>NC_089821.1:88849255-89152826 GCF_035046505.1 Tiliqua scincoides
TCCATTAAGGTTTTTCCACTTGCAAGTTGTATATTACTAAATTCTATATGTTTTTACTAAATACAAAGGTGTGTTGTTTTTTTTAACATGGTATATATGTTTAGTATAGCATGGACAACCACTGAATTTCCAAAACTGAATTAATTTGTGTTCATGCAGACTGTTAGATGTTTTTCATAATACTCATAACTTTTTGGCAACCTAAAGCTAATTGTAAAAGCAAGTTAATGTTTAACTTGTGAAATTAAGTTTTATTTCATTTTCAGGTTCTGAAGTGAATTTCTAATGGGCACAAAGAGAGTAGACCATCCAATCATACTTTCACCACTTAAAACAAACAAATTCACACACTGTACTACAGCCTTCGGACCATATAATGGAAAAGTGCAGATATCGTCTTCATTGATTAAGTAAAACCAAAAAAATTTCCATACAAAATAGATTGCTCATATTCACACTACAAAGGATTTTTTTAATTTTTAACAAATTCAATGTGTTACATCAGCAGCATTGTTGTAAATTGTACTGTAGTGCAGATTTTTTTTTTCATAAAAATACCATACAAATGGTCAGTCAAGTCATCAGCAAAAGAAAAACCCAGAAAACCACCAACTAAACAGAAAAAAAATCTAGAGGAAATGCTGATGCCAAAACAATTATAATACTGTTGGTACATAGAAAAGTAATCCTTATATTTTATACATTTATACAGTATACAAAAGGTTACAATGGATTATGCCGCAGTCTCCCTTATGCCGATATCTATTTTCTTTGGAAGAAGTTCTTTCCTTTCATCAATGCTGGCTAAGGAGTTTCGACAATTTTGTCCATCCATGTACAATTTTGCATACACTGGATTGGAGTAGTTTGTTGGCTGAAAAGAGACAAATATACCACATCTCATTTACATTAATTCAAGCACAAAAACTTGGATATAACTAATTTTATGAAGCACACATGCATGCATAAGACTCTAAGTAAAAACCAGGACACACATAAATCACCTTGAACCAAGTAAATCATAAGGAGAACTTAAATATTTAATGATACATGCTTTTGAAACAATCAATGATCTGCAACATGAAATGAACTGATGTTTACTAGAAATATGGAGGAAGGGACAACCTGCATACTCTCAGTTTATGTTCCAGGTCACTTTATAATACCTCCTTTTGTGGAAATTATGAAATATGATATGCAGCATGAATTGTTTATACAGCTGTAATCAAGAGATTCCACATACAGCTAATTGCTTATCTGATTTTGGTATCAGGCAACATTGTAAAGTACTGTGGGGCCCAGAGATACATATAATAAAACTATATAATAAAACTAAACTTTATTTTCTAGTTTTGCTTTTAATACTACAATCCTTTCTGTAAGTTTAAAATAAAACAAGCACTTGTATCCATTAACATTAGCTGCATAGTAATGCCAAATAACTTTAAATGGATTAAACGTATGTCTTAATCCTCTTGGCTCCCTTAGTTTTGAAACAGACTTCAGGGTGGGAATCTAAACTAAATAGCATACATAATACTACTTATATCCAAAATTTTTAATTCTTTCGTGAAAATCTGTATCCACTTTGCATATTATCATGTTGCATATTTGCAAATCTACAATACAATGTCCCTTTCTCATGGAATAAGAAGTGTTCACACGTCTTTGGATCCAAACAAAGATCTTGATCTAATGCTTTGTTCCAATTCACTGGGTTTAAGATGAGAGAGAGCTAAGAGGAGTAAACAGAACTTTCACATTTGTGCAATATGACTGTCCAGATACACTTATTTCTCTGGTAACATTTACTATTGTGGGTGAAATATGGCACTGTAACATTAATGCAGCTTTCATTTAATTTTACTTACAAAATTGCCTGAAAAATTTAATGAGATTTCAGATAAAACATATTAATATTCAAATATGATGTATATAATTGACTGCTTTACAGTCTAATCCGTCCTAAATCCCTGTGTAGTGACACAGCAACGCTGGCGTGGCTTGTATTGTATCCTTCAGGATATTTTTGGCTGCTGGAGGTCTCCTCAGGGTAAGGGACATTTGTCCCCTTGCCTTGGGTTGAGCCCCAGCAGCTGCAATGGGTTATCACTGGTGCAAGTTCGCGTTGATCCTTGCAGGTGGATCAGGCCCAGGAAGGGGGCTTGGATAAGGTGATGCTGGCACTGTTGATCCCACCTGCCCACCCCATCACCACCCTATTCCACCCTCCCCCACCTGTTCACCTCCATCCCCGCCCTCCCCTTGCTCCTGCACTGGACTTACCTGCTCTGACAGGCCTCCCAAAGACCACTGGCACCAGCGGGAAGGCTCTAGCCTTCCCAATGACTACCTAGGCCTTGCACTGTCACAAAGCACTTTACACTGCTTTTGCTACAGCAAGCCAGCAGAATGAGCTTCCGCCAGCGAGGCCCTCAATAGGATTGGACAGTTACTAGTGCTACAGAAAAGTTTAGGTTGTACAACCTAACATTCTGTTACAAATACTGTACACTGTTAGTACTTTATTCAAGTTGTGATCTTATACATACTTGCAAACAACAGCTTCTCTCCTGAGATAAATTATTATTTTAGAATATATACCTCTTTTCAACAAAAAGTGGTTCACAATAGCAGTTTTATGGGAGGTGTAGTTTGGTGCATGGGACAAGGGAAAAGGATTAAACTCCTTCCCAAGCACTGTGGTCCCAACCATGTCTCTCCCTGCAACCACTATGTACAATGGAACTGATTTCTGAATAAACATGAACAGGAGCACACAATAAATTATAACAGAGCACAATTCATGAGTCTGTCCAAGCATTCTTTCTCTCTCTATCCCACCTTTCCTCTGCTGAAGCAGATGCCCAAGGTGGCTTATAATTTATAGAAAAAAATTAAATAAATATAATTTATAAAAAGCAATGAATAAACTAATAAATAAAATAATAAACAAACAAACAAATAAATAAATTTGGAGGCGGGCAAAACTATTAACATTCAAGAAACTGCATTAAGGCACAGGAGACAGACAACCCAAATGCCAAACAAAACAAAAAGGTTTTGAGCCCTTGCCGAAATACCATGAGGAAGGGGGTAGATCTTAATTCTCTGGGAAGGAAGTTCCATAATTCCATAGATCATACTCTATTCTAACATTTAGTGTATCTGGCTCCCACATTTTCTTATCACAAACACTATCATACAATGCATGCAAAATGAAAGACTTCGGGTGCAATCCTAACCTGCCCTGGAACTGGCAAGCCAGGAGGCTTGTGCTGTACCCAGCACAGGATTGTGGCCAGAAGCGGCTCAGCCAGAGGTAACAACAACAACAACAACAACAACAACAATACATATTGTAACAATACAATAATAAATAATAATAGCCCTGGGTAAGGGCTGCTGGCCACAATGGATAATTATAACACCCTTGATATTTAGGAGTTTGATACTTTTCAATATATGATTTGGAGACAGTGAAGACCTCAGAGCAAGTGTGGAACATTCCTGTCCCGCTGCACTACTTCTGCCCCATTATTTTGCATATGATTTTGTTACAAGTCTTTTTTAGATGTTTGATTGTTGATGTTTGATTTTTGCTTGTGCATGTGTCTGAACCATAGAACATGGGTTGTGCTGAGGGAGAAGGGAGAGGTTACACCTAGATTGGCAGGCTGCTGGTACTAGGGTGGGGCAAGACATACTGGGGCAGAACAACAGAGGACAAAAGGGTTTAAAAATTAACCCCAGCTTTCAGTTTATTGAACGATTGGTGACCACAATGAGGTTACATGCACATGTTAAGAACTCCTGTCTCAAAAGAGCGAGCTATCCTAAAGCTGGCCCCTCTGGTGTACGCCTGTGTAAGTATGATTGGTAGGTACAAAATTAGCAAACAACATAGGGATGCATTGGTAGACTAATGTAATCGATTTTATGCTCTTCTGTGATCAAATAAAACTTTCATAAGGTTAGCAGGGTTGCCTGCACACTTTCATTCTCAAACAGTAGCTAAGATTCAGTCAGTAAGATCCTTGGATTGTACTAGAGCCTGACTTCCTCTGGCAAATTTTCTGTGAAAATTTGTGTGCATTGTGTTCACAATTTGATCCTACTGCACTAAACACTTTTGGCATGATTCAATGCACAATTATGGTCAGGCAAGTGTTTCTAACACTTAGAGCTCAGTTCTGTCTGGGCCTTGCATTGCCAGAACTAGAGTTCTGGCATGCAAGGCCCTTTGTGATGGGAATCCAATTGTTGGCACTGTGGTGAATCTGAAGCATGAGTTAGGGATATGTTTTGATCTGGTATAATGATACAACCCTTTTAGATGGAAGTTATTAGTTCTATTAACCAGGTATTAAAACAATCATTGTTTGTGGATATGCATATTCTCTTAAATATCAATTTTATGGAAGATATCTGAAGAACAACAAAAATGAACTGTTTGTGCGCTTACTGTATGTAAATAAGACTCATACTGAAAAGCTAGGGTGTAAACTGAACACTTAGTTTTGGTCATTAGGATCTAGATGCTGTGTATATTTAATATTATGGAAAAACTGGCATAAAATTATTGTTTAACTTTTCAGCAAAAGCTATGACTTAACATAAATATTTTATTATTTGTATAGAGGGTATTATGATCAGGTGATCAGTTATCTTCATTTGAATGAAAAGCTGATCATAATGTATTTATCCAATGTTCAGACAAACATTTAGCATAAATTAGTGCATATTTTTTCACTTATGTAGCTTCAAATGAATCAATTTACTTGCCAGCTAATTCCAGGATGATAGAAGGTCTTCAATCAATTATGCATAATTCCTAATTGCCTGTCTTACCCTTCTATTTAGCAGCTACAAGGTACTAGGACAGGTCTGTGCCAAACTAACTGAAGGAACATCTTATTTCCAGCAAATATATCTGTGCCACACTTACATCTAAATATGTCTGAATAACTCCTTACAACAATTATTTACTAATCATGCAAAGTTGCTCTGTTCATGGGTTTGAGTTGCTTAAATGGATCATTGCCCTTGGCCAGTGCAACTAAACTGGAGCACTTATTATTGCTGCTTTCCCAGTTCAGGGCAAAGAACTCCCGGGACTGGCAAAAGGAAACAAATCAGCAAATTCTGATGTTGGAGGAGGCACACAATTATTTACTCTGCTATTGTTGCACAACAACACGACAGACAGAAGTATTACTTTGTAGGACTTCTGATATATAGCGGGTTTTGCTTATCCTTTTTTCACTTAATGTGCTGGTTTGATACCAGCTGCTCTTAAGTACAACATTTATTAAATGTTGTTTACATGCTTGCCCTGAATTTAAACACAAACTTTTCTAATCTTCAGTAAGGGACTATGACAGAATGAGGATGGAAAATGAATTATGATTTCTCACCCCTGTTGTTAGAGGTCCTTTCAAATCAGAGTTTAAGTAGATTGGTGGTGCTGTGTGGGGAAGCTTGAAGACTGTGGGCCCTCCCCCTATATACCTGGCCTGCATTTAAATAGAGCATTTTTTGCATTTTAGTTTCACGTTTAAAATAGTACATTTTCTTTTTACAATTTGAAACACTGTTAAACAAGCAACATCACATATTTGGCTTTCACATTGGCTTTTTGTAACGTAAACAGTTTCTAAAAAGATCAAAAACTTGTGTCAGTTTAGAGGGCTCTTACACACAGAATAACAAAAGTATAGTAATAATTTCAGTTCAAAATTACCATCCAGGTTAACCTGCAGTTTCACAAATGGCCTATAAACCTTAAAAAAAAAAATCTTGTAATTGCATTTTTGTCATTTAGTACTTTTTGCTACTGACTAGGAAACAATGAGACAGTTCTAGGTGTATCCAGAATTCTGTAACAGGAAATGAGATTGTCTCTTCATGGGCTTGTATAGATCATACTTTAGGATCATATAAGTGACTTCCCCTTTAGTGTTTTAGAGGTTCTAGGAAAGTTTGGAAAAATCATTTTGCCAGTGATACATCTGCAGATGACCCAAAAAGTGTATGTTTGCACACATAAAAGAAGACAAAATCAAATTTTTCCATCTCAAAAAGGCCATCACAGAGCTGGAGAAGGCACAGAAAAGAAAATCTATAATGATTTAAGAAGTTGGGACATCATCCATATAAGGATGTAGCAAGGAAATGCTGGAGCATACATGCCTTTTTAATCTAGAAAAGAAAACAAATATATGGGGTATTACAAAAGAGATGTAGAAAATCATGAATGGCATTGAGTGAGAGAATTCTTCCACGCTAAACACCAGATAGAATACAGGTTTACCAACAAAGTTATTTGAGAATATAGTCTTTAATTAATGTATAATTAAAATAATGAGTTCAGTACCACAAATGAACTGTCTAATCATTTAGATGATTTCATTTAAAAGAATATGTTTTAGGGACCCTCAATAGGTGTATAATTGAAGTACATTAATTGCATTTTTATAAATTATAGAATAAAGCTGGTTCACACATGTGTGTTCATCACTTGATAACTGTAGCAACTGGTGGTTTGCATATATTAATAAGCCATTATAGACCAAGCACCATAAAAATGATGAGAATATTTCACTATTTAACAATTATTTGAAAGACAAAACATAATGACAAATATTACCTTTTCAGGATTTAATGTAAAATCTGAAAGACCCCTTTCACTGTGATTATGGCCCACCTCATACATATTATATGATGGATTACCAATTTCTACATTGAGTCCTCCATTTATTATTGGTTGTCTTCGGATTGTTTTTGTTCTACAACAATACAAGAAGGAAAAATAGTGCAAAAATCATTCTCTGGATGGATAGTACATATGGAAAGATTGACTTATGAATACAAAGTTCAGTTTACGATCATGAGCCTAGACATTATTGATATTAAAAAAAATGCCATTCCCAGCTAAATATTCTTTATGTACAGAGATGGGGAAAACCTAGCACGGTTTGACTCAAGTCAAATTGCTGTGTTACTGTCCCCGCGACATGACTCAAAAACGAGTCATAACGGGGACACTTTCCAAGTCTCCAAGTCACCCTTTAGTGACTCGATAGGAACTTGAGTTGAGTTGCTCCACCCTCTTTAAAAAGCCAGTTGTGAAAAAAACGAGGCTGCTGCTGCTGGTGTGTGTGTGTGTGTGTGTGTGTGTGTGTCAGGGTTCATTTACTCCCCCTCCCAAGTAACAACAGAGCTTGGTTTACAGCAGCCAGCCATGCAGCAGAAAGTGTGATTGCTACAAACCTCTCCCACTTTCTCCTCCTCCTTGGGCTTCTGCAGTCACTCGTAAGACAAGAATGCCCTTAGCTCCTCCTCCTGCTCTCCATCAGCTAAAGACAGTATGAGAATGCCCATCCTTTGTCCAATGATAATCAGTTTCTTCCTTCCTATTAGAGACGGCAAACAGCCTGCTCCTGCCTCCCCCCTCCCACTCGACTCGGAAAGGAAGCATTAATCCTTCCCTGCCTTGTGGCTGGAAATCCCTGCTGCTTGCCTGATTGGAATGCTGGCCCCACAAGGTTTTTCACACCACGAAAACAGTAAGCAAACACCACCAGACACAGACCGACTTGAGTCAGTATGTGTGGGGATGAGTGCCGAGTCGGGGCCTCCCTGACTTGAGTCTTTGTCAGAGTTTTCCACATGCAGGACTCGAGTCACTGAATCAGCAAAATCATGCATTTTCATGATTCGAGCCAGAGTCACTGACTCGAGTTCCCAACCCTGTTTATGAAGACATGAAATTCCTGTTTAGTGACAATTAGGATATATTTATTTATAAATTTATATACCACCATCAGATTACTCATTTGGTGTTTCCAAAAAGAAAAGCTCATTCTTTGTATTTCTCTCTGTATTCTAGACATTTCCAGTCCCACATATTCCAGCATGCTTCAAAAACAGCCATTTAACTATCTCTTCAACTGAATTACTTCTCTGTCTCCATATCTTATCAAAGCCTTTCTCTCTTCAGTCTTTCTCCATGTATATTGACCTCACCAGCCATCAGCTCAATTCACAGCTCAATCCTATCCATTACCCCCTTCCCCGCCAATGCAGCTGTACCAAAATGATGACTGCTGCATCCTAAGGTGGGGGCAGTCTAGAAGGTCTCCTCTGGGTAAGTGAACATTTGTACCCTTATCTGGGGGTAAGCCTCTGCAGTGCTAACTGGTGCAGGTCCATGTAGACCCATGCCGCAGGATTGGGTTTTGAAAGAGGGATAGGATATCAGTGGCGCTGGCACCACTGATCCTGTCCTGGTTTACCCCTTCCCACCCCTGTTCCATGCTCTTGCCACCCCCTCCTGCCTCTCCCTGCATTGTCAAGTGGTAGGAAAAGCACTGAAGTTGGTGGGAAGGCGCAAGCCTTCCTACTGGTGCTGCTGGCAGTGCACCAAATGGTGCACTGTAGGAATGCTTTTTGTGACTGGCGCCAACTGCATGTCTCATGGTCCAATCCTATTCTTTGATTATTACGGAAGACATTGCCTTTCACAGTCATAAATGATGTGGTGATGCTGCAAACAGCATGCCACTGCTGGGAGCTTTCGAGATGCTGATGCTCTATGTGCATCAGCTTTCGACAGTGGCTCTATGCATCTGCTGCCATGGAGCCCAATCTGTGCTGACCCAGGTAAGTCAGCAGTGGGGTTGGTCATGGGCTGGTCACAGGGAGAGTTGGGGTTGGGGGGAAAGGCCATGGGCAGGAAGTGGGATGGATCTCACCAGCAAAGGTGCAGAACAGATCCTATCCCCCATTTTTTCAACCCACCGCAGCCTTTCCTCTTCTCAGACATACACCAACAAAATAGCTGATGTGGGCCTAAGAAAATAACTAGGTCAGTGGTGTTCCTCGCTACATGGCACCCAGGGGCACACCTCCAGGGTGCCACCCCCTACCTGCTGGAGGTGCCACCCCCCAGGCCCTCAAAATACTTCCAGGGGAGACAGGAGACATGGGGGCAGCAAATGCTGCCCCTAGCCATTGGCCATCCAGGACATGTGATCCCCTGGACCCCCTGCTGGGTACACCACTCTGCAGGAGGCCAGAAGGCTTATTGAAGGTTATGTTTTTTACTTACCTCTCATTAGCCTTCTGGTTGCTGCCTCCTCACCATAGCATGTAACATGTGCTCTGTTGGCACTGCTGCATGCTATACCATGGTGAGGAACAGGATTGGGTTCTTACTAAAGACATTGGTACAACTAACAGGCAATTTGGGATCATTATTACAATCTGGCCTTGTGGGTGTAATGGAAATGCACAAGATCCCCGAAGGATATCGGGTGTGGTGTCAACAGTGGCCCCTTGCTCTGGCAGGTAAGCATGGCATTAACAGCAGTGACCCCTTTAAGGGTTAAGTTCTGGGTTTTCAGCAGGGGTGTGTTGCACAGCTGCAGCCACTAGAGGCAATGAGGTCCCTAGGGATATAAGGGGCACCAGATGCAGGGAGAGTTTTGTGGGTAGTAGAAGGATGAAAGTTTGAGGAAGGAAGGAGACTGGATTGCTGGAATGAGGAGCTAATGGACTACTTGGAGATATTGGTGTGTGGCAGCCATGCGCAAGACCTGCTGAGTACCAAGTTGCTGCTGTAGTGGCAGGAGGAGCTGCTTGCAGGAGAGGGGAGGATGGAGGACCTCTGTAGGTTGAACAGGCAAGCTACTCTGGTGGTGGGGTCCAGCAGTGCTATAGGGCAGAACTAGGGTCATTGCTGGGGAAAGAAGGGAGCTAATTAACTTAAAGTGGGCATAATTGTCTGAGTGAAGTTTAGACCTGGAATCTGGCAAAACAGTGCGATGAATAGGGCAATATAAGGAGCGTAGAGCAGTAGCACAAGCTTTAAGTTTGTATGTTGAGTAGATTCAGCAAAGTTGTCACTAATTCAGAGATTCAGCAGTTTGAAAAGCATGATGCTACCCTGATCCTCTCTACATCTGTTTAACACAGCTGGGAATAGACTGAGAACGAAATTCAGTTTGCTGTGGGAAGTCTCTTTGGTGGGGAAACCTATGCCCAATACTAAGCACAGTAACTAGGCATGTCCTCGGGATGATTAGTTTCATATTACATATTAAATGAAAAGTAATCATAGTTGTCTCTGTCTGTCTCCCTTTCACTGTTTCATATAGGTGTGTGCTTATAGCAACTTCACTATTCATTCTGAATTTTTTCTTAGACACATTCTTAAATCATCCAATAAATCCTTACCTTCGCTTTCTTTTACAAAGGAGCAAACCTATTACCAAAGTAGTAATCAAGGTCACCAGAAGAACTAGGGGAACGATGATTGCAATGCTGCCTGCAACAAGTAACAGAGTATTGATTACTGCCGAGTTAACAAGTGGCAATGCGCTTTGAAAAGTATTTCAGCAAACATATATTGGCACGCGACTTTCGTTTTAACAGGTATCAAATTTTGACAAATTGGGGAGAATACTGACTGAACTAGTCATTTCACTAATAGAATATCATTAGTCTTTGTATTTCAATGTGCTGATCAAAAGAACATTGAGTTGAGTTACATTCTTCAGAAACAATATGTATGATGACCTCATTGTAGGATGTAGGATGTAATATTGTTTACCCTGCTTTTCTGTCAAATGCGCCCTTTAAAATGCTTTAGAAATATTTTTAAAAAGAGTGTCAGTAACATTTCAGTAAGTACAAATTGCAACAGACAACATGAAAACATTAAATATGTTTATTTAAATAAATATCTCTAATTAAAAGGTCTCATGAAAACTGGACACTCCTTTCTCTTCTGTTCCAGCAGTTTTCCTGCATTCTCATTATCCTCTCTCCTCAGTATCCATTCAGTCAGCAATATTGGCCTCCAACAGTAGGGGTAGTTTGTTGCTTAGTTTAAAGAGTTGCTTCTCTCACTAATTTGTTTAGACTTCTCCTTTTTTCCCATCTTCCTGTGTAACAATGGCCCCCAATTCTCTCTGATCAAGTAATGCACTTAACTAACCCCAGTTTTGCTGTGTGGGGGGATGGCTTTAATTTCTTAGCTCTGCTAACAATTTCATTCAGTAGCAGTGGGTGACCTCACCTAAATTTGCATTTGATTAACTCAGAACTGACCTGAGTTCTTCTGAAAAAAGAGACCTTTGATCATTTTTCCAAGCCAATTTGAAGATGCCCTTCCCCGTCCATGTCAGCACCTTGCTGTTCCCCAAAGCCCTCTTCACCTGCCCAAAACCTTTCTCCTCTTTCCCCACTGTTGAACAACAGGGGCAATGGGAGCAGCAACAATGAAGAAGGGGGCAGACATGGAATGAAGCCAGGAATTAATCTAAAGGTTAGTTTTTGATCCAAACTGGAAGGGGTTTGGGGAACTTTTGGTTTACATTTTTTATTCTGAAATCATGCTTCTCCCTCTCAAATACTAAGTAGTCATCAGAATGACTAAATGGTTCAAAACTCAAATGCTCCTAATTTTCTTCTCATGGCACACTATGCTAAAATTGTCAAGGCACACCATCGGTTTTTTTGACAATTGACAAGGCACATCGCGCTGCCAGCCGGGAGCTCACATCCCAATGGCCCTACTAATATATGATTCTCCCCAAACTCCCTTGGCACATCTGCACAATGTGCCACAGCACAGTGGTTGAAAATCATTGAGTTGGAGCACAGATAGAATTCTAAATGCTTATGTTGAGCTGAATGAGGAAGCACAAACTGCCCCTATGTTCATGGCTTCCCTCTCTGATCTAACAACCAGAACAGAGTGCATACAGCCTCTTTTAAAAAGTGAATATCTTGCTATTTACAGGGAGAGATGGAGGGCTAAATTCAGCTGTTCAATGTTTTTATGAATGACCTGGATGAGAATGGTAAAGGGGGGGGGGTGCTTATCAAACATGAAGATGTCATAAAGCAGGGAGCAGGGGATAGATAACAGCCTGGAAGACCAAATCAGGATTCAAAATGGTCTTGACAGACTTGATCACTGGGCACATACCAACAAGATGAAGTTCAATGGAGACAACTATAGAGTCTTACACACAGGTACAAAAAAATCAAGGGTACAAGTACAAGGTGTGAAAGATCTGGCTTGGCAGTAGCATGTGTAAAAAGCTCTTACAGCACAATCCTATGCATGGCTATTCAAAAGTATGTCCCATTAAATTCAGTGGAACTTATTCCCAGTTTTGGACACCATGTTTTAAGAAGGATATTGTTGGAGTGGTTCAGAGGAGGGCAATAAAAATAGTGAGAGGTCTGGAAACCAAGACCTACAAGAAACGGTTTAAAGAATTTGGTATGCTTAGTTGGCAGCAGAGAAGACTGAAGGGGATATGATAGCCATTTCAAGTATCTGAAGGGTTGTCATGCAGAAGATGGAGAAGACTTCTGCTCTGAGGCTCCTGAGGGCAGGACTAGAACCAACAGGAAGTAGATATAGTTTAGACATGAGGAAGAGTTACCTAATCATAAAAGCTGTCTGGCACTGGAGCAGTTTGCTTTGTTCAGTACTGGGTTCTTCCTCTTTGAAGGTTTTCAAGCAGAGCCTGGACAGAAACCTATCAAGCATGCCATAACAGTTGCCTGCACTGAACAGGGGATTAGATGACCTCTAAGGTATCTTCCAACTCTAACAAATTATGTTTCTATGATTCAATCTCTCCACTTCCTCAACAAACAAGTGATTGGTAGGATTTTAGCTCTTCAAGGACTCCTTATGTATTGTATTGTATGGGAGGCACATGTCTAATCTTTATTTTATTTCTTATATTCACAAGTACAATTAGTGTATGTCTTTGCTTTTAATACTTTCTATGACTAGCATCCTTAGCTCTCTGCCCTTTTTTCCTCTTATGTCCCCACTCATTACTTTTCTTCTCCAGTTTTACTATCCTTTAGCCGCCCAAAAGTGTTCTGCTGCCTTCATCCTTTGCTGACACTTATATGAACTCCCTCTCATTACAACTATATGGTACCATCTCTGTTTGTCTGTCCCTCCCTCCTCTATTTCTTCAAATGTAGCTTCAGTGAGCTACTTTCCCATTTATCCTTTGGCTTACCTTTGAAAACTTCACCCTCAATTGAATTAAAGCTGAAGTATGCCATTGTTCATTATTCATCACCAGTTATTTCTATCTATCCATATCCCCTTTCTTTTGTTGCCTTCCTAACTGTACCAATAAGGGCAGAGTCACTACATAAAGTTCAAAGGCAATTTACTTGAATATTAGCAAAATATGCTTTGTACTTTAAATTTCAACTTCTGGTTATTCAAAAGAAACTTACGTGTACTGATATTGTCAGACTTGCTACTCTTGGGTGCTGGCCGTTCACACTGTGTACCAGACCAGTTGGTGGAGCATCTAAAATAACCCAATTAACATAATACCATTAATTTACATTCACTAACAAAACAAATACCTATAAAATAGACCAGACATAACCCACATTAACAACAAGTAAGCCACATTCCAGAGTGAACAAAGCTTGTCTCTATTAGTGCAATGATACTAACATTCTGAGTATTTTATATATTATAAAATATATATTTGCAACAAAAATATAAAGATTTGTAATATGTGTGACGACTGACAGTCAACTTTCACAACCCAGAAAGTTTCCATTTTCATTATATAATTTTTTTTAAATGTTACCATTATCTTCAGCAGCTTTTCTAAAACATCCTTAGTGAAATGTATTGACTTTAGAAGCAGCACCAAAATTGGAATCCTAGAAGTATAGACTGGCTACACTACCAATTATTTCTGTTCCTGTGCATTAATTGTGGATTTATGAGCAGACCTCAAGTAGAAATGAATAGTTTTATTAAATAGTCCTATTTGGAATGTAAAAATCTGAAAATGAGCTCTTATGCCATTTAGCTTAACTAAATCAGGATCTGCAACTTTCACTCTATTAATTGGTTAGAGTAACTGATTAAAACTTTTAATTGACATAAACAGAGACTCCCATGAATTGGGTAGCACATTTAAAAAATGTTAATTATTTTTAATGCAAATCCTTATAGAAACTACACACATCAAGAATCTTTGTAGAAACATTCCCCATCTCTCTCACCCAGGAGGCAATGCTTTTTCTAAGATGATTCCTTCTGAGACACAATCATCCCAAGCCAGAAACACCTGGTGCCTTTTTCTTCAAAATGGTTTTATTCATGTGTGTTTAGATAGATAAATTGCTTAAAATTCTTACAACTAAGATTTTTTTTTGCAAAAATACAAAAATAAGCATACTAGAATTTGTGCATAGGCAAATCACAATTTCTTCCTGTTCTGAACTCCAATCTATAACTTATTTCTTTGGAATACATCCCACTGATTTCCATGGAACTTTAGATCAAAGTATGTACACTTACAATCACAATCTTTGAGATAAATTATACTACTACCAACGTTTTCACTTCTTTCCAAGATTTCAGATCCAGCAAATGAGAACATGATCTAACTACAACTATCCAAACAATAATCTCTACTTCTAATGTTCATAAGCATGCTGCAATTTTGTAAAGATTAAAAGCCTAATCCTATTTTAACTCCCTACATGGCAATGTAGCAGCACCAACATAGTTACTTAATACCTACTTAATACCATGGGAGAGTTTTAGCATCTGGAGGCCTCCTCAGAGTAAGGGAGCATTTGTTCCCCTACCCAAGGGTAAGCCTGTGCCAGCCCATGAAGTCTACTTGAACCTATGCCAATTCTATAGCTGGTGCAAGTCTGCATGGAGCTGGATCAGAGGATTCAGGCCAAGAAGGGGGTTAAGATATCAACGTGCACCACTGCTACAGATACCAGCTCATTCCCAGCCCAAATCTGCTCTCCCCTCCACCCCATCACTGTCTCATTCCTCCCCCTCCCTGCCCCATTCCTCCCCATCCTTCCAACCCCTGTGGAAACTTATAGTGCTTGCAAGATTCCCAGTCACCTAGTGTGCAGACATGGCCACTCACCATTTGACGCCATTTGGCTTGTTGTCCTTTGTGACAGCTGTAAAGGGCCTTACGTTGCTGGAATAAGTGTTCCAGCAGTGCATGGCTCACTTAGTATTGGGCTTTAAGTCCCTAATCATAACTAAATCCCTCCCCACCACAAATGCACGCACTCCAGGGAGCAATCCCTTTCCCTGGGGAAAAACACTGCTTCCTCATGGGTCTGTTCAGTCCTGCACCAGCTATTTTGCTGGCACAGTACTGTTGCTCAGACAGTGTGGCACATGGTGCAGCAGAAACCAGGGACTCTCACCTGGATCTAGCAGCCTCTGTTGGCCGAATATGCATTACACCAGCAGAGCACTCTTAATAGGACTGGGATGTAATTTGTTGTTTGAATTATTATATAACCTTACTCAATATATTTTTCACTAAAGGTTGTTAACACTCTAGGATTGGTGTGAAGTCTCCAGGAGTGGCTCCGTCTCCCAGTGACTACTGAAAGTAAGCCTGGAGATCTTAGCATTAAATACATTATATCAGTGGTACTCAAACTGGTAGGTTGTGACCCACCAGTTTGTGTGAAGATTCCCTATCCCTTTAATGGGAAGGGGCGAGGGCAGCGATGCAATCCCCAGAATCCCCAGATGCAATCCCCAGAATCATGTTGTTAAGGGGTGCTTGTACTTACTCAGGGCTGCAGTAGGCTCCAGGTTGTGTGGGGAGCCCTGGTCAGCACAGGGCTCAGCCCTGTTCATCAGGGCTCCCTGAGGCTTGGAATGTGAAAAAGTGAGCGCAAACCACCTCCTGGTTGTGACACAAAACTGGAAGTGGTTTGTGCTCACTTTTTCACATTCCAAGCCTGCAGAAGGTTGCATGGGCCTGCTGCAGCCCTGAGTAAGTACAAGCACCTCCCCTCACCCCCCTTAGCGACACGATCCCAGGGATCCCATCCCTCACAAAGACTTACTTTGGGAGTAAATCTCCCAAAAAGTTTGAGAATCACTGCATTATATCATATTGGGGGGAAAAAATAATCTCCAGAAATGCCTTTGGAGTGAACAGGCAGGTATACTTACAAGTCAAGTAGCCTTCAATTAATTTTTTAAAATATCTAAACAGAAACAGTATCTACACAAAAAGTTGCCATTTTGTAAAGTGTAATGTACAGATACGTAGTGCATTTCTGAATTTATATTGCAAGAGACTGGGTCAGAACCCCAGTGCTACAGGTGCTGGGGCAGGACCGGATTACAGGCTTTTATGTACATGTGTGGATACTCTCAGTTCACCCTGACCCTCCTCCCCATAACATACTGGGTAATGGGGCTGGTGGTGGCAAGGTGGGAATTCCTCCCCTTCCGCTCTGTCTTGCTTAGGAACATGATAAGCCATTGGCCTCTGGGGAGGAGAAAGGGAAGTGCGCTACTCACAATTTCTGCAAATAAGGAATTGTTACAGACTAGTATGAGAAAAAAATTAAAAATAGCCAAGGATGACAACTTAGGAAGAAATCATGAGATAGAGGATGTGGAGCAAATGATGGAGTAGGACAGATTGACTAGGGTCCGTCAAGGGCCTTTAGCCCAAACTCCAGTAGGCCCACTCTCTAGCACTGGTCCTGGAAAGAGGGAAGGAAATAGCTTATGGTTCATTTATGAGGGGCCATAAAATGATTCAGCATTGCCTCCCTGCCCCTCCCGCAGCCTCTATAACTGGGACATGGAACTGGGGCAGACACCCTTTGTTTGAGGTCTGTGACCAGGAAGAAAGTGTACCACTCATGGTCTCTACAAATCAAGCATTGCTACAAGTATGAACAAAAACAAACAAAAAAGAATAAAAAATAGCCAGAGATGCACAATTTGTGAAGAGAGAGAGGATAATGCGAGATAGGGTATGAGTGAAGGCTACTTCTACCAATGTGAAAAAGAGTTAAGAAAGATACTGAAAATAGGCTTTAGATCTTCAGATCATGCAGGGACATACTAATCTTCTTACAAATTTCACAAACTTCAACAGCAATCCAGTTCATTATTCTCTTCAACTAGTCAGAGGAGGAAGACAGATGGCAATCCTGTGACAACCTTTAGTCTTATCTATTTTTCTTGGAGGATGGAGATGGATATTACATATGCCATTTTTGCAATCTAAGCCCTTTTTCATACAAAAGGCAAGAATTAAGTCAAATAGCATGAATGTTCACCATATTTTTAAAAAAGTGACTATCATGTAGCATGCTATACAAGTAGTTAACGATATTTAGTGTTATGTAATATATATATATGGGATTTCATATGTCATTTGTTAATTTAATGCTTATTCAAGGGCACAAAAGAAACAATATGTAAAAAATACACATAGCTATTAGTCTAATATAAACCAGTTTACAGATGGTGATGTCACATATACATTTCCTCAGGGACAGAATCTTCACTAACGCTAAAAAATGGAACTTCTAGTAATGTATTATTAAACTTAATGTTTAACAGCCCAATCCTATCCCCTGCCATTCTGCAGCATGCAGCTGTGCCAATGGAGCACATGCTGCATGTCATGGGGGGGGGGTCAGAAGGCCAATCAGAGGTAAGTAAAAAACTTTACTTACATCTCTGTAGGCTGCCTGGTTGGCAATGGGTCTCTTTGGACCCATGCTGTCCATATACATAGCTGGTGTAAGTCCAAAGAAAGAGAGGGAGTATATTGGGTATAGCATTCTGCACAAGTCACTGCCACCAGGATTCACCCCCATCCTTCCCCAAACCACCTCAAAACTCCCCTGAACTATCCACACTGCCAACCTACATGCATTGTTGCAGTGTATGGGTAGTTCGGGCATCCGCAGGGAGCCACTAGCTGTTTCTGCAAGTGATTCAGATGCAAGCAGCAATAGCACATTGTTTGCAATATCTCTGGAACTTTTATGACAACTGATTGGAAGATCTGCTGTCATACAAGACCCATAAAATTGGACAGTAAGTCAACTACCCTGTTCTTAGCACACCAATAACTCACATACTTAAAAAATTTAACATTAAAAAGCACAACTCTCTGACTTTGTTCTTGCTTATATACTTAAAAGGTCAGTTTAATTCATTAAATCAAGAGAAAATGATTCTCAGCATTTAATATATAAAATTAATAATGAAGGTATTCACATAGTAATATAATATAATATAGTACAAACTGTATCTCCATCTGAAGCACATTAACAGTTAGAAAAAGTTATCATAGCATTGGGTCTCTTTCTGTCATATGTAATGAAATGCAGTACTTCCTTATTTTTGATTTCTATCCTGCCTTTCTCTCAAGGCAGCTTACAATCATCAAAACACTGAACAATAAAAATGATTAAGCAATAAAACCACAAATGGATCATCAAATTGCCAGCACCAGCTGGGTCACCAGTCAATCATATCTGACCGTCACAGGCGGCATCCACAGTCAAAAGGCATTCTAAACAAAAATGTCTTAAGGCCGTACCAGAAGGCCTCCATGGAAGGAGAAATTCTCAAGTCCAGGGAGGGAATACCATAATCGAGGTGCCACCACTGAGAAAGCCCTGTTCATTACCACCATTCCCTTCACATGGCAGCATAGCTAAAATAGCCCCTTCAGACGACCTCAATGGACAGGTCAGATTGTACAAAAGAAAGCAATCCCTCAAACACCGTCACCTTGAGCCATAAAGGGTCTTATAAATAAAAACCAGCACCTTGAAATGTGCCTGGAAATAAACTAGCATTTCAAAAAACTTGAAATGTAGCCACTGGAGAAGTGGCCTGGCTGAGTCAAACTGATGAGCAGCACAACCATACGGATGGCCACATTCTGCACTGACAGTCTTCACAGCATCCCCATGTAATGCATATCGCAGTATTCTAATCCTGATGTCATGGGCAGCCCCATCCTAAGCTTCCCAGTGCCTGGAGGAACAGTGGTGCCAAAATAGTGACTGCTGTATCCTGCAGGTGCTAGGAAACATTCCTCTCCGTCCCCTGAGGGTGCAGGCCCTGCAGTGAGTTTCTCAGGTTTGTGCCAGCTATTTTGCCAGTGCAGACTTGAGAACCTCTGTGCTGGGCTTTTTGGCCTGACAAGGAGGATAGGATCAGTCAGAGGAGGCCTCTACCAATCCCAACCCCCTCCTGAGCCAGTTCCTTGCTCTGCTTCACCCTCCCCCCACCCTGAAAGCCCACACCGCTACATGGCAGTCCTACTCACCTCTGGGTGTCCTCAGCTTGGTGCTGGCCCAGCACCAGTGCTTGCTCTTCCTATGATGCTGTAAACTTTACAGCATGTTTATGGCACCTAGCCACTGGAGCTCATTGCCAGCGCTATGGGCCTTTAGGATTGGGCCCTAAGGCATGGGTTACTGTGGCCAGGTCCAAACCACTTTGGTACAGTTGCAGCTGTTGAATCAGCCAAAGCTGAGTGAAGGCTTCCTTAACCACAGAAGCCACCTGGAAATTCAGGAGCAGCTGCGCATCCAGAACCCCCAGACTCCAGACATGCTCCTGGACTTTGTTTGTAACAAACACTAAAGGCCTCAGTTTGCAGCCTTCTTTCATTAGAGTAATCCTTTAAGTAATATTTTAGAAAGAATTTGGACTCTGTCAGTGAAGGTTGAGTCCAAACTAAGCATGCTGTTGGTGGAAGTGCTGCTGCAAAGTCACATAAACTAACTGTATATACCGTTAATATGTACAAATACTAACGTAATAGGGTCATATGAAATGTGCTCATGATTATTATCATTTTATGACAATGCTAAGGATTCACTGTTGAACTTCAGATTTAAAAACAGAGCTCCTTATCAAGACTGGTATTTGCACAAAGAAGTGTGTTATTTTGCCTATGTTATACTTAGTAGGATACTGACAAGATCAGATCAGTTATACTGAATTAGAATAAAGCCACAGATATTTAGTTAGCACCTTTAGATTCAGCATGCTTCCCATGACATACAGTGGACCTTCCTTATCTATGTATTCATGGATTTCAGGATTCACTGCTGCTGAGCCCACTGCTGGAGGGCCTCAGAGGACCTCCAAGACACAACCAGAAATCACTTCCAGTCATACCCTGAGGTGCTCTGAGGCCCTCCAGCTGCAAATGTCATTACCTGTAGAATTTTTTTTTATCAGTGGGGGGTCCTGAAACAGATCCCCCATGGATACCAAGGACCCACTGTATTCAAGAAGCTATAGATTGGTTGCAGAGTGAATCTCAAAGAACACATGTTTATTTGTTACAATTCCAGCTTGATAATCTTCCTTCAGCTGTTATCCCTAACAAATATGATATAGCTTCTAAGGACATGTTCTTTGTTTATTGGCCTTCAAACACCTGTTACACTTTAGCTTCTAAAATAATAGAAGTGACTACTATGAATTTTTAAACAAAATTATAAAAAAGATTCTGTAGTTATTAACAAACAACACAATCCTGTGCATATTAACCAGGACGTAATTCCCACTGTGTTCATGGGGGATTACTTCAGGATCCCAGGCACAATCATTTAAAAAACAGCAACTACTAGCCACCACTAACAGCCCAATCCTGAACTGCCCAGGGCACCCAGATTTGGTGGCAGTAAAAACGGCTGCCGCCGCATCCTGCATGCCTTGGGCTGCCGCGGATGGCACCTAGGGAGAAGGTGACTTTCATCCCCTTTTCCCGGGTAAGGGAAGCAGCCCCACAATGTGGCTACTCACTTTAACGCTGACCAAAAGGTTGGCGGTAAGGTAAATGCGTTCATATAGGGTGCCGAGCCCTACACAAATGGACAGGATCCGGTGGAGCAGAGCTCCAATGGACCCACCTCTCTGCCTCCCCACTCCCTCCCCCAGCATGCCTCCCGCCCATCCTCTCCCTGCCCCCACTCTGCCCTCTTTCCGCCCCACTCCCCCATCACGCCTCCTCCCCTCCCTCTCTGCCCTCTTTCCGCCCGTCACACTGTCACACCTCCTCCTCACCTCTCCCCTTCCCTGCTTGCCTCTCTGCAGCCCGGTGGTGCGTGAGACAGCTGAGTGGCAGAGGTTGGGTGCCCAGCCGGCGCTAGCCCAGCGCTGGGCTAGCACTGGCAGTAGCCCGGTGGTAAGCCTTGCAAACATGCCTTATGGCATGTTTGCGACAGTGTGCTCCAGCGAAAAAATGGAGTGCTGAGCTCAGGATTGGGCTCTAAGTGTGCTTGGCAAAAGTAAGTAAAATGAACAAATAATGAGAATGATGATGCTCAAAGTACTCTGACAACTCATTTTATACTAAGAATAATAATAATATTTATGCTGGGAACATAGTAGGCATTGCACAGACTGGTCATCAAATGTATTTCAAACACACATAGTTCATATCTTAAAACTAAACTTTTGTCTATGAATCTTGTTCAACAATAGATTGAACACAAAGCTGATCCATATATAAGAAAGGAACAGGAATGCTAACGTCACACTTTTGACAGGCTGCCACCAGAAAGTATGCCTGAATTGTGTTTGGAAAATGTCATAAGGTGAAGATGCCAATTCAAATGTTGCAGATGCTGCAAGGTAAATAGTGGTTTGGAGGAGGCTCACAGGCCGCTGGCCGTATTTTTAAAATGTTAAATGAATTGGCCTGAGTTTATGAGTATCTCCATGCAGAGTCAAATGTCAGAGTGTGCGGCACAGTGTGGAGTCTCTCCATGCCATCGGAACAAGCCGCGCGTGAGCCCCTTTCAAACAATAGGCCTCACTGTGGAATTGTCACAGTACAGAAGTGCTTCCAGTGGTAGCTGTGTGGCAGCAAAGACTTTTCAACCAGCCCCAAGTTATATACTGTAACCACAATCCAATACTCAGTAAGGATGCTTAAAACCATTTCAGTGCACCTAATTCTCTGTATGTGGGGGGGGGGGGGGTGTGTGCCTGTATCAGTGAAAGAATGAAAATGTGTATTTTCATCTAAAGCCATTACTTTTTTTCCCAAGATTCTGCTACACAAGACAAGTGTACTTTCATTTGGTCTTGTCATTTATGCTTTTTCTCCAAGATTTCTGAATTATTCCTGAGAGATGATATAGAAGTGATGTCAACTTGTGTATAGGCACTAAAAGGGTTAAGAGCACCTCAACGATTTGTTGTTGTTTGTGGTAATTGCTTTTAAAAAATTATTTTCATATTACATGTTTATTGCTTCATCAGCTGACAAATTGTCTGCTTGTTCAATTATCTTGCACATTCTAGAATTAGAGCGTCAGGTTTTAGAATACAAAATGACGAACTTATGTAGTTTGCCAATTTTCTGTGCTATGTTATTTAAAGATGGTCTTATTTATCAAACCTTCTGACATATCACATTATTTTCATTAAGCTGATTAATAATATATATTTTATTTCTAATAATATGGCAACAGTATATCCAACACGCTATATGTTAATACACCCTTTAGCAAGACTACAAAAAAAGCTACATTTTATTATACAAATGAGCCCTGAGATTAAGTTTAAATTGTGAAATGTATATGAATGTGCATGATGTGAACCAATGAACTGTGACCTGAAATGATGTCACAAAATGCGCAGCATTAAGTGGAAGGTTAAACCTACTTGCATCTCGGTTCATTAAACGCAGTTAAAGTGCAAATTCCCTCATTCTGACAGTAGTAATCACAAGGGTTCACTTTCTGGTCACAGCGCTGACTTTTAAACCCCACAGAGCATCTGCAGAATTTCAGTAAAATACAGCTAAATAAATAAATATTCTGCCGTTTTTGCTGAACATGCTTTAAATGCATATACACAATAATGGTCAAACAAACAATAAGGAAATTATGCTCGGCCCTCTCATAGGGAGACTAATCTGATACTACGCATAAAACCCTTACTGAAAGCTTTGGCAAAATTCATCCTAGAGCAGCTACAGTACTGTTTGCTCCCCTCATTCCCACGGTGCTCACAGATATGCACACGCACTAGTGATGGGAGAGCTCTCCATGGCTTGCATCAGATTGGCTCAAAAGTAAGCCTAGTTACATTCCCCAAAATACATGAATAACTTGGTTTATTTCCAATTCAAATTTAATCCCCTAATTTCCCCCCTCCCCCACTGTCCTTTTCAGGTGCAGACTGAGAAAACTTGATAAGCTCCATATCTGGCTACACAATTAGAATCAAGGAGAAATCATGCTACTGGGACATATACACGCACCCTCTCCCACTGAACATACTCTTGGCTCTATGATCTTCAGTAGGGGTTTGCTATTTGTCTCCTACCAGGCTTTTTTTTTTTTTTTTAAGTTACAGCCTCATTTTGTCTCCCTGTTGAATTAAATGGAAACAGTATCTCCACTAAATGCAATAGGAATATTTAAGAATTCATAGGCTTCAAATTCTTGCCTCTGAGGTGAACATTATGGAGCCACCAAAGCTTGTTTTGAGGGCCAATGCCAGGAAATTTCACCAGCATCTCCAACAACACACTGTAGCACTTGAGTAATGGGAGATCCATGTCAACTTCATTTCCAGCCTTCCTACACATCCAGGTGCACATTTCTGAACTCAATCTACATTAATGGAAGATGGAGAGCTGGGTGGACATAGGGAGATGTACATGGACCTCCCATTACTGAAATGGCCCAATTGCTGCTCTGTGTGAATGGTGCCAAGGGGAGAAGAGGCCTTAGGCTGAGCCTTCCAAGTGTAGGGTGTGCACACAGTAAGATGGATCATGCCCAACTGACGCAGTTCTCATCTGTTGATAGCAATTTTGCATATCTTTGTTCTAGAGCAATATGCTATAAAGAAACACTTTGGTATCAGCCATCAGTAGCTTTAAAAAAAAAAGATCAGTATGAACAAATATATCAACAATAGGTTCTAATCATTTTTTTCCATAACAAAATTTCAATCACCACTTGAAAGAGAATCAAGTCAGAACAGTTCAACATAATTTGAAATTATGGGACTTTGTTTGTGACATGGTTGAGATGTGATCTGATCCCAAACTGAACACTAGAGTCTATATATATACAGTATACAAGTATTCACAACAAGGTGGCTAAAATGAGGCACTTTGTGGTGGTGGTATGACTGGGGGAATTAGACTTTAAATCTCACAGAGGTTGAGCTCGAACAACTTTTAATTTTCTAAGTACTCTCATTGCTAGTGATATCATGAAAGATATGCAGCTGTTGCTCTATGTGTTTAAAGAATACACACCAGTTAACATGAATGTTACAGACTAACTCTGATTTAAGGAATCATTTTGAAGTTTGGTTTTGAAATCCTGTCATAAAAATGTAAACTAACACTTATATAAAACATAGTTATTGCAGCAATGTCGATATTATCTAAAAGCATTTCAAGTATCCGTACTAGGCAACATATTTATCATGGAACAATAGTACAGTATTTACATTTTCCCAACTACTAAAATGCATGTGTTTGTATCTGCGCTTTACTTAAAGCAAGTACAAATAGCAATAAGATATACCATATACTAATTTATTAAAAATGTCAATCACTCTGAACTGTCATTTTCAGTTAAACACTGCAAATGGTCAAAAATGAATTGGTACTGTGAAGATTTAATATCATAGAATTACTTGAAGAGAAAAAACAAGATAGGTAGAAAAACAATAGTAGGAACTGATTAGATGTAAAGAGATTCCAATGACTGGCAGATCCATCACTATACTCACAAACAAACAGGTATATTTGTTTCTGAATCCAACTGACATGTACCACCATTGTAGCAATAACCGTCACATAACTGACAACTGGATGCAATCTTTCCATTTGTGCAGCTATAGTAAAGAAGAAGAAAAAAATTAGCCACACCAGTAATACTGAATGCTAGCACTCAAAACAGCCTTGGGGGGGGGGGCACAGTTTATTGGCAGTTCTGCATTACAGAAGAACATTGTGACAATGCCCATGTTCCCCTAGGCATGTTTACATTATTAATCACATGTTCAAGGGATAAGAAGAGAACCCCAGGGAGATCAAAGGCTCTTGAATAATGTCTTTTTCATCCCAAGATCAGCTATCATTTATCTCTTGAGAATGGAGCTGACAGTTTCATAGAAAATTGCCTGGTAAGTGAATCTAGCATCTGGCAAGTTTCCTAACTAAATGATATGAAAATAATGACTTTAATTTACTCATGGTCAGATATGTGTATTAATTCCTGGAACACCTGAATTAACCAGTAAAAACTCCATGTAACTGATGTTCATAATACTTTATTAGCTGGAAATAGAGATATAAGTGACGCTCAACTTTGTCTCCATGCCCTACCGGTAGATTCAGTGAACCAAAGACACTATCTGCCTTGTACATGGTGGAACTCCTTTTTGAAAAGTGATCTTCAAACACTGAATGAGAGCCCATAGTTAATAGATCAGAAGTTCCTCCAAATGGAAGTTATGGCAGGAGAAAGGTAAATTTCCTGGGGCAATTGATGGGCCACTGTGGGAAAGAGGATGCTGGTCTGGATGGGCCTTTGGCATGACCTAGCATGACTTTTCTATGTTCTAAATTTGGAGATGGAAATGCCTTTGAAATTTCACATCAGAAGAACCCGTTGAGGATGAGGATCATAGTAGTTTGAAGTGATTTTATTGTTTCTTCCTATTATAACTTAATTTAATTCATTTTGCTGTTAGTCATTTTAAGAAAGAATGATGAAATATGAATATTTTAATCAACAAGCAATATACGGTAAAATTGTGGAAACCAGGTAGAATGAACATGGGGATTTTTATTTCTCAATCCCATAGGCAAGTTCTGCTGCCAGAACTAGTGTTTTGGTAGAGAAACACGCTTTATGGTGTTGCAAAGGCCGTTCTCCCAAACCTCCTGATTCATCCACTACCACCACCATAGCATGCTGCACTACTTGCTTGGCACACCAGCATACTATAGTGGGGGAGGGAAGAGATAGGATCGAGCTCTTAGAATATGGAAGTTTCTATCCTAATTCCTCAAAAGCTTCCTCAGTACCGGCCTTTTTATACATATGAAATGGGGCCTGCAGGTTTCAATAAGTCAACTGGCAACACAATCCTAATTAACCCTCCCCCCATTGCAGCTGTGCCACCACAGCGCATACCACTTCCTGTGGGAGGCGGGCAGTTTGGGAGGTCTTCTCTGTCTTGTTTGTTTGAACATTTCTTTCCTTGCCCAGGGGTAAGACATCACTGCCCAAGTAGGTGTAGTTGGACCTGTGCTAGTGATTTGGCTGGCTCATGTTCCAGTGGACCCAGGAAGGTAGACAAAATATTGGTGGCATGCATCCCCATTGTGTAGCTGAAGGAGGGTTACAGGGATGCTGTAAGCCCAGGCAACACTTCAGTGCAGCAGCCCTGCCTCCCTCACCTGCACCCAAGCTGCTCAGAGCAAGGCCGCCCACTTCTTCAAGCAACCGGCCTTGCTCCACTGGTGCACAACCATGCCGAAAATGACTGTGGGGGTGGGCAGGAGAACTTGCACCTTCTCACAGCCATTCTCAGCGTGGTTGCTTGGAGTGAGGCTGCCCGTTTCAGAAGAAGAAGCCAGCCTGGCTCCAAGCAGTGCATGTCCTTGCTGAGAATGGCTGCGGCAGCCTCAGCCATTCTCGACATAATCACTCGGAGTCAGGTCACTCCAAGTGTTCTGGAAGTAATTGTGGTGATGTCATAATGTCACCACAATTACTTCCAGGTCGGAGGGGCGGGATGGAGGGGGCAGCAGAACAACCAGCATGCCCCAGGGCAGAATGCCAGTCAGCTATGTCACTGAACCACCCACACTTCCCACCTACCTCCCACACTGACCTACTAGCACTGGGGCTCCTAGGGAGGCTGTGGGCACTTGCCCGTGGTCATGCACAGCTCATGGCAGTGGCCCAGCCACGCTCTGTGGCATGATGCCTTTTGCCACAGCCATAAAGCATGCTGAGCTGCTGGAATACAGGTTCCAGTGGCCCAGCAGCCCAATAGGATTGGGTCCTAAATTAATGAAAAACACAGTTAGTGGATTCTGGATTAAGGTAATATATAAATCTTTCCTACATTTCCTTAATCCATTTCTGCCCAGCCCAAAGATGTACACATTTGATCCCTGTTGTGTGTATATGCAATGTTGGGCAGAAATGGCTTAAGATATTTTCATTTTCCTTCATGTTGGCCTGATTTGAATCTGTGCAAATTCAAATAATACAATTTAAAAGCCCATCACTACTTCGATACATGATAATTACAAACAAGGCTTTGTTTTACATATTGCTAAATAGTTTTTTAGCTACTTGATTTATCATAGTTTTGACTTACTTGCATGTTATGACATCATTCTCCTTGTCTATGATGCACTGTCCACCATGGCATTTTACACACTTGTCTACTTCACACTTAGGACCTTCGTATCGTAAGGGACAGACACATTCCACATTGCCATCATCAGCAATGATACAGGATTCAGAATTAACACAATAATGGTGACAAACATCTGTAATGAATGAACAGATTATTTATTACTAGTAATAAAAATTTAGTATTTTCAATCAGAGTACATTGATAGGTTGATTTAGGGCCCAATCCTATCCTCATTGCATGCCACTCTGCCAGTCTGCTCAGCACACTTGCCAGTGCAATGGCCAAAAGGTCACATGGAGCCAGCAGTGCTGTGCAGATCAGCTACCAGTAAGGTTCTACCATGGGCACATGACAGGGAAGATCTCAATGGTACCAACTTCTGCCTTCTCCAAGGCTGAGGTACCTGCTCTGCTCATTCTAGTGGCAGTGTGATGGCAGAGGGAAGGACGGGCAGCTTACAAGCAGATTCCAACCAGCTGGGGAAAAGCCAAACCTCACCTTATCATCACAGGAGCCTCTGGGATCACTTCCATGCTAGTGAGGTGACAGCAACTTCTCCTGAAAAGTTCAGTTGAAAAGATCTGACCCCTGAGCGACCTTGGAGATAAGGTGAGGTGATATCTAAGCTTGATTTATTTGCAGAAATTTCTCCCCCTGTAGATGAGTATCTACAGTAAGTCTTTGTGGGGCAGGGAGAATGGCAGTGATGCAATCCTATGGATTGCACCGCTGCAGGGGAACAAGGGGCTTTTTTAATGTAACTTATTTGTTGCTAGGATCTGAAGGCTGCGGGGGGGCCCCATGGAGCTCTCTGCAGGGCTCCCTGAAGCTTGCAGAAAGTAAAAAGAGCTGTTGCAACCCATTTCTGTTTTTGCAATCGCAATTCGGAAGTGGGTCATGGTAGCTTTTTCTACTTTCTACAAGCCTCATGGAGCCCTGCAGAGGGCTCCATGGGGCTCCCACACCCCCTGGACCCTGGCAGTAGGTAAATTCTGTTTAAAAAAGTCCTCTCTTCCCCCACAGTGGTGTAATCCTGAGGATCATGTTGCTGCCTTTTCTCTCCCACCACCCCTTAAAGGGAAAGGGGCAGTGGTTCTCTATATGGTGGGTTGTGGGTCAACAGTTTGAGAACCACTGTTGTACACCATTTGAGCTTTGGAAAAGGCAGTATATAAATCTTTCAAATAAATAAATAAATAATACCTACTCAGATTGACAGCAGCTCCTTAGGGTCTCAGGCAGAGAGGCTGCTCTCATCTCTGCTACATTATCCTTTTAGCTATATACACATGAGACTGAATGTGGAACCTTCTGCATTTAAAGCATCTGCTCTACAACTGAGGTACAGCACATTCCCATGTGGGGTTTGATCATATGAAGTGTGCCACATATGAAGAGAAAGGTTTCATGAACTTACTGACTGCTTTCTGCGTAATCCTATGCACATTTCCCTAGGAGTACGCTCCACTGCGGGGGGGGGGGGGAGAGGACTTTTAAGGAAATATGCATAGGATTGGAATATTAGGTCCCTCTTTCTCAAATGCTCGCCTACATTGTAAAGACTGTGGTAATGGTTACTGAGATAATAGATGCAGAACACTTAGATAAAAGCACTACATAAATGTCATACTGTTGATGTGTTAGAAGGAATAAGTACCTATGCCTATTTAGATGCATGATTTTTCAACTACGTATTAACCAAACTGTCTAATACAGTATATGTCTAGACAACTATTACCCATTACAAAATAATCCTCAAGGTCTTGGAGAGATTAAAGAAATATTCCTCTTATTCTCTCTTACTTTTATTTGTTCATTAATGGATTTAGTTGATCCGAAATATGTTATTATTTCAGACTGAGTCAGCAGACTTTCAGATCTGATAATCAACAGTGTAGAATGTACTCTTAAATTTACATTTAAATGAATTATTATTTTTTTAAACGGATGTTTGCAGAAGCAGTCAACTAGAAGCAATTTGTTATGGCTTTGGATAAGTCTTGAGTAAATATTTTTTTCTTAATATGTGTGCCTGTCTGTGCATGATTTATGTTCTATATTGTTTTAAAACACCCTGTGGTAGTTACTTTGGCATCCATCCAGTTTATTTAATACCTGAGGAACCGAATTACAATTACTGTTGTCTTTCTATTCAAAGGTTTGAATTTATTTCATAGTCTCCCAATTGGAAATGCATTCTGTTGATTTCAGTGAATGTTTCATTTAAGGTGCACAAGAATCTTTTTGATGTTTGATAGATTTTGTTATGAAATGAAATAGTTAAGTTTCATAATGCAGCGGTTCTCACACATTTAGCACCAGAACCCACTTTTTAGAATGAGAACCTGGCAGAGCCCACTGGAAGTGATGTCATGTCTGGAAGTGACATCATCAAGCAGGAAAATTTTTTAACTATCCTAGGCTGCTATCCTACCCACACTTACCCAGGAGTAAGTCCCATTTACTTTCATTGTTAAAAGAATATACATAGTAGCTTGTTAAAAGTACAGGTCTGTAACATTTCCCCAAATCACATACCATGGTAGCATCAAGACTAATATGTTAAAAATAAAATATTGAAATGAATGGGGACCCACCTGAAATTGGCTTGCGACCCACCTAGTGGGTCCTGACCCATAGTTTGAGAAACATAATATGTTTTGTATCTGAGACTTGCCAGATAATCTAGATAACAGTCACAGAGAAACCACTTTCAACATTAACAATTTGAATTAACAAGTAGGCAGTAGTTCAAATGGAGCTATGGGGATCCAATTCAGGTTCCAAGAAGCAGCTCTATGAATTGTCAAGAGACTGATCAATTCTGCCCTCTTCAGGAATCTGCACATGTGGGACTGACTAGTTAGAGGAATCCCCCTCCCAACATAGCATACTATTCAGAGCAGCAACTCGTTACACATGTGCACTAGTACTCAGACCTCACACAGACTCTTGTTTGCAAGAACGTCAAAATGTCCATGACCCAAAGGTTGGTTATTCTTGATGGACCATGTGACATAGGTCTTCCAAGTTGCGCTGTAGATCTTGTTAGTCAAATCCTGATGCAAAATCAAGAGTGTACACAGAACTTCTTCCAAGTAATTGATCAAGCACCTCCACTCAGCCTCTAGGCTGTGATATAGAAAACGTCTAGTTGGGGATGAGACACTGGATCCTACATTAGCAGATTCACAACCAATGGGAGTTGCCAACATTCCTGGACTATCTATGGCTTATTAGGTCGGGAAACCACAGCTGTCTGGGCTAACAAGAAGCCACCAAAATCACTTCTACAGGCTTTTCCCTGGCCTACTGGAGAACCTGGAGAATGAAGAAATGCACATGGGGGCTATTGAACCAGTTTGCCTTTAGCACGTTCATTTCTACTGTCTGGGCTTGGTCATTAATCTTTGGAGCTGTGCATTTTCAGGCAATACAAAAAGGTTAACCACTGGGAACCCATTGGTCAGTTGAAAATCTGTCTAAGGAGCACCCATTCTGCATTGTTTATTAGCATCCTGCTGAACCAATCTGATAACTGAGTTGGACAAAGTATATGTTCTGCTGAGATGGGAAGAAGGTTACTGCTTGGAGAATCAGCTGACAAACCTCCTTGTATAGCAATCAGGATAGGATCGCCCCCTATTTGTTGGCATATGCCTCTGCAAATATGTTATTTTTCCAGATGAGGACATCTGTAGAAATCTTGTGATTGAAAGGCTATATGCACTAGTCTGAAGACTCAACAATAGCCAAATGCAACTAATTCCCCTGGGCCAGAAGGTTCCTCAACTGAGCTTGCCACCAATAGAGTCAACATAGGCTCAACATTGAAGTTGGGTCCTTGCATCCATTTCCTTGGGCCGGCCACCAGTTCATGGATCAGTGTAAGCAAGTTCAAATGCATTCACAGTGCAATTTGGTCCTGAAAAGGAAGGAGCACCTGTTGTGGCATTCTGGAGTAAAAATGCAATGACACTAAAAGGTTCACCCACAAAATGAGTCAGTAGTTGAAGATCCACCATTTTTGAATTATGACTACTGAACTCTGAGCTAGGGAGATCTTGGCACTTATGACAGCAACAAGCAAAACTGCATCATGCTCAAGACTACTGCCAAGTGCTCTAGCAATTGAGCTGAGTTTTCCAAGTCAACAAAAGTGTAATTTGTTTTCAGGCAGTTTACTGTGGCTGGCACATTCTTGATACCCTTGACTCTGTTGGGTGAGTTTACAAGGATGCCATCCACGTATAGGTGCGTATATATTTCCTAGAACTTTTGTAAAAAAAACTGATGGTGGTTATTAAGCCAAAAGGGAAAGCCCTGAATTAGAAGAGCAGGCAGTTTAGGCAACATGTAGACACCTCTGAAGATACTTTAGGTATGTGGAAATATGCCTCGGAGAACTCTACGGATACTGTGCATTCCTGCCTGTTGAATGCTGCAGTTATTGACCAGAGTGTTTCCATCCTCAACCATCTCTTTTTCAGAAAGCTGTACAGCCATTTGAGTCATAGAACTGCCCTCATGTTCCCAATTCTTCTTGGGGAACAAGAAAAGGATAAACCTCCAATCGCTTTTGATTCAGAGGGACCAGTTTGATTGTTCAGATATCCAGTAAATGGTGGATGACATCATCATAGCCTGTCACTTTGTAGGAATCCTATAACAGAGGAATGGGAGCAAACATGTCTCAAGGAAACAAGATAAATTCTATTGAGTAAGCCATCAACACCATTTCCATAATCCTCTTAGCTATTGTGGTTTGACACCAAACCAGGGCAAGGTAGACCAGCTGTCCACACACTGTTTTGTTTGTCCTTTGGAGAAAGAGGTGGAATGGACCGACCTGGAGGATTCTTGTGTTCCCTTCACAGCAAGCTGCTCTGAAATGCTACTTAGGCTAACAACCCCTAAATGTTCTGCCTCTGAATTGATTCCTGAAGAGATGAAAAGACTAATGTTGCCATTTTGCTCCTCCATCCTGACCATGAGAAGTGCCTTCTTTATGTCTGTCTCAGTGAGAACTGCCTCCAGGGGCTCCCAGAAGGGCTTGGCCCTGAAAACCAGGAGACAGTCAGCTTGGTCCGTGAATAAGAATCTGTAATCCACATGAAAGTCATACATTCCTTAGGACCACTGCATTGTTTGCCATGTGCCTAGATTCCAGTTGGTCTGCACTGAAGAGTCTCATAAACGGCTGAAAGAGCAATTTCCTTGAGACAATCCTTGTTCAGCTTAGGAACTGATTTCACAGCAGCTATCTCTTCAATCCACAAGAATACTACCATTACAAAAATAGAAGTAGAAATCAAGTGTTGGAATACAGTAACTAATGCCTTCAAACCCCTATGTAGGAGTAGGGGTGTTCACTGATGGGACTTTAATGAGCTGCATGATACTGTTACCCATGCCTATGGTGAGCCACAGGGCTCTTTGCCAAAGTGCAAGCTTTGCATTAAAGAGGCTCACTTCCAACAGCCCATGGGTTGCCCAGTGATTATGTCACCCCTCCATGTGAACTATCCAGTGATGACTGACAGCTCCCTAGCTGCTGATCAGTTGGAAGGGCTGTCAGCTGGTGGTTGGCAGGGAATTTTAAAAGATGCTGCAGAAGGGCAAATGGAAGGAGGAGGGAATGAAATTGGAGGGCAGGAGACTAAAGGAGAGAAAGAGGGAAAGGAGGATGAGGGACTGCTGCGAAGCAGAGACAGTGAGAGGAAAGGAAGAAGGGAAAGGAGTTGCAGAGAGAGATGGAGGCAACAGGTCAAAAGGAGAAGTAAACTCCAGCACAAGATCAGTGTCAGAAAGAACTGGAAGGAGAGGGGAAAGCAGCCCTAGGGGCTCCCCAATTTCCTCCCCATTGCATCACCAGCAATGAGGAGGAAATTGAGCAGCCCATGGGGCTGCTTTCGCCTCTCCTACTTCTTTCTAAGATAGGTTTTCTTCATGAGCATCATTGGTAGCATATTCTGTTTGGGTGTTGTGAACCTTGCTTGAATCTTTACCAACCACTTCCTGTGTCCTTTTGGAAGCAGATACAAATACTGATGAACTTCTGGATGTGCAATCTATGTGTTTATAGTTATACGTGCTGCTGGAGAAACTGAGAAGGCATTGCTTCCTCTTTTTTTTTTTAACCTTTTGGTTTCTCCTGACTCTAGAACATCTGTGAGACAAGTTGTCCCATGTTTACCTGTTGCATTGCCAATTCTTCAACCCATTGTAACAGTTCTTTCCTATTCCCAGGGAGACTGAGAAAAAAGGGAGAGACTGGAGTGGACTTGGCACTGGTATTCAACAGACTGCTTCCATTTGGTTGCTGCCATATTGGAGAAACCACTGTCTCCCTGTCTTGCAGGATGTGGACATCTCACCCCCTACTTGCCTCAAGTAACAAAGCTTTTCCACTTATGTTCCCCAACAACAGGCACCCCTTCCCCACTTAGGCAATCATGGGATGGGATGGGGCACAATACAGAGGACAACAAAGAAAAAAATAGCCAAAAGGATTTGGATCTTTGAGGATTTCCAGACAACCCAGTTATTCTGCTATGATGCAGGGTTGGTCTGGGACAGCAAGGTAGCCTCCCCCTCTGCAGAGGTCAATACAAAGTCAAAGACTCTGTCTGTTGTTCCAGAAAGAGGTGCTATGCCTGAAGGATATGGAATGTCCTCCAGAAGGAAAAAATAAATAAAAGTCTATTGCCCCAGTTCTATTACTCCCCTCTCCTGCTGATGCAGCCACATTATATTCTGTGGGGGGCAGTCCCAGAGTTCTCCTTGCAACTGTGCCAGCCATTTCATTGGCACATGTCAGGGATAGGATAGTGGCTGTGTTGCTGCTGCTGCTATTGCCCCTCCAGCCCTTGTTTCCTCCCCATTCCACACACTCCCAGCCATGATCCACCTTGTCCCTGCCTCACTCCTGTTCCACTGCTGACTTACTTGTACCGGGGAATGCAAAGGCTCTCTAGCAGGCCGCTGCTTATAACTTGTAGCAATGGCCTGGCTCCTCCCAAAGGCGGGTTGTGTTTACAACTGCCATAAAGCATCTTTTGCGGCTGGAACATGAATTCCAGCAGCATTGGGGGTACAATAAGATTGCACAATGATTCTTAAACTTTTGGTACTGGGACCCACTTTTTAGAATGAGAAGCTGCCAGGACCCACCGGAAGTGATGTCATGACTGGAAGTGACATCATCAAGCAGGAAAATTTTTAACTATCCTAGGGTGCAATCCTACCCACGTTTACCCAGGAGTAAGTCCCATTTACTATCATTGTTAAAAGCATATACATAGTAGCTTGTTAAAAGTACAGGTCTATAACATTTCCCCAAATGCAGTCACATACTATGGAAGCATCAAGTCCAATATATTTTTTTTTAATGGAAATGAATGGGAACCCACCTGAAATTGGCTTGTGACCCACCTAGTGAGTCCTGACCCACGTTTTGAGAAGCACTGCTTTGCCCAACTCTCTCCATACGTTTTCTTTGTGCAGTTTAAAAAGCGGAAACTGGGGGAAGTTGTGACCATCTTATCATCTGAACTTCCTTCTGTTGTCTCAGTTAGTACAGCTCTCTGACTGTCCTCTCTCTGCCCCCTTCTTGCATAGCAGCAAGAAGCCTAAGGGCCGAATCCTATCCAGCTTTCCAGTGCCCACAGCATCCTGCAGAGGGGGAGAAGTCATGGAAGCCCTCTCAAGGTAAGGGGATATTTGTTTCCTTCCCTCAAGAATGCACTGCAGTTGCATCGGAGCTGGAAAGTTGGATAGGATTGGGTCCTTAGTTATGAAAATTTAGTTTGGGACACCAAACTAGACACCATATGAGGTCAGAATTTTTTTTGAAACTCTCTAAGTATGAAAAAATGAATGTATGATGTGTTAGCATGAGGAAAATACAGACCTGTACCCAGACAAGTATGTGACTTTTCCAGTGGGGTTAGCTGGAATTTTCTACTGTATGCAGTTATATCAGATCTTTGCTATTTAGGACTTAGCTACTTTGCTGCGAATTTCATGAATTTCATTTCATCAGAGGGGAAAAAGGGGCCCTTAGTTGGTGAACTAGCTAAAATAAGGAAATACTGGTTAATATAGGGAACATACTGAACAGTGTTAGGTTCTAGGGCTAAATCAATATGACACTTTTATAATTTAATAATAATAATAATAAAATATAATAAGGGAGGTGTTTTCTAATTGTGGCTTAAGCTGTCACTCAAGTGTAACAAGAGGAAGGGTATAGGTCATGCCTCGTTATCCACTGGGGTTCCACAAGCCCCAGTGGATGAAAAAAAATCAGTGGAAACCAAATCAGTGGAAAAATAACTTTAAAGACCCACTTCCAGGTTTCTTGCTCCTCCTGGTATAGACACTATACCACATTCAGCCACTAGATGGGGTGAATAATGGAATCTAATGGAATGAAATTAGATTTCATTATTCACCCCATCAAGTGGCTGAATATGGTATAGCATCTATATTGATGCATTCTAGGACAATAGTGGTGGAGCAAGAAGCCTGAAGGTGGATCTTTAAAGCTATCTTTAACCCCAAGAAGCTTGCAACCAGTGTGGTTTAAAACAGCGCAAAGGTAGGAAATGGGATTTTGGTGCTTTTTTTCCTCATTACAAGGCATTTAAAGGTGGACCCTGCTATCAGTGGTGAGTCAAATCAATGAAAGCCAAATCAGTGGATACTGAGGTCTCACCTGTATAAATATTTTGAATGAATAGAAATAATTTGATTTCTAGCAATAACAAAGTGAGGCCTTGTTCAGAGGATTCTCATTGAGAGAAACAAGAAGAAGCAAGAGGTAAGGGTGAAACTTTTCAGCAGTGGCCTCAAGCACTTTGGAATGTTCTGTCCTGCGTGTCCATGCATGCTTGGTTTTAGAAGATGAAATAAAGCCTCATTTCACCAGGATCTTCAAGAGCTATAAGGCTATGGGTGACAGTATAACCTGTTTGCAGATGGTTCTGTTATTACATTTATTGTCTAATTATGATAGTTTTCATTGTGATATACTTTTGACAGCACAATCCTATGCATATCTATTCAGAACTCTTGTGGTTTTCAATGAAGCTTACTCCCAGGAAAGTGTGTATAGGATTGCAGCCTTAATGTCAAAGTTTTATGTTGGGTTTCCTGAAGCGTCTAACAGCCCTCCAGCAGCGATAGTTGCTTTACGGCCATTGCAAACAGTGCTCTTGAAGTGTGTGAAAGTACACACTTCTGGAATGTTGTAAGAGAGGCTGGATTAGCCTCCCTTGCAGTGGTCGGATAAGGAGTGCCAGCCGATGACAGTGAGCCAACAGGGAGGACAGAATGGGAAAAGGAGAGGGTTGAACTGGGCGTAACAGAAAAACGGTGGGAAGTATTCCAGAGGCAGGAGGGGACTGTGCTGGGTGCAATCCTGTCTAGGAGCGGAGCTGGTGCAGGTTCAAGTTGACCCATTGGTGAATGGGAGGTTTACAGAAGGGTAGGGAAATTTTTTTCCTTTTCCCTCCCATGCTCTGTGATTCCCCCCTCCCACATACAAACACAATAGCACACAGTGCAGCTGATTTTGCTGCAGTGGCAAGCTATGGCAGGAAAAAGAATAGGATTGGGCTGTAAAAGAGGTTAGCTTTTAAAATGCTTTTAATTCACTCTGCTATTAATTTTTTTAGTCTGCAAAACTTTAAATATGCTACTTGCTCTTTAAATATACTCACAATATTGGCATCTATCACCAGTATATTCAGATAGGCAATGACAATGGGGCTGATTCCCAGCAGTGACTGTGCAAGTTCCTTCATTTTGACAAAAATTATCACAAACTGTTTTACTGCAGTTTGGACCTGTAAAACCCAGAGCACAGCTGCATGTAGGTCTTCCTGAAAAAGACAGAAATGAAATACATGTTACAATAAAACTAAATATGTGGTTCAGCTGAAAATCTAAACATTTAAGAAAAAGATAAATTTAGGCTATATTTATAAATTATAGATCAAACAGCATTTTATAATTTATATTGCCATTTAAAAATGTTTACTGAAATACAGGAAATTTGGCTTCAAAACATGAGCAGAAATGTAAGACTTTATAATTCACTTACAAAGCAGTACTCCTTTAAAACACTACCTTTTACTTTTGTTTTTCCAGTGATGTTCCATTAAATAAAGTGATTTTCCATTGAATGCTTATTGTAGATCATTAATGTGGATAAAAAATAGAGTTAATAAGGTGTACTGTAATTATCCACCTATTTTTCTACTTCCAGCACTCACAGGAATGACATCAGGAATGGCAAGGAGTTTTGTGAGTCTTGAAATGTGTTATTCATTATTTATTTTTAAAAGTATCTTATGGTTTAATTAATTTTTAATGTAATGTTAACATTTGAAAGACTTAATTTGGATCTCATTGACTGATGAAGAGTACATTTAAAGTAGAAGCATCTTCAATGCATTTCTAGCCAGGTTCAGACAGGGAAGGTGCTGGCTCACACCTAACATCACAGTCAATTCTCTTTATCTACTGGGGTTAGTTTCCTGGAAACCCCAGCAGACACCGAATCCATGGATCCATGGATTGATCCTATGGAATCAATACGGTTAGGGGGTGGGGTAACTGACCTGCCAGCAGCAGAGACCTTCAGACCTCTGCTGGGATTCTGAAGCTATCTGTGCCATTTTGAAACTTCCCACAGCCATTTTAAACCTGTCTTATGCCAGTGACACATGAACGCACCAACTTCCAGAAGTGGGGTCACACAAAACATGTTTTTCTGAAAATTTCTGTGGAAAGTGAAGAAATGAAACTTTTTTCTGCAGTTTTTTTCAGAGTGTTAGGGTCACCCTATTTAATGTACCAGGGGGGCAAAGATCACTGCTTTCTTGAATAACTATTGGGGAAGAGGCTACTCAGGCAACTGATAAGTTGGCAGCAGAAGCAGGCCATGGACAGGGATGGGGAGTAAAGGGGCATGTTGGGGGAGGAGCCCGGGTGTGTGTCGGGTGGGAGGGGATGGAACTGGCAGTAGTCAAGCACTCAGGACCTTACCCCCCATTTTTCTGCTCTCCCCATCCCTTGGTTCTCCTTGGACTTGTGCCAGCTATATAGCTGGCATAGGTTCAAGGAGACCCATAGGTGATCAGACAGTCCACCAAGTGGTAAGTAAAAAATATTTTTACTTTCTTCAGGCAATCTAATCACTTCTGATCACTTACATGCCATAACGTGGCAGGGGATAGGATTGGGCATAGAAGTATTCTACTTATCATACTATGGTAGGAATGTTGTTTAATAATAATATAATGTATAATTATAATAATCACAATATTTTATTATAAATATTATTAATAATAAATTTCAATAATTCATGGAATACTAAATCAATTATATATTTCATAAAGTTCTGTTGTTGCTCTTAATTATTTATTTTAAACCCTTATTAGTTTCATTTGCTTCAAAACAATCAGTACTATAACTGAAGTTTTAATTATGTTTCTCAGATGTAAGCTTCTAATTAACTGATGACATTTCTTTGTTCAGTTGTTATAGTTCAGTGCAGCTGTCATAAATTTATACATGTTAATTAAGACTGCCCCAAACACTACTTGCATAAAGTCCACACAGGAAGTTGCCAAAAGGCAAAAAGGCTTAATTGTAAGTAAACCAATAATGAGTGAATCTATGAATTGCCAGAGGGATTTGTTTAACAAATTTACAGTTGTGTCCAGATAATGAGAATCTAAAACCTACAATGTCCAACAAGATTTTTTAACACAATTAAAAAAACACAATGACTAATAATTTGCAGTTTGCTTCATTGTTCGTTACATTATTCCTACACGATTAAAAAAATTAATTATGCCAAGTAATCTGTCCTGACCCATAAATCCCCAAATGCAATAGCATTTGTGGACCTTCCCTTTCTTTCTGCTAATCTGATTATTGGCAGAATGGAAAGACATGTGTAAATTAGATTCCCTTCCTCCAAAGAGAAACCCTTCTGCACATGTACCGGTAAGTGTCACTGTTGGATGTGGAGGTTCTGCATTCTGACCACTATTGCAAAATGGAGGAGGGGTGGATTGAAGACAAAAACACATGCGGAAAATCCTTTTATGCATGTATCTCTTTCTCTTCTCACTTTATCAGAACGCTTATGTATTTCTGCATAAAAGACTGCGTATCTGATTTTAATATGCACATATCTGAATAAAAATACGTCACACTGATTTCAGTGCTTCGTAATTGTTCTTTAATCTATCAATGAACAAATATTCCTTGCCATAATTTTAATACTGTAATATATACCATTTTTTAAAAAGACATTTTTCACTGAAGGATGGATTTAAGTACTTACCAAGAACAGAAGCTACACAAGTTCCTCCATTCTGACAGTAATTACTACAATGGTTTGTCTCACATCTTTCCCCTGAATAACTTGGCCAACAGTAACATCTTGGATCACCTTTCTCATTTATAACACATCTTCCTCCATTTTCACATGTCAGTTTACATGTATCATCTGTACTTAAAGCACAAACATACAGTTCAAATTCCTATAATTGTTAATCCAGGAAATGAAAGAAAATGATGCAAGAAATTATGTATTCGACACTCAAATGCGGGGAATGCTAGCACTGCAGAAGATCAGGTTCATATTACTACACTCATGGGTACCCACAAAGGGGAAGGGCTGCTGCATATTCACACGTGGTACCAAATTCTGTTCTAGAAGCTCTCCTGGATGTGGCCTCATTCTAACCAGCAGCCAGAAAGAATACAGAATTTTGAAATCTTCTATTGGCTCTTTGTTAAAAGCAAGCAAGCAAGCAAGCATGCAGTCATAATTTTTTCCTTATTTACTGTTATTATTAGAGATGTTTGAAAATGGGGTTATTCATTTGATTCAGAAGTAAGTCCATTGTGTTCAGTAAGACTTATTCACTGGAAACAAACACCTCTAGTTATTACTTGAGTAAAATTATAATACCCACCTACAATGTTGAAATCATTGCATGTTCCATTAAAAAACGACTTTCCTTCTGGACATACACAAGCTGCACCTGTAGGATTGAGTAGACACAGGAACTCACAGGTAAACCCCAAGCAAGGATTGAGTGCTGTAAGGAGAAGAAAATTTTTTTATTGTCATTTTAACTGCTGTCATCAATTAATCAAGATTCATATTTCTAAGAAACTATGACATAGAAAATAAGAAATTGTTATGCAGAATTATATCAGGTCAGTGCATCTGTTGGGTCAGTGCATCTTTTTCTTAGAGCACAATCTAGGCAATGTTAAGAACTTTTCATTCCTGTTAATTTCAATCAAGTAAGTATAAACACATTTCTATTGAAATTGAGACTTCAAAGTGCTTGACTTTGGCTAAATTGTACCCTTGGATTATTTTCTTGAATAAGCCCCTTTGGTTCTGTAAGTGTGTTACCACATAGCTGGAGGGCAACCATGGGTTGCACCTAGCGCACATAGCATCTAGTGCAGCCATTTTCAACCACTGTGCCATGGCACATTGGTGTGCCATGAATGGTCTCCAGGTGTGCTGCAGGAATTTGGGAGAAGGTTCTTTATTAGTGGTCCGTTAGGGGATGTGAGCCCCCCACCAGCAGTGTAGTGTGCCTTGCGAGTTGTCAAAAGACTGATGGTGTGCCTTGAACACTTTAGTGCCTTCCCAGTGTGCCATGAAAAGAAAAAGGTTGAAAATCACTGATCTAGTGGCTGGTGTCAGCACACTACTTCCTGTTCCTGCTTCCAAGATTTACTGGGTTAGCAGCTGAATGGTGGTGGTGGGTGGGTGGGACCGGTAAACTTCTTTGCTGTCACCATCCTAAACTAAGAAGGCCATGTGAGAAAGAGGGTATCTCAGGGGAAAAACAATTTTCCCCAGCACAGAATCCTATGGTTCTTGTTTAAAATAAAATCACAGCACCATGTAGAAGCAATCAGATGCAATAAGCTACTGAATGACCCATTGATAGGCAGGCAAGGAGTAACCTTATGGCCAGTTTATTAGAAAATCAAATATTTGTGAATATTTGGAAGCCTTTCTTAGATGTACATTTAGCATGTGAAATATGCATTAGTATTGATTTCCTAAATATCCTTAGAACTCCTCACCCACCTTTTTTTCTTGTACAGACACATCTTAATTACTCTCTGTAAGGTCTTGAAAACAAGACATATGAAACAAATTCTTCAGGAGATGAGCAACCCAATCCAAACTAAATCCTCATGTAGCATTGCAGCAGTGCTGGAGTGGACTAAACATAAGGAGATTTTTAGCTGCTGGAGGTCTCTTTGGGGTAAAGGAACTTTTGTCCATTGCCCCAGGATAAGCCCCAACAACCACAATAGGACAACTAGGACCTGTGCCAGAGATATTACTGATACAAGTTCTCATTGATCCTTGCAGGTGGATCAGACCTAGGAAGGGCTTTAGCACTCAGTGTGCGCAGACACTGCTGATCCGGCCCCCTCCTGATCCTGATCTGCCCATCCCTGCCCCATCTCTTCCCCATCCCATCCTCCCCACCCTTGCACTGGACAGCTGCTCTGACAGTCCTCCGTCACTCCACCGGCACCAGTGGGAAGGCTCCAGTCTTACTGCCAGTGTGCTTAGGCCCAGTGGCGTAGCTAGCGAGGGGGGCAGTCCACCCTAGGTACCAGCCTGGGGGGGGGTGACAACATAAGTAACCAAAATCTCTAAAACCACAGTGGTTAGGAATAATACCACCATGCTATAAAACGTTGAATAAGAAATTTAGAACAGAATACAATGAAAAAAACTGGAGTGAAATATCTCCAAACTATCAAAAGTTAGGGCCAAAAAACCTGAAAACAAAAAAATGCATGGAGTCCTATAGAAAGTGAAACTGAACCATATTGTGCATTTACTCATGAGTAGGTGAACTTGCCTTAGTGAAATATAATTACTACTACTACTAATAATAATAATAATAATAAGGGCAGGAGGTCTGGTCTAGAGGGTAGAGCCTCTGTTAGCCTGAAGATAACATCGGAAGGTCGCCAGTTTGAGGCCACCTTGAAGCAGCTGACAAGCCGAGCTGAGTTATTCCACCTGCTCTTTGGTGTGAGTGAAGAAGCGTCTTGGCTGTCCTTCATGTGAGAGATGAAGGAGCTGCTTGTCAGCCTGCGTGGGAGGCAACTAGGGGCCAGAAGTGATACCAGATCAGAAAGATCCATCTTAAATGTTGTGTGGTTCTTGCAAGACAGAACCTTTCTATGACTATAAAAATCCCCTCTGGGATTTAGAAACAGCCTGCCTATGTAAACCGCCTTGAATAAAGTCAGAGGAGTAATCCGATGACCACTGCCTAGGCCTTGCGCTGCATCAGAGCGCTTTATGGTGCTTTTGCAGCTGCACACTCCAGCAAAACACATGCTCTGCCAGTGTAGGCCCTCAGTAGAATTGAGCCATTAGTTTTAGAATTGCTGTAGTACTTGCTGCAAATGATATTCAGCATACAAAACAATCTCATTGTATTTTTAACCCCCTCTGTATAAGTACTTCAAAGTTAACATGGTGGAAACAAAATGTTTGCATCCTGACTTGGAGCCTCTGAAGAGATTAAGACTGCAAATCTGTACACACTTACCTGGGAGTACTGTTAAACTCAAATGCAAGACATGCATGGGATTGCACTCAGGGGTGAATCCAGTGTTTTTGTTGGGAGGGGCCATGAGCACTACCAACCAACTACAGAGCCCTGGTCAACCAGGCGAGTAAACCTGCGCTCTGGGCTGAACTTGATGGCCTCCGTGGCCAAGGTTTGTCTACCAGATGGGTAGACCTGGGCTCCCTCCTGGCCATGGAACCCAGGTCTACTAGAAGGGTAGATCTGGGCTCCTGCCTGAACCTGGAACCCAGATCTACTGGCTGCATTGACCTGGGCTTCCTCCTGGCCTTAAGAGTCCAGGTCTACCGGCTGGGTAGACCTAGACTCCCATTTGGACTTGGAGCCAAGGTCTACTGGCTGAGTAGACCTGGGCTCCCAATCCAGTCAATCTCATTGGCGCTTGCCCAGTGGGTGTTCCTCTGGCACTTGATTTTGCTCCCCAGCCCTGCATGTGCTCTTGCCAGATAGTAGTTTGTGGGGGGCATGCACCCATGGCCCCCTCTTGGATCCACCCTTGATTGCACTGCCAGTGTTTCAGCAAGAAGCACATAGTTTGCCTGTGCTTGCACAGCCACCTCTGTGACTGCTATGCAACACACGGCTAAGAACAATGGAGAAGGAAGTCTGGCATTCATTAGCCAGCCATACACATTCAAAACACACTCTTGAACTCCATGCTTACAAAAGTGAGTGCACCTGATTTGAGGAAAAAAAAAAATTCCTTTTCCAGATGTCTAAAGCCTGGTGAACTGTGTGTGCGAGTGTATCTTTCAACAAACAATTGGAATATAATTGAATTCAATACGACTACTCATATGTTCTAAGATTCAAAATTGTGTGTTTTCTTTGCTTGAAAGTCAAAAGCCCAATACAATTCTTGAATAAAAAGGGGCATTAAACCCAAAAATTTTGGAGAGGGATTAAGGCTGCAATCCTTACCACACTTTCCTGAGAGTAAGCCCCATTGAAAAAAACAGGACTTACTTCTGAGTAGACCTAGTTAGGATTGTGCCCTATGGGGGTTATTACATGGTTCAATGCAGAGTGTGGCCTTCCTGGCCTGTGAATCTGTGGCCGCTTGCCAACAGTCCTGTAAATGACCATGTTATCTGGCCCTTTGCTCTTCAGGCAGGCACCAAGTACAGGTGGTCACATGCATGTCTTCTGTACACCTTGAATTAAAAGGACTAAATTGAAATAAAATATCAGTAGGTGACAGAAAGTATTATCTTTTGGTCTCAGGCAGTTAATGACATCATTTAGATTCCAAGTGTTTTCCTGCAAAGGGAGAATGCTGAAAGCACTACAGCTGGACTCAGACTGGCTAATAGTTAAGGTAGTAGCCCACAGAAGCAGCCCTTCCACTGACCTGCAGTTTTCTGCATCCTGACATTTGATGACATAGTCCAGGCTCTATACCATTCTCTCCAACAAGAAGCGGCAGAAGGAGCTATAGACTCAGAAGATGGCTAATGGCAAACACACTGTCAAGCAACTCTTCTGCTGACCTCCTTCCATATATATGCAGATTCAGGGCCCCTGTTTTGCCCACGCAAACAATTTGCTCATGTTCTAGGACAAATAGACTTCATGCCTAGTGTGTGTGCATAGGAAGAGACTGATGAATTGTGCTACCTGCTTATTTTGTATATGCTATCAGATTAAAAAAAAAAACAACTTGAAAAAATTTCATTGAGAGTGACAAAATATACTCACAGTATGTTTGTTTGTAGCGATGTGAAATCAAGGCACTTTTTGTTTTATCAGTTTCCAAACTGAGGTATTCAACTGAGCCATGACCAAATTTTTGAACTCTAAATGCTCCATTTTTAGGTCCTGCCCCATAAATATAATTCTCAAAAATATCAATTCTATGAGGGTGGAGTAACCCTTGAATTAAAAAGAAGAAGAAAAAAAGTTACATCATGTTTCATTTCAGCATCAACAAATAAAATTGCACTATTGTATAGCACTGGAAGATATTAAAATGTTAATTTATATAATCAACAATAAGTATCAACTTGCTAGCGATGCCTTCTACTGCAGTGGTTCCCAAACATTTTAGCACCAGGATCAACTTTTTAAAATGATACTCTACTGCAGGAGTGCCCAATCCCCAGCCCAGGGGCCACTTGCGGCCCTTGGGGGCTCCCAATCAGGCCCTTGGGGAGCCCCCAGTCTCCAATAAGCCTCTGGCCCTTTAGAGACTTGCTGGAGCCCATGCTGGTCCGATGCAACCGCTCTCAGCATGAGGACGACAGTTTGACCTCTCACCTGAGCTGTGTGACGAGGGCTCCCTCCACTACCTGCTGTTTCATGTCTGTGATGCAGTAGCGGCAGTGAAGGAAAAGCTGGCCTTGCTTTGTGCAAGGCCTTTTATAGGCCTTGTGCTACTGCAAGACCTTCATGTATTCATATAAGTTCCACCTCTAATAAATTTATTTATATAAATTTATTCAAATTTGAAATGTAAAATAATTCTTTTTTCCCCCAGCCCCCGATTCAGTGTTAGAGAGGTGATGTGTCCCTCCTGCCAAAAGGTTTGGACACCCCTGCTCTATTGGGACCCACTTAGCTTTTATTTCACCAGCAAATCAAACCTCTGTGTTTTTCATTATGGTGGAGGGGACTGCCTTCTGGAGTGTTTGTTGAGCTCCATGTTCATCAGATTGGGACCATTCTGATGGGCTTGCATTCCCCATAGCCTGGCCTTTGATAAGAACCAAGATACGGTCACCTACTCATGAGTAAACATGTACGTGTGGCTCTGTTTCGCTTTCCATAGGGCTCAATTCATTTTCCTTGTCAGCTTGGGGGAATTCCTTCTGAAGAGTTTGTTGGGGCCTGCATTCATTGTACTGGGGCTATTCTCATAGCATTGTTTGCCTCTTAGCCAGTCCTTTGAAGTGGACCAAGGCACACTTATCTATTCAAAAATAAATGTGCATGTGCTGCTCCTTTTGGTTTCCATATAACTCAATACATTTTCCTTATCAACTATCAGCTTTTCAGTTTCGTGACCCACCAAAAGTCAGGTCGCAACCCACTGGTGACTCCTGACCCACAGTTCCGGAACCACTACTCTAGCAGCATCGCTGAAGCAGTAAACCTACTATCTGATAGCAGTGTTTCTCAAACTGTGGGTCAGGAGCCACTAGGTGGTCACAAACCAATTTCAGGTGGGCCCCCATGCATTTCAATATTTTATTTTTAATTTATTAGACTTGATACTACCATGGTAAGTGACTGCATTTGGGGAAATGTGACAGATCTGTACTTTGAACAGGTTACTATGTATATGCTTTTAACAATGATAGTCAATTAGGCTTACTCCTAGGTCAGGGTTTTTCAAACTGGGGCATCGGGTGGTCCCTGCCTGTGGGACTGGCCTCTTTGCCCTTAAGGGGCGGGGGCAGCCAAGAGGCAGGGAGGAGGCAGGGGGCTACAGGGGCTGGACTGCACTTACCAGAGCCTCTTGCAGCCTCCCGGGGGGTGCAGGCAGCCCTGCACCACTGTCTGCAGGGCTCCCCGATACTTTAGTAGTGAAAGTGGAGCAATTGCATCCTGCCTCCACTAAACCGGAAGTGGAGTGTGATCACTCCATTTTCACTTTTGAAGCATCAGGGAGCCCTGCAGACAGTGGCGCAGGGCTCCCCGCACCCCCAGGAGGCTATAGGAGGCTCTGGTAAGTGCAGCCAAGCCCCTGCAACCCCCTGAGCAGTGCAAATCTGGGGATCATGCCGCTGCCTCCCCCCCGCCCCCGCAAGAACTTAGAGCGGTTTCCAAACCCCCAGAGAATTTTAAAGCTGCTGTCCTAGGTAAGTGTGGGTAGGATTGCAGTCTAGGATTGTTAAACGTTTTCCTACTTGATGACATCACTTCTGGGGGGGCCCAACAGATTCTCATTCTAAAAAGTGGGTTCCGGTGCTAAACGTTTGAGAACCACTACGCTAGCATGTTTCATTTCAACTTCAACAAATAAAATTGCTCTATTGCATAACATTGGAAGTTATTGTTGGTAACATATACAGTAGTTCCCCCTGTATTCACAGGCGATATGTTCCATACATTCATCCATCCTGAAATTGTGGATACTAGTGAACCCTATATATAAAACCCTATATATAAGTCATTTACATACATTCCCATGCTAAAATGTAATTAATTATGCACAATAAAACATTACCTACGTTAAAAAATACATTGTGCATTATTATACTTCTGCTCGCTCTCGCTCTCTCTCATGACTGGGACTCTGACATTTAACATAATTGGGTTAAATTTTGAAACTTATGATTCACAGTAAACTACGGCTAACTGAAATAGTAGAAACCAAATCTATGGATACGGGGGTTCTATTGTAAATAAGTAAACATTTCAATCAGTGTTAACCTGCTAGTAGTTTGGAAGTGATACCTCAAGCATTATTAGCAGCATCTCTGAAGCAGTCAACCTATGGGGCCTAAAAAATTGACAAACAAGATGAAGGATCTACATGACTTGTCTGCCAAAAGACAGACAATGTGCCTCCTTTCTTCTCACCTGCTGTCCCAAGGGTACGTTCTTCAACATAATATACCTGGGGATCAGACTTCATTATGCAGTAGGTCCCACAGTGTTTTGTTTACTAGTTAGGGAACAAAATGGCTCCTCTACATAACAAAAGTGGCATTTTCACCAACAGGAGACTGAAATCGGAGCACTGAGGAGTGAAAATCCATTATATAGCCCTTGATCATAAACTCTGGGCAACTGAGAGAAGATAATTATTTCTTTTTTATTTATATAAAAAATTATATTCTGCCTTTCCCATGCTGAAGCAAATGCCCAAGATGGCTTACAAAGTTCCACAATAAACATATTAGAATAATTTAAAACACACAAACAAACACTCTTGAACCATGTTGGGGGGGGGGGAGAATAACTATTTTGTGCAGACAGAAGCAGCCAAGCCACAGCACTATTACAGAGGCACAGAGGGCAGATATCAACCCATCACTCAAATGCCAGATGAAACAGACATGTTTTCAGCCCTTGCTAATTAATGCACCTCTGTCTACTTTATCTGCCCCTTTTCAAGCATAGTGCTTTCAAGTTCGATAGTAGGACTCACTAGAAGATTATGTGTAGAATTGCCACAGACTTTTAATACAGTCTTAATAGTCATTAAGTCACTCCTGTTAGAATCACTAAAATGATCCTAACAGGGAAGTTCAAATGTTAGTTCCTAATAGTTTAAAAAAATGCCAAGTATAAAACCCAAGAATATTCTGTGTTTACTTCACAAGCCTTGCTCTAATGCAGAATGCACTGTGAAACCTAACACTTCCTCCTTTGTTATTTATCCTAGTTTTAAGCCCCAGTCCTATGTGCATCCATGTGTGTGTGTGTGGGGGGGAGGTGTTTTAGGATTGGGTCCTAAAAAAAGGATGCACCAAGGCACACATTGCATTCTATGATAAATGGGGCATTTGTAGAGGTCTACCATGGCAAGAGAATTTTCATTCTCCTTACTTGGGGGAAGTGTCAATTTTCCCCATGGATCTTCTTGGTTCTGTGCCAGCTCTTTTGTTCAGAAAGTTAAGTATTTTTAAAATACAAATAAATGTTAAAGCAGCAATCCCCATGTTGCTGTTCAGAAACTTTTAGTTTGTGTGAACATCTATGGCCACTTTATTGAAAAATATACATACCTTGTTTACTGCTCACACATATGACTGAATCAGAACCATCAAAAAGAACACTGCCAATTACAGATAATTCAAAATCTGCCCAGAACAATCGTTGACTGAAGTGGTCAACTACAAGACCTGCAATAAATAAACATATTAAAAAAAAGCAAAAGAAACAACCCTTTTTTTTGTCTCTTATTAAAAATCGCAAGAAAACAAAACAAAAAAAAAAACTTCTGCTCTTCCCATAGCAAGCACTGCTTCATAGCCACAACATAAAGGACAAGAGATCACTTTAAAATAGATATTGTTTGTTAGGTCGATTAATCTGGGCTTTTGCAGGTCAGTGTGTATGTTCCATGTGGATCCTAATATCCAATCACTGACATGGTGAATTCCAAACTACCTGCACTTCTACAGAACAAAATTACAAATCTATTCCCTACTTCCCTAATCTCAGAAAACCAGCACAAATTGTGCAACTGATCCAAGATATTGTCAGTATCCAACTTCAGTTACTAAGGCTGCAATCCGATCTACACTTTCCTGGGAGTAAACTATATTGACTATATTGGGACTTACTTATGAGTAGACAGGCATAGGATTGAGCTCTAAATGAGCGATCTCTTATTGCATTCTGTTCACAACAAGAATAGCTAATACATTTGGCAATGATGGTATCACTTATCTAGGAACAATTTGCCTTACATTAGTGTATATTCCCTGGAACAGGACTGTGACAGTAATGGCTATTACAGAAAGTTAACATAATCTTCAGTCAAATTTTGAAAGAGGCATATGAGGAGAATGCAGTTCACCTTATCTATGTATTCTACCATATATAATCTTATCTATGCAATCTATGACAGGGGTGTGGAAAACGCTTTGTAATCCCTGCAGTGATAATAAATACTCTCAACCATAGTTATTATTGTTGAACTACCAGTGATGAGAGGTCTAAGGAAGAACAGCAATAATCAATATTGCTGAAAATTCTAGTACAGGAGGACAGGAACAGGAAGCACATCACACAAGTAATAATACTTCTGATGAAATACCACCTTGTATTACAAAAATTCAAACTTATGAGTCAGCTTTCAATCTTATATTCTTAGCTTTCTTCCTAGGAAAATTTCTTTCTAACCACATTTCATCCTAATTTTACTCTAATTTTACTCTAAGTTGCATTATGTGGCGCCTTAAAATGAGGAATCTCCTTTAACTAGCATCATAGAAATGGGAGGAAATCACAAGGTGACCTAGTCCAGCTCTCTGCTGTAGTAGGAATACTCCTTGTGCATCTCCAGCAGGTGCCTGTCAAGCCTCTGCTTGAAGATCTCCAGTGAGGGAGAATCCATCACCTCCCTCAGCAACCTGTACCATTGTTGAACCTCCTTTACCATCAATAATTTCTTCCTGATGTCCAACAGGAATCTCCTTTCTTGCAGGATGTACCCATTTGATCTAGTTCTATTCTCAGAGGCAGTTGAGAACAAATTGTTTCTTCGTCCACACGACAGCCCTTCAGGTATTTGTAGAGCACATTCCGTTTCTTCTCTCCAGGCTAAATATACCAGATTCCCCCAACCTTTCCTTGTAGGCTTGTTCTCCAGTTCTCATCAGTCTTCTATGAAACCACAACAGTTTGGCTGCCTCTTTCCTAAGGTGCAGTGGCCAGAATTGTACACAATACTCCAGGTGTGGTCTGACCAAAACAAAGTAAAGCAGAACCACTACTTCTCATGACTTGGAAGCTATGGTTCCACTAATGCAGACAAAAATTGTGTTAGCTTTCTTTGCAGCTGTATCACACTGCCAAATCAGACATGCCAGCTAAACTAGGGGGTTGCTCAATGAAAAGTCAGTTAAGCAATTCCCTCCAAGTCCCTCCCCACACTTACAACCCAATCCTACCTCCTCCTTTGACAATGCAGGTGTACCAATGGAGTGCATGCTGCATCCCAATGGGAGGGGGATGGGGGTGGGTAGTGGTTGGAGAAGTCTTCTCAGCGTAAGTGAACTTTTGTCCACTTATCCTGGTGAAAGGCTCCGCTTTTCCTATGGCTCTCCTCTCTCCTGCACTGGCTATTTGCTGGTACAGGACCAAGAAGTGTAAGGACAGCAGAAATGGAGAAAGAGGGGGAAAGAATCCTGCTACAAGGAAGTGCTACCAAACCCATCCTGCCCATCCCTCTTCCTCCCCATCCAGAAACTCACCAGTTTCTCCCCTTCCTTGCCCCATTTCAGCCACTGCCTACTCCCACCATCCATTCTGTGGCGGATGCAGTCAGATCCAGCAATCAGAGTGCTGGACCACCAGTAATTGTGGTGGAAGCTTCACAGCACTTGCTGGCAGAAGTTATGCTCCACTGGCATTCTCCTCCTTCCTCCAGCAGGACGTGAGTTTTGCTAGCAGCGCAGCCTGAAAGGATCAGGCTTTTAAAGGGCTTCAACTGCACTCCCATTCCATCCTCCACCAGGGTAATTTAGGAATAGAGACATTCCATCACTTACAGCCCAATCCTAACTAAATCACCCTTTTCAATGCAGCTGCGCCAACTGAATGTGCACTATATCCTGCTCCGGGGGGGGGGGGCAGTCCAGTGACATCTTTGAAGTAAGTGAACTTTTATTCTCTTACTCAAGGGCAAGCCTCTGCTGCCTCAATAGGTCTGCTTGGATCTGTGCCAGTTATTTTGCCTGAATAAGTCTCAGGAGAAAAAGGAAGAGGGAGAGGATAGGGAATAGAATTAGGATGTGGCACATATCAGTGCCACCAAGATCCACCCCTCCCTCCCTCATTCCTCCTCCTGCCTGCCTCTCTCCCAGCCCAGAAACTCTCTCATTCCTTCCCCTCTCTGCCCCATTCTGCTCACCCCCCTCTGTTTCCCACCTCTTCCACCAGCTTGCCTTTGCTGCTGGAAGTGACAGCAGGCTTCTGGCACCACCGCCATTTGTGGTGGCAGACTTAAAAGTGGTGCATGCATTGAGCCACTACATAGTCACTTATGACACCGGCTCTGCAGTTGTAAAGGTCAGCAAAGCCCTATGTTGGATTGGGCTGTTACCTTCATTCCTAGAATGCCCTGGTGGGAGATGGAGTGGCAGCACAGAAGGAGCTATGTAAGATAGTGTGGTGACCTGCACTGTGCTGCAGAGCTAGGAGACTCATGCAAGGCTGTCCAAGCCATCTACTCAACTCCAATTCAACCTGTGGTGATACCTTCACTGGGTGCCATGAAGCCAATGGAAGCCAAGATGAGCTGGCTTGAGGGGAAGTCTCAAAACCAGACAAACAGGGCTAGAGGGAAGGTGAGAGATGGAAGACGACAAGAAGATAGCAAGAGATGAAGGGGCAAAAGAAGAGAGATACATAGAGATAGGGCAAAAATGGGAAGAAAAGAAAACAAACTGGAAAGAGGCATGTGAGGGAGAGCAGGCAGATACATGGGGAGATGATGGGGATGAAGAAACAGAGGTATTTGGGAAAAGAAACCGAGTCAGGGACAAAGAGAAGGGCAACCGCTGAGAGAAGACAGGAAGGAAAGAGGTAAAAGAAGGGATGCAAAGGAGACCCCCCCCCCGAGAATTTCAGGTTAAGGCTCCCTCCACTTGTAAGGCCACAAAGAATGTTGGCAGCACACAGGCAAGGAGAGGCAGCAACACCTAGGGTGACAAATTTGGCTGGAGTTCTGCAGTGGACCCAACCTTTTTTCCTGAGCAGCCCAGCTTTTCTGACTAGGCAAAGTGTAATGTACAGCAAACTCAGAAATTCCCAGTGAAGATAATTGGGAGTGAGGAAGGAAAACAGAAGCTGGACTTTACCCTCTATGATATATCATTATTACTCAGCTTAATAAACTCATCCTGGAGAGAATTACTCAGCTTAATAAACCCATCCTGGAGAGAATTCCACATGGTGCTTTTAAACACTAAAACTCTAACATGCCCTACTCCATCACTTTTGACAAAGATCTCCCCTCATGGGAAGAGGCAGAAGGGGAAGGGGCCATGACAGGTGGGAAGTTGAGAAGGGGCTTGTGGAGGGTTTGGAGGAAGTGAAAGCTCAATTACACGGCACTCATGTAACTGATAACCCATGTTCCCCATTTATGCCAGATAATGTGGCTTTTATTGTACTCTTTCTCCCATGTTTTCTAAGTGTTGGGATGTGAAGTCTGATGTGGTGTTATTCTTAGCTATACATTTGTTTAAATTTTCTCTTTTTGCTTCCTCCCCTAGTCAGCCAAGTAATATGCAGAAGAATTTGCTGATATCTATACAAGTGCTTGCTTTGCCTTGAGTTTTCTAAGCTGTCAGTTGTGGAACAGAAGATGGACAGTTCTACCCCTTTTGTGGGATCAGATGGGGAAAGTTACCTTTTGAGGAGGGGCTGTACTAAGCAGTAGAGCACATGCTTTGTATGTAGAGGGCATGAGCTTCAGTTCCTGCCATCTCCAGAAAGGCCTGGGAAAAACTCCAGTCTGAAACACTGGAGAGCTACTGCCAATCAGTGCTAGATAGACCAAAGACTGGCCTCAGTGTAAAGCAGCCTCCAGTGTTAACATCATTTTTTTATTAGCTGGTGTTTTACTAAAATCATTTGTATTAATTTATCTTAGGCTAAACAGTCCTAACAGTACTAATTCAAACAGAAAAACAATGACAACACTCTGTGCCATATAGCCTTTTGGCAATGACAATACAGCTAAATCGAGCAGTGCATAGTTTAGTAAGGCATGATTAAATGACTAATTTGATTATTTGAGTCATGTTAAGAGCTGTGAATGGTAAAACATTTGAACCATAATTTTTTTTCAATTCTCTGCGGCTCTATAACAGTCATTTTATAAGAATGAAGAAATGGGTTTCTACTGAGGAAATAAGCATAAATAAGAAAGCCAATACTCAGATAAGCACAAGATAGTCGCCTGAAAATGCAAAACCTGGCAGATATCTGAAAAGGAAGAGTGAGTTGGAAAAAGCTTAATTATAAGTGAAAAAAATATAAGACTGAGGATTTATTGAAAGAAAAAACAACAAGAAAACAAGAAAGAAGCCATCCTATGAAGCATTCAACAGTCTAGTACAGATATTTTCAACCTTTTTCATTTCATGGCACACTGAACAAGGCGCTAAAGTTGTCAACGCACACCATCAGTTTTTTGATCACTGACAAGGCACAGCATGCTGCTGGTAGGGGGCTCAAATCCCCCAATTGCCCTACTAATATATGACCCTCCCCAAACTCCTGCAGCACATCTGCAGACCACCCTCGGCACACAAATGTGCAATGGCCCAGTGATTTAAAATCACTATATTATAGAATATAAAATTACAGGCACCCCCTGCTTACTGATTGTTTGTTTTTCAACGTTCCACTCTTTCAATATATTTCGATTGTACCCGGAAGTCATTCATTCAATGCATGCTCCTCTGCTCTTTCAATCTCTCTGCTGGTCTAAAGGCTAAAACAGCCCCCTCCCCCCCCATGTTGATTTGTATATGACATGATGATTCAAACTGTGTGTGCGCACACACCAACTTTAGCTCCAGTCCTATTCCCATTCCCTAAGGCCATGTTTCTTCAAACTGTGGGTTGGGACCCCCTAGGTGGGTCGCATGCCAATTTAAGGTGGGTCCCTATTCATTTCAATATTTTATTTTTAATATATTAGACTTGATCCTACCATGGCATCTGACTGCATCTGGGGAAACATCACAGATCTGTACTTTTAACAGGCTACTATATATATTTTTTTCACAATGATAGTCAATGAGACTTACTCCTGGAAAAGTGTGGGTAGGATTGCAGCCTAGAATTGTTAAAAATTTTCCTGCTTGATGATGTCACTTCTAGTCATGACATCACTTCTGGTGGGTCCTGACAGAGTCTCATTCTAAAAAGTGGGTTCCGGTGCTAAATGTTTAAGAACCACTGCCCTAAGGCATTAGTGAGAGTCCATTTGCTGAAATCTTTGTGTAACAGCAGGAATTAGCAAGATAAAAAAGGCATTTGCAATTTGCTAGCTTAAAAAAAGCACTGGAAACAACATTTGTGAACTAAAAAAAGACCGGGTTTTGCTCTTTAACTGTTTCTGCTTTTCATCATGGTTCTGGTACCTAACCTGTCAAATGAGCGAGGGACACCTGTATTATTATAGAATAACTAGTCTCAACAAATATATGTAATATTTTTAAAAAATCAAAGAAAAGTCATTTAGACTTTGGAAAAGAATCAAAGTGTGTAGGAGAGAGAGGTTTTGGGTACCTGTAGGTCTTTGTAAGTTCTTTTGTACCAATATCCTCCTCAAAGTACCATCCATTGCTGCTTCTTCTATGTGAGAATGATCTCCAATGACTGTCCAATACATCATGCTGGAAATTCCAAACATATACCATTAACTAGTTTAAACAGTGGCATTGTTTAGTGGGCATAGTGAAATGTGGAACCATGTTCTGTGGACTGCAACTAATGAAAATTTCCCCCTTCTGAAATAAATATCCATGAATTCCAGTGGATCAGAATTATAGCCTATGTAGTAAATTTGAAAGGAAAATACCCTAGAACTTAAAAACTTACACAGTGCCCATGGCTCATGCAATGACCATAGCATACAAAGGCAGCATTTCAAGAAGGTGTACCAAATAAGGTGCTGCTTCTGAATAGTGACCTCGGGAAGGAGCAACCCATTTCCTTACCAGCAGACATAAAATGGAAGACTCAGAAGAAAATTTTTGGCAGTGCCACTGCTAAATGATAGGAATTTGTCATGACATCAGCCCTTCTACTGCACATGGTTAGCAGTTATTCGGTGGTGCCCTTTTCCTACGTACATTCCTTTTTAAGCTCATACTGTGTAAAGTCATGTAGGTTATGAATTTGTTATTGTGTAGCATTTCCCCCTAGCTGCCATGACTTAAATTTTGTCTTGGCTCAGATCAACAATTTGGTCTGATTCAATGTAAATTTCTAATACTTACATGTACATAGAGAGAGGAAAAAAAGGCAGGCACCACATGCAAGAATTATTTATCTCCATTTGACCCAAAATAAACCAAGGCAGACACATAGTAACTTGATTAAATTCTCTAGTGAGGCAAATTTAATCCTGTCGTCAGCTATAACATACAACAAATTAAGTTTTAAGCTTATAGTACACAAAATGGAATGACTATGATAAAATGTCTTCAAAATAACATACCCTTTGGGAGGATTTACAGCAATTGCATATGGTTCTCCAGCCATATTCGTAAGGAGCCTTGTGCAGTTTGGTCCATTTAGCTGTCCTACATTGATGGAATATCTTAAACTTGTCCAGTGAGTTGTATAGTAACTGAACCAGTGCATTCTGGAATGATCAGTCCAATAAATGTTTCCAGCTATCCAATCAACTGCAATATCTCTGGGCCTTTTGAATTCAGAACACTGGGGGGGAGGGGAAAGCATATTTTAAATTCAGAATGGCACTCATTTCTTTGAGGTGGTTTGTCTGTTCATTTTTTTCATATACGAAACCTTGCATTTTAATACCGAGTTCAAAAGAATGATTGAAATTCAGGTCTAGAAACGTGAACTAATCTTAACAGCCCATAAGACCAATGCGGTTTGCAGTTCAGTGAGAAAGATCAGTGTCAACACAATCAGTGTTCTGAGGTTTAACCTCAGTAGCCAGCAGAATTTATCTCTTTTGATGAGCATTCCATGTGGCTCTAGGAAAGAGACAACAAGTGTTGGATCCAGATTTCCAGTCCATTTTGTGCGTGTATTTGTGTGCACATGCGGGTGTGAACTGCTCCAAAATATTCATGTTTCGGATCCAATGGCACAACGGTATTTCTTTGCCTTGTAGCTGCTTAGCCAATGCTATCCATATGATTATTTGTGGTGATCAGAAAAAAAATTCATTTGAATCCATTTGCTGACAACCATGTATGAAGCAGAATGTACAACTGGCTACTGCTGTGAGATCTACAGTTATGAAGCAGTTGCCAGGGAGGATATTTCCAACTGATGGTGTAAGCAAGGCAGGTACAAAGCAGCCAGCAGAAAGCTTGTTGCCTTTCTAGCAGAGAGAACAAAAGGGGCATCCAAGCAACCTCTCTGACAGTGAAAGAAAATGTATTTCGAGGGAGGGACATGGAAGGAAACAGCAAATAGATCATTTTACTCTCAGTCTGTTAGGAAAAGGGTTTGAGCTCCATATCCGACAGAGAAAAGCATGCATGGGCACAGGAGAATAGCTAGCAATCTCATGAGATAACATATCAGCTCAGCTCAGACCATGCACCAGAACTTTATTAAACAAAGCGTTCAGAGCCCAGTTTCTCATTCTAGTGTGATTCACTGTGGTACGTTTTGCATTATTATCCATTTAAATTATAGATTCCTCCCAAATTTGTAGGGTCTGTCCCACCAAATGGAATAGAGATGACCAGTCTTGCATTTTGACCTGTCAAAATATTTTTGCACCATCTCCTTGTTTTTGCAATTCAGTCAGGCAACAGAAAAAAAAGAGACCTATAAAGCCCTTAAGTGCACCCAGTTTGGTGGATTGGAGTTTGTACAGCTCCTCCTCTTTCTGATGATCAGGCCCAGAGCTCATCAAGTTTGTTTGTGTACTGGAATCATACTTACAATATCATTTTCCATTTTACAGGTACACATTCACTTGTGGGTGCTATCATCGCATTCCAATAATGAGCTGAAACTTTTCAGTATAATATAATTGCAAGAAAATGACGATGTACTTAGAAGACATTTACAGAATACTACTCATAAATGAGAGATCAGTTCAATCTCCGTGATATGATAAATACTGCATGGGGGAATTTAGACAGCTCTTTTTTTATATACACACTTAATCCTTCAAAAATGAGAAAACTCTCCTCACTATTTAAGTGAGGTTTAAAGAAAAACTCAGTCACAGTATTCTTATGACAATATTGATTTGAAACCATTATTTGTGCAATGACTTTACCTAGAGAGAATGGTTTTAGCTCTTTTTAAGGTTCTCCTGTGGTGAATCTGAGTTGCTGCATTACACTTAAAAGCTTTGGACTTTTTTTTTCTTTGCATAAGAAAAAAATAGATGTGATATATTCTGGTGAGCCCATTGCTGGTCCAACCATGAGGTGTTCTGATACAGCTCGTGTCAACGGCAGATGGAGAAAAGGTGAGGTGGTGGCAGATATGGGGTACCCTTCATACTTAAGAGTTTCTAATTCCATGGTCACGAAATCAGAAAGGTTAAAAGACTTTTAATGAGATTAATAAAGTGTCTCTTAGATCCACTATTTCATGTTGCTAACAGATGGCCATAAAATTTTAGTTGGACGTTTGTTGTTACTTGGAAGGTCATCACAGGAAAAATAAAAATTGGTCAAGTACTTTGTTAAAATCAGATTGAAAAGGCATGAAGAATAACTGGAGGCTTCTAGTAAGTATGAAACACACGAGACTGATAAATTATGCACCCAAGAGACTTCAGTTCAAAGCATGTCTACTTCATATGCATCTCACTGATTTCAATGGAATTAGATCCAAGAAAGTGTATTTCCTGACTGTATTTTTCTAGTGTTATAACCCAATCGAGGATTAGGGGCGCAATCCTATCCTGCACTGGAACAGGCAAGCCAAGAGGCTTGCACTGTAACCAGTGCGGGATAGGGGCCCAAAGCGGCTCAGCCAGAGTTTCTCCTTACCTCTGGGTAAGGAACCCTGAGGTGGCACAAGTCCAAGGAGAGTGACTTGAAGCCACTCTGACCTCACCGGGAACAGGGGTTGGGATCTGGCATAACTGTCTGGTTCCAGCCCCGCCTCCTGCTCCCCACCCGCCTGCCCTCCCCCTGCCCTGGAACGCCTCCCTCCTGCCTCCTCCCTGCCCACCCCAGAGTCTTGTGGCAGCTGAGTTTGGCTGACACAAGACTCAGAGCCTCAGTCGGTTTGGGGACTTATTGCAGTCTCCTCAAGCCAGCGCATCTCTGCGCACCATTCTAGCCGACTCCCCAGGAGTTATGGCCTGTATGATAAAATGGTGAATCATGAGATCTCATGAGATCATGAGGATAGGATTGAGCCATAAACAACATAAACGTTTATAAACATACACACACACAAAGAAGAAGAAAGATATATTATCTTGTTTTACTTACTATCACACCATTACTGCTTTGTCTTCTTTCTCCCTCCTGGAGCTTTTTATAGAAAATTCCTCCTGGATTAAACTGAGTACTCCAAATAATCATTTCCCCTTGATAATATAGATCCATTCCAGTAATTCTTGAATTATGTTCAATGTGTGTAATCTGTTGATGAACATCACTGTAGTTGAATGGATATATAAAACCCAGGATATCAGTGTCATTAGCAATGTAGAGAACTTGATCTTCAGAGCCTGGAGATTATTGTAATAAAATACAAAAATAAAGTAAATTTCAACTACTAATAGCAATGGTCTTACATATGTTAAATGTTTATATTTGCTTGCAACAATTTCTTTTTGTAAACTTCTGTTGCAATCAATATATTCCACTTATCCTTGGGTACCTTAACATAAATCCCACTGAAGTTAATGGAACTTAAACCCTTTATACTGATGGTATGCCTATGGGCAATTTCAATATAGCATTGGTGTAATACATAGGTACCATTTATATCAGCAGATAAGAAATAAATACACACTAACATAACATTAATTTTAAAGTGAAAGTTTGACAGCATTCCATACAAATCAATACATTCTCTTTTCAAAATGACCAACAGCCCAATCCTATGCATTAAAGTAATTACTCAGAAGTAATTATTATTATATTCAATGGGATTTACTCCCAGGTAAGTGTGCATAGGATTGCAGCCTTACAGCCCAATCCTATCCACATTTTCCTGGGAGTAAGCCCCACTGACTCTAATGGGACTTGCTTCTGAGTAGACATGCATAAGCTTGAGCTGTTACAATCCTTTCCTTTGGCATTCATATGGATACACCAAGGGAATCAGGAGAATGAGAGTTCTTTGTGTCGCCAGTTTCCAGGGCAGAGCAGCTAGGGAAAGGGAAGTCTATGTGCAGTATTTTCATCCAGCCCTCCATTTTGTGCCACGAAAGCTACTCATGTTTCAGAACTTGAGTAATTTGGAGTGGGCAGAGAGGGAGACTTTGATGGAGACACGGAATGGGAAGTTTCTACAGATCTCCCATGCCTTGGACTACCCTAGTGTGCTCTTTATACATGTGTGTAATTTAAAAAGGAGGCAGAAGAGAAACAGGATGTTATGAAGTCCTATGAATATCCCATGATGCATTGGCACAGGTTCCTTGAGTGGGAAAGGACTGGACCAAGTAGAAAAGTGCTACCTTTGTCCCAACCTAGGGGGATGGCAGTGTAGGGGTGGGCCTTCTCTGTAGTGGTACCATAATTCTGGAATTCCCTTCTGGGGGAATTAAGAACTACCCCTCCCTCATGGCTTTTAGGTGAGGGCTCAAAACATGGCTGTTTCACCTGGCATTTGAGTGATAGATGGATGTCTGCCTTCTATGTAATAGTGGTTTGGCTGCTTCTTTCTGGTTCAAATAGTTTACCACGACCCCCGCACCCCATGGTTCTTCAGTGTGTGTTTGTGTTGTTTTTTAATGGTTTTACATATTAGTATACATTGTACATTTATTGTGGAACTCTGTAAGCCATCTTGGGCATTTGCTTTGGCATGGGAAAGGTAGGGTATAAATTTTTTCAAATAATAATAATAGTATCATCAGTATTCATGGGGGACAGCTTACCTTTTGCAATGCAGCTACTATTTCTTTCTTTATAATTTTTTTCACAAGTACATTTGTATGATCCTTTTACATTGGTGCAGAATTGAGAACAGATGCCAAATGTCACACATTCATTGATATCTACAGGAAAAAATCCAATTATTTATTTCAACATAGTCAATCACTCTATCCTGGATGCCACTGTTACTTGAAACTGGTTCTGGTGCACAACTGGGCCACATCTGGTCAGGATATTTTTATGGATATTTTTCAATCTGTGTAACATATGAATGTAGAAAATATTCTTGGGGAGATAAGACCTATCGTAGGTGCTCCTGATCTCTGCTCATCTTGGCTTATTAAAATCTGCCAGGGTTGGTTTGGGTCATGAAGGTTATAAATGCCTCACTGATGGAGGTGTCATAGGAAACTGAAATATCAAGCTCCCTTGGTGGATTCTTGTGAGCAGATTCAGGGCAACTATAGCTTTAATTGTGTGTATGTAAAGACAAGTGATCAGAGGATCAGAAGCTCTCATAGATAAGAATTTAAGTTATGAAAGACAGGACCACAGAACCCCGTATGTCTGTGTTTGTCATTCCACTCCTGCCTTGATGTTGGTACTATCATTTATTGACCTGCTGGTGTTGTGTGAAGCAGCCCCATTCTAGCCACTTCCCAAAAACCATTGTACCAAACCATCACCCAGGACTGTTAACTGACTATTCCCTTCTCTTTCAAGCCTTTCTTCCTTCTCTGCTTGCCTTTCTTGGGTACAGCCAAGAAACTGCTGCAGCTCCTAAGCAGGCACCATTCATGAGTCTAAAACCACTGTGCCAGCATATACTGGGCAGCTACCCCTTTGTGAGTCACCTCCCCATGCGCCCCTTTTCCTAGGAAAGCAACTTCAGCTCCCAAGCCCTACTACTCCCCTAGAACTGAATAGTGCTATGGCCAGTTTTGCTTTGGATTTGCTTTTCAATTCCTTTCTGCCTATGCATCCCACTTGAAACCAGGAGATTGCTGGCAACCTAGACCTATGATTCCTGCAACACTTTGCATATGAGTCAGCAAGAATGGATAGGTAACCCTGGTCCTTGGTATGAACAAAGGAAAGATGGGATACAGAAAGATAAGACAGAAAGTCACTGAGGCCAAATCTTTTTGTAAGTCAGAAACAAGAGAAAGTGTTTCATGATGTTATTAATATGGGGGGTCAAAGTAGATTTGAAGAAGATGACATGGGCCACACCAAATTGTGGCATCTGCAGTCTCACCAGTTGTACAAGGCTGGCACCCAAATCTTGAGGCTAAGATCTGAAAGATTGAGTGAGACTGTGCAGGTACAGATTCTATAGGCGTGAATGCAAAGAGGCCACGAGGAAGAGACATGGTGAAGACTCTTTTCCCAGGTGAAAAAGTTCTGGTGAAAGGTTTCTGAAACATAGTATACTGTCTAACCCTTAGCAGTCTTTCCAGTGGTACCTCTCTTGCACTACTTGGCAATGCAGATAAGGTAGACAGAGATAGACTATATTATTTTAGAAGAGCTGAGAACCACAGCAATTAGTTGTCTCACTTTCTGGGAACTTACAATGCAATCCTTTGTATGTCTATTCAGAAGTAAGTCCCACTGAGTTCAGTGGAATTTAATCCCGGGTAAGTGCTTATAGGATTGCAGTTTTACAGCCCAACCCTGTCCTCAAAAAATGCTAATGTATATCCACATTGTTGCCAACAACCTGTTTTTAAATATGCACAATCTCTTCTGATTCCATTTTGGTTCCTTAGCAGTCAGTGCTGGTTCTTTAGCAGCCACTCCAGAAGGTCAGCCCAGACTTCTCTCTAAAGCAGGTGAGGCATGGCTTCTCCTCATCAAGATCATGCTGAGTAAGGGCCATCGATTGGGATGAATGGTGGAATCACTAAGGGGCAACTGCGTGTCAGCCTTCTCTGGGGTCTTGCAAATTCAGGCTCTCCATCTTGGCATAATCCCGTTTGCAAGCAAACAGCTCTCTGAGTAATAAATTAGCTTAACTACACAGTGGCAAGATTAGCTGGACAGTTTTTTTCCAATGCCTTTACCAAAATGTCTCTCCTACCACTGACTTAAGCATGGGTGCTATACCCATCCTGCCATACCATTTGTCTATCCAGGAACCTCTTCAATCAGGGTGCAATCAAGCCTTTGTGTGCTTGGAAAGACAAACTTAACCTTCTCACTCAAGCACAACAAACTCCTCACTGTACACCCCAGAGGTATTCAAGATACTAATTGCCAGAAATGCTTTTGTCTTCAGCGGCTTTCCCAGCCCACAGAATGCCTTTTAAAGGTATATAAATGTCACTTCCAGTTTCCATGAGAAATCAAAAGTTGCATTTTATTTTTTTGCCCTAAGCTGGCATTCTGAGACCCATAAAGGCTGCGGGTGGATGCGCATGGTCAATGTGGGCCTTAGAACAGCCACCAGAGGTGATTGGAGCGCAGCTATGGTTGCCTTCGGAGGTTTTCATTGGCCCAGAATCAGTTGATTCAATTATCCATGGATACTGAGGGCTGACCTGTATAAGGGCGCAATCCTAACCGTGCCTTGGGCCAGCGCATTTCACTTGCGCTGGCTCAGGAGGGTTGCAAATGCGCCGTAAAGCACTTTTGCACCTTCTTAAAAGTTGGCTGGGCTGGTGCAGGGATGCGGGCTGGCCTGCAGAGGCTGAATTCTGCCTCTGCGCTGACTAGGGTAGGGAGAGTTGCATTGGCTGAGCTTGGCCAACACGAGGGTCTGGGGAGGGCAGGGAATAGGCAAGAGGGAGCATTCCAGGGTGGGGGGAAAGCTGCCCTGGAGGTGGGGCTGGGACCCAGCTGTTATGCCAGATCCCAATCCCATTCCCCGAACAGCGCGGAGTGGCTTCAAGCCACTCTGCTCTCCCTGGACTTATGCCACCTCCAGAGGTGGCACAAGTCTGAGGAGACCCATTGGGACTGTGGTGGCTTACCCGAGGATAAGGGGAAGAGTTTCCCCTTGCCTCTGGTTACGCCACTTCGGGCTCCAATCTTGCACTGGATAGAGTGCAGGCCTCCTGGCTTGCCTGTTCCAGCACAAGACTGGATTGTGCTGTAAGTACTTTCTATGCAATATAAGCATAAAACTCTGTAATCTAAAAGCAGTTAAGATAAAGACACTACATGAAATGGGTTACAACCCAACATAGAGCAGTCTGCAGAAACAAAGAAAATATTTAATTAATTGTAGTTTTACCAAACAGTGTTCTAAATTCAACAGTAATCATTACGATATATGCTCATTCTCTGTGATTTTAACTGTTTTGTTTCCATAAACTGACTGGGGTCATAACAGAGCCAAAGAAATCCTAGAGGTTTCTAATTGTTTTAAAACATTTTAATTCTATTATGGATGCTTTGCTTCTTAGTACCAAAAAAGTTACTTGTTAATTTAATTTTTCAAAAGTGAACTGACATCCCATAACCATAATAATTGTAAATGAAGACCATCTTCTGACATTTATTATATTATCATGTTTATGAATCATTTTTAGAACAAAAGGATTTCAAAGTAGTTGCTAAGGAAATACCTTCACATTGCCAGTTTCTTCTGTTCCTTTGAAATCCAGACTTACACTGACAGAAAAGAGATGTTTTGGTTTTATTACAATATGCATCATCACCACAAGGGTTCACATTATTTTCACAGCTATATTCAGTTAGACCTAAAATGAAATAAAAATGTAAAATCAAATGGATTTTGGTTCTTTTTAGAAATATGTGAACATATTAATAATTATAGTTTCTTTATTAGCCATGGAATACTTATGCTCCTCTTGTTGTTACTGCAGAGTTTGGTTTCCTAAAAGATTTAGGATTCATTTTTGTCTTCAAGTGAGTTAGCCCTGATGATTGCAGAGGAACAGCTAGGAAAATATGTATATTATGATTGTGAGGTGAGAAGATAATTGTGCTGCTTCTATGCATGCAATTGTTTTTCTAAGTGTCTCCCACAGCAGCATCTCCGACAGAATGACCAATATATTTCTTGAAAGTCAAATTTCTGGGGCTGTGCTGAGAAAACATTCTAGGGATATATAGCATTCTATTATTGTATAGAGCTGTTAAAAGGGAAATTCAATCAAAAGTAGTGCATATGTATTGGCAAATCCCATATGCTTTTGAAAACTGAAAAGATTTAAAATTTGGGGATAATATGCATAGAACTGCTGATAGAAAAACACTAACATAAATTTCGGTGCTTGAAAGATAGTGTGCACACCCTACAAGATCTGTCCATGAATGTTTAGCTCTTGGGCTGATCACCTGAGCACCTCCAGACTGCTTCTGTTGCAAACAAAGGGAGATTGGGATTACCAACTCCTTCTCTTCCTTCTTTGTTCAGTCCCTGTAGCACTGGAAAGAGATAAGGGCCATCTCCTCCTCAGCAGCCTCCCTTTCACACTTAGTGCATGGTAAGACATTGCAGGTGCATAAGGTCACCTTTTGGGTGACATCTGGAGGCTCACAAGAGCTCAGCTGCATCATTGCCTTAGAAACATGGTCACAGTTGGCTCCCAAAGGAGCCCAACTAGCAACTGAGCTTCTCAGGGTGTTCTGGGAGTCTTGACCTATTTGCAGACAAAGACAGATATTTTAGTGACAGGAGTTGAAGGTGAAATGACATGGCCAGCACCCATAGCGTGAAGCCTAGATCCAGACCAGCCTGTCTAGTGCCTTAGAAATCAAAGCCACCCAGCAAGGTAAGGTAATAACTTACGAAGGTGCGGAATAGCAAGGAGGGCATAGTGAAAACCCAGTTCCTCCAAGCTCTCCATGTTGGGTTGGACTGTCATTAGCCTTTCCATGTGCTATATTTTGACCTGAACAAAGACTTCTGGAAGGTTTTTGTTTTTCATCTCACTATAAGCTAAAGAGATAAAGAAATGTATTTCCACAGCTATAGACTGCTTGGATTGGAAAGCTTCCCAGAACTTGGTCAAACAGGTTTAGGCTACACAGTTTCTTTTCTTCCAATATGCAGCAGCATCACTGAACCTGTCCACTAATTCACGGAGCCTTACAAATCCCTTCTTGGGGATGTTTGCTTCATTCGCTATGAGCAGTTTTTTTGTGTCTAAGATTTGAACTATCAATAGATTTAAATGAGAAAGCATTCTCTGCAAAAGTAAAAAGGCTTTTGAATGAAGTAACTTCCAACTTACAGTACATCCAATGTACTGTATGAGACAGTTGTTGGGCAAAATTGCCAGCAACTGCTGTCAGAGATGGGAACTCGACTTGTGTTGACTCAACTCGAGTTGCTCAAACACACATTTTTTAACCACTTGAGTTGACTCGAGTCATGGACATTGCTGACCCTGGCTCAACTTGCAACTCAGGGCCAATGACTCTAAAAAGAGTTGGGATTTGAAATGACTCAAGTTCCTATCATGAGTCCCTATCTTGTGTGTGTGTTCTGGCTTAATATTTTTTTTGGGGGGGTTGTCACTTCCACATTGCACCGAAGACCTCGTGGGCGATGTGGAAGCTGGACTTCATTCAGACAGCAGTGGTAGACATGGTGGGAGGAGGGTAGATGGTTCCAGGAGGCAGGGGCTGGGGATTTGAAGGGAGGAGGAATGCTTAAGGTTTTTTTTTTGGCTGTGAATTTTTGCTCAAGCAAGTCATTGACTCGAGACTCAATTCATTTCTCAAAATGACTTGTGACTTGGTGCAAAAGACTAAATTTCTTGCCGATCGAGTTGCCATGGTCATGCACTATGACTCAAGTTGAGGGGTCATTAACTCAGGACTCCACTTGTGACTTGGGTTCACTGGTTACTTTATGGCAGTTCAGGGATAGGGAATTCTCACCCTTTTTGATGGCAGGAAGTCACAACAAAGGCAGGTATTGCTACAGCCAGAACGCTGCAAATGACTGGTTAAGCTCTCCTGGTATGCTGGCATGACTATCCTGTAACAACCATGTGCCAGTGGCATCACCTCTGTTCCCACCAGCACTTCTTGGTGCCACATGCAATAAGTCTATTTAATATTTTTAAAGTGCTTTCTGAGTGCATAAAGTGCGTCAGAGGCACTTGATATAGTCTTTACAACATCCCTGTAAGCTGAATACATCTGCCATCCCATACACACTGGCATGGCTACATGCTATGGACTGATAGGAGATAGGATTGGGCTGTTAGCCACTATGCCATACCAGGTCTGTTATGGACAGGGACTTGCTACAGTCTCAATTGCCACACAGGAGCTGCTGGCAGTTTTATCTAACTAACCATCTCACCAACTGTCATAACATCCAAGAACTGCGAATCATGTATACTGTATTCATATTCTGAGCCTATCTTAGACACTCGCCTAAAAGACAATAAATTTCTGCCAATTAATCAGCTAAGATAATTTCCTCGACTTATCTGTGGGTCACTCAGAGGTCAGGGCTGTTCAGGCTCATCGAAGCAGCCAGGAGAAGCCCAGAGGAGAGCAAGAGGACAATGCAGAAAGAATTATAAGCCAATTAGTCTCCAAGGTGACCAGCTTTCAAGGCAAGCTGCAGCCAAAGTTAACCTTTGCATTTCTCCAGAGAAGAATAAGCCAGGGCTCAACACTTCCATTTCAATCAAGTAGGCCTCGTTCTCTTTGGCAGGATCACACCTGACCCTTCTGCAACTTAGTTCTATTTTGCAAATGTTTGGCAGAGACCTGGTTTTTTAAAAAATACCAGGATGTAATCCTCATTTCCATTTGAAACAAAGTCAGCGGCTACAATTCAGTGCACCACTACTTAAGAATAACACACATCAAAAGCAATGGGTCTACTTATGAGTAAATTGGGTTGCAATTATGTGTAGCTGTGCTTGCTCACAGTCATTCCTTGTTGCTTGTCTCTCCACTGTGAACTGCACACTCCCAGTTATGTGTTATATGTTATATGTAGAACCTCTAGCTTAACACACCAGGCACCTTAAAAAAGATTTGAGTAATGGTTCTAGTAGTATGTTGTATACAGTGCACTTACTCTGATAGTGTTTACAAAAAGGATGCAAAGTCCAGAATTAAAAAGTTAATGAATAAAAATATATCTTATGATCTTTTACTATATTTTTAATAAATTAGAGACTGTACAGTTCTTAGGTTGCAAATCCTGGTAGGCTATTTTTCAAGATCTGGCCTTGGGTAAAATCAGACAAAATTTTAGTCAGACACCCTCCTAAGGTTAATCCCCCTCCCAACTTATCTGAGGGCCACAGAAAATTCCATGATTTTGGCTCAAAACCTGCCCTCGACTTATCTGTCACATCAACTGATATTCTGGTATCTACAGTAACCACTAGCGCTCTTGCCTAGTGAAGCAAGTGAAGAAGACAAAATCCACAGTATTAAAGGCATGCAACTAGGAGTTTGGGAACCACTGCAAGGGACAAAGGCAGCATCTCCAGGATTACGCCGCTCCCAAGGACAAAAGGTGGAATTTTACTTACCAGGACAAGTGCTGTCCTCCTGGGGGGTGCAGAGAGCCCAGATGCCTCCGCAAGCCTCCGACTGTCTAAAATAGCACTTGTGACTCACTTCTGATTTGCTATTGCGAAATCAGAAGTGGGTTGTGATAGCTGTTTTTAGACAGTCGGAGGCTTGTGGAACCCTATGGAGGTGTCCGCAGGCTCTCCACAGCCCCCAGGAAGCTGGTGCTGCTCCTGGTAAGTACAAAAAACCCTCTTTTGTCCCATGTCAGCGGCATCCTGTCAACAGTGTTGCTACCTTTGCCATCGCCCCACCCCTTACGGGAGCAGAGACAGGGCATCCCTGGGTGGGGAGTCATGACAATCCAGTTTGGAAACTTCTGCTTAAACCCAAAACAACATGATCCACCAATGCACAGAAAAGTAAAACCAAGTCGAAATGGTTCTGAAAAGAGGATAATAGCATGTCTCTTTGACAACAGGATGTGAGGGTGATCTAGCTGCGACATCTGTAACCCCATTGATCACTAGGGTTGATTTGACTGATCTGGCTGGCTAGGCAGGTGTCCCCTCCTCCCTCACCGTTCCATGTGCGTCCCTCCCGAAGCTGAGCACTCAGTGGAAGAGGATGGCCATCTCAGATAGAAGGAATGTATCGTTATTTGACAATAGTAATTTAACTGCAGCAGCACAAACATAAAACAAAACTCTAGTTGCAAAAAAGGTTTTGCCCTATCAAATTGCCTCATTGGATGGTGGCATTCATTATTATCCCAATCACACTGCACATATATAAGCTATAAAATACTAGGTTAGGTTATTCTCTGTTCACGTTCATGCTAATTTAAGAGCCATAAGATTAAGCAGATTCTGTGCAACAGGACGTATACCGGAGTAACAGTTTCTTCCATAAAAATAAAATGTAGAAAGTCTCTGAATCAAACTTACTTGTTTTGCAGCCTTGCTCATCTGAGCCATCTCCACAATCATCAAACTGATCACACTCTAGTTCCACAGGTACACACTTCTTATTGCTACAAGCAAACTCATCTTTTTTACAAGGTCTTGCTTTGTATGTAGTTTTACCTGCAAAAAGTTACAATTGTAAAAAAATAAACTTCTTATATTATCAGAACAAAGAAATATAAGATTGATGTATTAAGGACATAATCCTGCTTTGCAGGTGTGGGGACTATCAATGTATGCATAGCAATGTGCAAGGACACATCATAACAATCATAGGCATGTTCCTGTTAATATATAGGCAGAGACTAGAGCTGTGGCAGACAGGAGCTCAGCCTCCTCGTGCTTGTGTAACCACTCAAAAAGTGATTGTAGCACATGCAATAACCATGAAGGCTAGTTTCCTTGGAGTATGTCAGATAAGGCTCTTCATCCCCTGCCTGAATGTCCCTGCCTTCAACTAGTTACTACAATTTCCACCGGGTGGGAAAACTAAGGCAGAACATTGGAAGTGTCCTCTGCTAGTAACAGATGGAGTCAACCCCACCTAGAATTCCATAGATTTCTATGGGGCAAAAGTCTATCAAAAACCAGTGCTTCAGAGTTCTGTGTTTTTTGTTCCATGTTAGTTATTTACTTCCCCATTCACTGTCCATTTTTCTGTCTTGCTGCTCCTTTGTGGAGTAATAACCCATTGGTGCTGCATCAAGTCACTCCTTTTCCAGCCTTGATCTGAGAACCACTGTGCCATCTAGCACCAAGTATCGGCAACATCGCACAAACCACTTTCTTTTCCAGATTTATCTCTGTCTTGCCAAGTGCTACCAAAGCTAGTGGGCCGGCCTGTTTCTAGGCTTACCCCTTCCCTTTTGCCCTCAGTTCAGGCTACAGAGAGCCATTTCCAGCCACAATCTTTTGCCACTGCCTGAACCACTAAAATCTTTCTCTGTTCTCTCCCACTATTTCTCCCCATTTTCCTTTCCTCCTCTTTTTCTTTAACATCCCAAAACTTTCCCTTCTCTCTCTCCTTCTAATCGCCTCATATCACTTTCTCCCCATATTTCCTCCCTTTTGGCTCTGCCCCTTCTCCTTCTTCTAATTGCTTTCCCCATGGCTTCATTTTGTGTGAAAAGTTAACTTTAGAATTTCCACTGTTCCACACACTGATTAAGTGTGTGTGAGCTAGTTCAGCTAGGCCCAGTTTGAACCTTTTTTTTATGTCTATAGATTTTCATGGCCAGCATGGCCTCTTTCATGAACTCTTTGTTTTTGTTTGTTTGTTTGTTTGTTTGTTTGAGCACTTCAGTAAAATTTGTGCACCTTCACTCTTGTCTCCATTTTTCTTTCACCACTAAATTATACAGTCCCATGAATGGCCATGACACTGGAATCCTGCACATTATTGTTTTTCCCTAGTGTGCGCGTTACATTTTTTAAATGAACATTACTGGTAACACTACCTTGATCCTATAATATCCTTTACAGGGTTGCCACTTTCTGGAAAATCAGGGAAATTGGTCTGAAGTCAGGGAAAGTCAGGGAAATTGTGATCAAAATATATTCAAGCAGTAGATTTTTGACCTGCTGCTGCAACAGCATGATCTGTACTTGTAGCAACTGGAATAGAGAAGTAGCAGAATACAAGTAAAGCCTAATGATGCCTTTTCCCAGCTCCACCTTTTTCTCAGCTCCACCTCCAGCAACCAGCCTAATGTCCTTGTTAAGCGCTGTCTCTGCATGATTTCCAGTGTCTGCCTGTAGCATTTGCAAAGCGAGGCTGGTTTAAATGTTTAGCAATATACAAACTTTAAACATCTAACTGTTTTCATCCCTACCTGCTAGTACTGCATTTAACTTACATATAAAGATAAGCATGTTTTTGGGTCATGCTTGTGTATGGAATGGACTCGTCTCCTACTAAAACCAGCACAGAGTTGCAAATGAGTTTTGCTGCTGTTGGATTTCACAGACAACTAGCACTTTCTACTCTGCAGCATGCAAAGTAAATTTTGCAAATGTGATTGCTTGTTCCTGCTGGAGTTTACAGAGTAGCAGCTCTCTCACCCTCTTTCCTAACTTCTCCCATGCATAATGTTGCAAATGAGGGTTGTCTGCTTCTCTGTGATATGTGTAAGATTTGGGCTCAATTGTCTAAGTCAGGGGTGTCAAACATAAGGCCCAGGGGCCGGATGTGGCCCGTGGAAACTTTTTATCCCGCCCTCAAGCTCTCAGCTGCTGAGCACTGATGAGGTTCTCATGAGGTGTTACTGCTGAAAGAACAGCCCACATGAAAATTGGGCTCTCCCATATCTTGAAATATGATCAAGATTTGTGTATTTTCTCTTCTGTCTTTTGCAGCTAATGAGTTCTTAAGTGAGAAAAAAGTGCTTACTTTTGGTTATGACTTGCGTAATGACATCACTTCCTGCCTAAAGACATCATCTCCGGTCCTCAGCAGGCATGATGAATGCAGTTTGGCCCTCTGTATGAAATGAGTTTGACACCCCTGGTCTAAGTTGTGTCTAGGACTTGTTTGTGAGCCAATAGTCATTAAGTATTGTTAGAGCCAATAGGCTTACTGTTGTTGGGCAGAATTAGAGATGAGCCCTTGAGAATTGGGAGGGGCTGAGGCAGGAGATTTTAGTGCTGAGTGCAAAAGGACTTGAGTGCCATGTGCAAAAACGCTGCAGTACCATTGAAGGAAAGGTAGAGGGCTGTGCAGAGCCACTGGGACTATAAAAGGGGTGCACCAGCACAGAGAGCTCTCAGACCACCAGGAAAGAGTTGCTGAGAGGAGTGTCAAGATTGAGCTCTGTAAGAGAGAGACTACTGGAGAAGGAGCTGGGAGCAAGCCCTGAAGGAAAGATTACCTAGGAGCCCCGAAGAGGAGTTGAAGACAGAGCTCTGTAGGAGAGCTAACGAGAGAGCTGCTGGAAGAAGCCCCTGGGGAAAGCCTCTCGGTGGAAGAGAGAATCAGGAAAGGAAACATCCACCCAGCCTTTGCCTGGCTTGCCTCAAGTCCTGCTGCTTGCCTGCCTACCTCAGGTCTTGTCTCAATTGGGGGAATTCGAAACAAGGTCTTTTCATTCTCAAGGCAATTTTCCAGGCATTTTCAAGGCGATTTTCACAATGGAGAGAGGTGAAAAGCGGTGTGCCCAAGGATCTGTCTTGGGACCAGTGCTTTTCAACCTCTTCATAAATGACCTGAAGACAGGGTTGAGCAGTGAGGTGGCTAAGTTTGCAGACGACACCAAACGTTTCCGAGTGGTGAAGACCAGAAGTGATTGTGAGGAGCTCCAGAAGGATCTCTCCAGACTGGCAGAATGGGCAGCAACAATGGCAGATGCGTTTCAGTGTCAGTAAGGGTAAGGTCATGCACATTGGGGGGAAAAAAATCAAAACTTTACATATAGGCTGATGGGTTCTGAGCTGTCTGGCAGATCAGGAGAGAGATCTTGGGGTGGTGGTGGACAGGTCGATGAAAGTGCCGACCCAATGTGCGGCGGCAGTGAAGAAGGCCAATTCTATGCTTGGGATCATTAGAAAAGGTATTGAGAACAAAACGGCTAATATTATAATGCTGTTGTACAAATCGATGGTAAGGCCACACCTGGAGTATTGTGTCCAGTTCTGGTTGCCGCATGTCAAAAAAGACATAGTGGAAATGGAAAAGATGCAAAAGAGAGTGACTAAGACGATTACTGGGCTGGGGCACCTTCCTTATGAGGAAAGGCTACGGCGTTTGGGCCTCTTCAGCCTAGAAAAGAGGTGTCTGAGGGGGGACATGATTGAGACAAACAAAATTATGCAGGGGATGGACAGAGTGGATAGAGAGATGCTCTTTACACTCTCACATAACACCAGAACCAGGGGACATCCACAAAAATTGCGTGTTGGGAGAGTTAGAACAGATAAAAGAAAATGTTTCTTTACTCAGCGTGTGGTTGGTCTGTGGAACTCCTTGCCACAGGGTATGGTGATGCCACAGGCATCTGGCCTGGACACATTTAAAAGGGGATTGGACAAGTTTCTGGAGGAAAAATCCATTATGGGTTACAAGCCATGATGTGTATGTGCAACCTCCTGATTTTAGAAATGGACTATGTCAGAATGCCAGATGCAAGGGAGGGCACCAGGATGCAGGTCTCTTGTTATCTGGTGTGCTCCCTGGGGCATTTGGTGGGCCGCTGTGAGATACAGGAAGCTGGACTAGATGGGCCTATGACCTGATCCAGTGGGGCTGTTCTTAGATTCATTGATTGGGTCAGGTTCCATTCTTCCTTATAAAAGGTCTCGAGCCTGAATTGGTGTCAGTGGTCTTTCTCACGATCCTGTACAACATCTAGATTGCAGAAATGCCACCTTCTTTCTTGCTACTTATCTGCTCATTACACTTTTTGGAACCAGAAAGTGAAAATGAAACTTTCCCAGCTTTGGAAAGTTCCTACTTGCCAGAAAACAAATCTGCTAACATCTTGATGTCAGGCAGGTGGTTCTATGTACGGCCGTATCTGAAACCAAATTTTGAAGATGGCTTCCAAAAGGAAAATTTTTAATATGCAGTGGCTGGATTTCAAACTTCATTCTGACTTCGTTCCATGGCTATCACCAGTTGCTGGAGACAAATGCAAAGGTTATTGTGAAGTGTGCTACAAAACCTTTGAACTAAGTAATATGGGAATTAGAGCTATGGAGTCTCATGCACAAGAACCATTATTACATCAAAAGAACCTGAAAATTAAATCATGTCAACAGTTCATCGCAATATGTTTGTATCTTGGTGTAATTTTTGGTACAATTGCAAAACAGATGTTGCTGCAGTTAATGTTGAAAGAAGCTGATATTAAATCTCTTACTTTGACAAATATTTTTGCAGTTGCAACTTGTGCAGTTGTAGAATGGAACATTTCATTCAGCCTTGAATTAATGCAACACGACCTATTCATTTTTAAACTTGTGGTTATATTTGAATGGTGGTCAGGGAAATTGACAAATGTTGGTCAGGGAAAGTCAGGGAAATGAAAAAAAATTTTAGAGGCAACCCTGCTTTAGCACTGTTCGAAAAGGTACTTTTTGGGTACCACACACTGTGGTCATCACTCATATGATAGCCTCTGTGCCCCTATCTTACCAAAATGAATATTGTACCATGTTCAGTGTAGGGGACATGAAATAAGAATTAGATAGGAATGTTGACTGACTTGGTTGGCAACCTTCAGTCTCGAAAGACTATGGTATAAGCTTACAGCACCTGGTATTCCCATGCGGTCTCCCATCCAAATACTAACCAGGCCTGACCCTGCTTAGCTTCCAAGATCAGACATGTGCTGGGACCAAGGAAATGGATGTAACCCTCATCCACAAATTTTGTAACTGGAGTTTGTTTCGCCCCTTACGCTGGAACTGGTACCCACAAATTCTTCTTATCTTGCTCTGTGTCGTAGCTCCACTTAGAGCGCAATCCTAACTTGTGATGTAAACAGGCAGGCCAACATTCCTGTGCTATATCTAGCCATGTTTCAGGCAGCCGAAGGCACAGTTGGGGCAAGGGGAAACATTTTCCCCTACCCTGGGAAGAGCCACTGCAGTCCCAATCCGGCTACTTGGATCCATGCCACCTCCAGAGGTGGCACAAATCCGAGCAGCCTGGGACTACCCTGGGGCACCCAGGAACAGGGTCAGGATCTGGCATAACTGCTGGTTCCTGGACTTGCCTCTTGCTCCCTGCTTGTCGGCCCCTGGGAACGCACCACCGCCCACCAAACACCTCCCTCCAGCCTCCTCACACACACCCCCAATCCCTGCATTGGCAGAGCTCTGCCAATGCAATTCATCTTCTCCCTGGGGCCCATGATGGCACGAGGAGGCCGGCGCACATCCATGTGCTGGCCTATCTCCCCTGCGAGTGGCACAAAAATTCTTTATGGCACTTTTACAACACTCCTGGGCTGGTGCAAGGGGCTTGAATCAACCCAAGTATAGGTTTGGATTGGGCCCATAATGAGCCAAATATGGGGAATTTACTTTCTGGACCAGACGTCATTGGGACAAAGAGGTAATGGGTGGTTCAAGCAAGTAAGCTAAATCAGCAGTCCAAAAAGATACAGTCTGCAGGAGTGGGGGGAGTGATATTACCAACACAAACTGCTTTGCCCGCAGCCCAATCTACTTGAATAAGCAACTGGGAACTTCTGAAAGATAACCCAACCAACTGCTGCAGAGGCTGTGGTCAACCAGTCTCATTCACCAGGGATAAGAGATGCTACCAAGAGATCATTAAGCAATGCGAGAATGCAAAGCACAAATATAGACCCTATAAACATAGACCCTATGGCAAGGGAGGGTGGGTTGTGGCTTCAACTTCAAGGCCTGCACCTACACAAAAGAGTTCAACTTGGATCTGACCATCATTAGAACAATATGTCAACATCAAAGATGCCAAGTTGCATAGCCTATATCTTACAAACCTTCTTTCCTGCCACCTACTAATCCAACTAACTGCTAACCTCTTTAGCCTTATACAGTTTGTTCTACTCCTTGAGCAAGTGCAATATCAGGGTTGTATCTGTCTAGGCCAGCCGCTGAACACTCAGTACAGTGACACTATGGGAGATTAGTGGGTGTGTCACGGAAGAACCTAAGGCAGATCTCTGCTCTATGGCCTCCAAAAACTTGGCATGGACACTCAAGAACATTTCCTTACTATACAGAAGCGGTTTTCAACTGCTGTGCCCTGGCACACTGGTGTGCCGCAAGGCTGTCTCAGATGTGCCACAGGGCTAGAGGAGACAGGCAGCGGCTGCACGTGTGGGAGCATAAAAAAAGGAGCAGCCCCCAGAGGGGTTTCGAAGCTCCTGCTATTGCTGGTGCCTGCCCCATGCGCACTGACTGGGCAGCCAGCCACAGAAGCCTGGAGGAGCTCTTGGATGAGTTCCTGGTGGGCAGGAGCCATGGAGTGAGAGTGAGCGATCCAGAAGGCAGGAAGCAGGTATGGAGCAAGCAAGCGGGCCAAGTGGGAGTCTGCCGAGGCCACCAACCAAAGGACTGGCTGGCTGAAAAGGATCCTTGAGAGACCCTTTTCCTTGCCTGTAAAGCCCAAAGTGACCCTCCCTCCACTGACAAGGCACTTTTTGGTTTTTAACAGTAAGGGCATTGGGCCACAATCCTATCCACACTTACCTAGGAGTAAGCCCCACTGACCATAATGGGGCTTACTTCTGAGTAGATGTACAGAAGCTTGGGCTCTTGGCTGCACTCTTTTTCTCAAATATATGAGCAGGCAATTGACAGTACTCTCTTCTCTTCTCCCCCACCCCATCCCCTCCCCTCACACATGCACATTCCCCTCTCATGCCATAATTGCAGTTAACACCTCCCTTAGTGCACCTCCCCTGCTCGTCCCACCTTCCAAAGTCCGGAATCGGTTGCCTCGCATTCTCTCTCTCTTCCCTCACTCCAGTTGAATCCTGCACTTGTTTCAGTCACATCTCCTCACTGCCTGTCACCCCACATTTCTGCAGTATGAGCTCGGTCTGAACTCTCTTTGCCAACACTTTCTGGCACTTCTGATAACAATTTGATCACCTTACTTCAAAACATTATTCCTCCTTTCCAGAAATCACATACACTTCCCTCTCCAAGCTTCTTGTGAATGTCTTTAATTGTCATGTAGTGATCTAATTTATTAGTTATAATAATTAAATTGTTACATAATAATTTAATGTAATTTAAAACTATTAGCATGCCTTGACAACTTCAGTGCCTTGTCAGTGTGCCATGAGCTGAAAAAGATTGAAAAGGGCTGCTTTACAGGTTTCCACATCTGGCTAGGCCAGGGACAGCATGCCTATGCAGCGCTGCTCATAAAATACTTTTTTTAATGTAATCCAAGCTAAAATTACCTACCACAGTGATCTTCATCTGAATCATCACCACAGTCATCGATCCCATTACAAATCTGTTCATGTCGCAGACAGACTCTGTTGTTTCTGCATCGGTATGGCCTTGTTGGAGGACATGGAAATTTTACTGTAAAAGAGAAAATAAAACATTTGTAAACAAAAATGACTTTAAATTTATTCATCTGCTTCCAGAGATGCAAAAGGCTTGATGTGACTTTGTATTTAAAGTGACTTTTACTATAAACACATCCTTTAAGTTAATGCTATGTGGCTTGATTTGGGAGAAGAAATTAATGCTGAGACTCAATTCAGCACCAGGTGTCAACTGAAGCAAACTTTCTTGGAATAAAGTGGTAGCGGACTGGATTAAGGTGTAGAAATTGAAACTGAAGCCAGACAAAACAAGTGTTGTCTTGGTATGAAAAGCTGTGATGCAGGTATTAGATCAGCAATCTGTTCTGAACGGGGCACTCCCCGTTTGCAGCTACAAGTTTGCAGCTTGGGTACCCTGAATTCCTTGCTGCTCCAATTGCTACTCCAGTGGTTGCAGTGGCCAGGGGGACTTTTGTCCACCTTAGGCTATTGCACCAGCTGAGTTCAGACCCAACCACAGGAATCCAACATGACTTGTGACATTGTAAGCACAATCCTAAGTGCTCGTTGGGTTGGTGCAAGTGCCTTGCGCCATCCTGGGAGGGTCACAAAAGCACCGTAAAGCATGTTTGCGCCCACTCTGGAGTCAGCTGCGCCGGTGCAAGGATGTGCATTCAGTCTTTGCTGCACCAAAGCCAGGTAAGTTTGCGCTGGCTTAGCTTGGACAGCGTGAGGGTCTGGGGGGGGGGTGTCTGGAGGAAGCATGTCAGGGTGGGGGAAGTTCAAGCAGGCCTGTGGGCAGGGGGGCAGGGAACAGGAGGCAGGGCTGGGATCCTGTACTTATGCCAGATCTTAGCCCCTTTCCCAGGCAGCCCGGGGCAGCTCCAGGCTGCTTGGATTTGTACCACCTCTTTAGGTGGTGCAGATCTGAATAGACCCACTGGGGCTGCTGCAGCTCTTCTTGGGGTAAGGGGAATTATTTCCCCTTGCCTTGGGCCGAGCCACAGCCAGCCCCAAACTTATGCTGGATACAGCGCAGGCCCACCAGCCTGCCTGTTCCAGCACAAGTTAGGAATGTGCTGTGTGATTCAATTACTATAACATGTGCTATAAAATGCTGCCTATGAAAACTGTCCAGAAAATGCAAAACACAGGAGCAGTTATGGCCATGGGAGCTAGGCAGTTTTGACTCTTCCAGACTGTTGTTCATTCAGCTAGACTAGTTGCCAGTTTGCTTTGGGGCAAGATTCAAGATGCTATTGACCTTTAAAGTTATTGCATCTTGGGGCTGAGGTACTATAAGGATCACCTTTTCTTCCACATCCCATACTCTAAGGCAGGGGTGTCCAAACTTTTTGGCAGGAGGGCCACATCATCTCTCTGACACTGTGTCTGGGGCCAGGAAAAAAGAATTAATTTACATTTCAAATTTGAATACAGTTACATAAATTTACATAAATGAATATATTAGAGATGGAACTTATATGAATGAATGAAGGTCTTGCAATAACTCAAGTCCTATAAAAGGCCCTGCACATAGCAAGGCCAGCCTTTCCTTCGCTGTGGCTGCTGTATCACAGTCGCGAAACAACAAGCAGTGGAGAGAGCCCTTGTCCCACAGCTTACACGAGAGGTTGAGCAGTCGCCCTCAGGCTGAGAGCAGTTGAGTAAGGCCAGCACGGGCTCCAGCAAGTCTTTGGAAGGCCAGAGGCTCGTTGGAGACTGGAGGCTCCCCATAGGCCAGATTGGGAGTCCTTCAGGGCTGCAAGTGGCCCCTGGGCCGGGGTTCAGGCACCCCTGCTCTAAGGTAATATGGAGGACTATTCTGCGGCAGGGCCTACTCTGTGATGCCACCAAAACTATGGAACTGCATTACAGATTGAACCCTCTCTGTTAGATTTCCAGTGTGGACTGAAAATTGATTTATTCCACTCACCTTTTATTTCCTCTTAAATTATGGTTTATATTAGTGCTATTAATTTAACAATTAGAATAATTTATCTATTGTTTAATAGTTTTTGTATTTTATCTTCTATATTGAGTTGCTTTTTATCACTGTTGGCTTCTTGGGTTACTATAAAGACAAGAAGAACTGATCCACAGGGAAAGAGTCAATTATGTATGGAGATGAAGAGCCTGAAGTCATTCAAACCAACAGCAGCAACATTCTGGACATGAACACAAAGGTAAGCTTACCACATATTTCAGGGAGTTCATCAGAGTTGTCTCCACAGTCATCTTGCCCATCACAAACCCAAAGATAGAGTTTACAGAGTGAATTGTTGCAAAGGAATTCATCTGCTCTACATATATTTCCCCCTATGAAAATAAAATAACAAAAGCAAAATACAATACATCCTCATGCTTTAAACATAGACATATTATATTATTTTCTATACAATGTGCTACCGTATTTTTCCCACTAGATAATGCCTGTTTTTTGTTTGAAGCTAGTATAAAGTATCCAAATTCTGTATCACTTACAGCCCAATCCTATGGGCTGCCCCATAACACAGTAACTGTCTTTACTGTGCTTGCTGCTGACAGCCATTTTGGAGCAGTAGCCATCCCAGATTCCCCAGCACTGGAATGTTGGGGGTTGAGCAGGCAGTGGGCAGGGAGGGGAACAGGGAAGTTTCTGGGCAAGCAGGGCAGGAGGTGGATCCTGGTGAAACCAGCATGTGCTAGAATCTTATAACCCCATCCTTTCACCCATTCTGTGAAGTAAAGAGACTGTGTGCTTAGACGTTTGCATATTCTCAGTTATTCAATATTGTTATAATGACATAAATGGAGAAAAATTCAACAAGCAAAGTGATTATCTCAATTGAATGCTGAAATATCTACTGCTGCAGAAACATAAAAAAACTAGAATACCTGATTATTTTTCTATGAAAACATTAGTACTCTTAAAAAAAACAAAACTGTCTACTTCTCTAAGAAAGCAAACACTTTATCCCCACTGTTATTAAAGAAAAGCTAGAAAAGAAATGAATCTTACCTTTATCACAATTTTGTTCATCACTGCTATCCACACAGTCTTGGATTCCATCACAAAGCCATCTGATAGGGATACAGTGTGCCTTATTTTTACATCGAAACTGATCTTCCTTACACTCTGTTACACAATCCATCTGTTTAAATACATGTACATACTGCAATATTTATCAGCTGGAATTATAGAGCTATACACAAAACAATGAAAATTCAACCATATTTACTAAAATTAAATCAACATTTTTGCTATCTCATGATGGAAGAATTTGGTTCCAATTGTAACCAAAGTTACCAATATTGTAACCAATAAAAGTTACAATCATTACTGAACTGAAATAATTGAAATTGCAATCATTGTATTATGAATGAAGGTCATTGGATTGCATTCTAAGCATGAGCCCTGTTGCACTTGCAGAAGTTATCTTGCCCACACCCTCCTCCCTACTGCTAGTCCTTGAAAATCCAGTTCGAATTGGCTTCTGAAGGTCAGGGATTCTTGAGAATGGTTTGAGATGTGACACTGGGGTCTGCAGTGGGAAGAAGGAATCCCCAGCAAGTGGCACAGTGCTCCACTTGTAGAAGGTGATTCTCACCAACTGTATTTCCCCAGGATACAACTCATACTAGTTTCAAGGGACCCCCAATCCTCAGTAATTGTCTTTTGGAAAGTTCAAGGAGCTTCAGTAAAGGGAAGGGGCTAGAAAATTTTGCTTGGTTGTGCAGTGCTGTGCTTGCTCTGCTTGGAATACAGCACCTAAGCCATTTTTGCCCTTAGTCTAGTGACTCTTTATATATGCAAATATGTATATAAGTCAGCACATAGCAGTACTGTGTACATATGAAGTCCCCCACTTTGCCTGATTTCTTTACGAATTTATTGCCTGCCTTTTTAATTTATATCATCAAAACAGGTAACAGTATGAGCAAAACAATGGTATCGATATAAAATGTTAAATTTAAACAATAAAAAATCCACAGAAACCAAAATCAATATACAGTCGTATACCATTTAACAACAGGGAGCAGGGCTTGACACTATGCAAAGCCTCTGAAGGCGAGGGGAAACTCCGCTTCTGTCACCTCCAGTGGCTTTTCTAAGCCTCCCAGAGGCAGTGCGCATCTGTGAGCTGCCTCTGTGGCGCTTAGAATGCTGGAATCACATGAGAGACATGACTTCCAGTTTCCTCCAGGAAGCCTGAAATCATATCTCTCAGGCAATTTGAGCATTCTGAGCCTTGCAGAGGCAGTGCATGGATGCATGCTGCCTCTGCGAGACTCAGAAAAGTCTCCAGAGGTGAAGGGAGTGAAGGTCATCTCAGCTTCAAAGGCTTGGTGGGTGCAACCGCCTGACCAGTAGCAGCTGTCGCATATGCAACCTGATGTCAGCAGGAAGGTCATTAAGGGGCACTCACCTGTAGAAGAGGAAGCAACAATTAAAGCAGCAGTTCTAGATATCTACAGTGCAAGTTTTTATCTAAAAGGGAAAGGTATCACAGCTGCCCACAAAGAGCTGGCCAGACAAGTCCACAGTTTGTAAGCTATCAATGAAAGGCCTTGGTGTTATATCAGTGAAAAATTCAGCTGCCTCTTCATTGAAGTAAAAGGAGAAGTGCATTATGGACTGAGTTCTGTGTATGCAACAGTGCTGCAGGTCTGAAAGCAAATTCTACAATACCTATTACTTCAGATTAAGTTTATGACCAAAATGTTAGATCAGGTTTAATTAACTACTTACCTCATCAGAACCATCAGCACAATCATATTCTCCATTACACCTGAAAGATGCTGAGATACATCCTCCACTGGCACATACATACTCACTTGAAGAGCAGGTTGGAGATGCTATTTCAGACATATAATTGGAATTAGGCAGATACAGTGGACTAATATCTTGCTGTACTATTACAGTTGGGATGCTTAGTAAAGACAAACTCCACTTAACAGAATCAATCAATAGAATCAATTTTCTTATGAAAGAGTTTCACTAAATTTTCCAACATTAGTGTAGTTACAAGAAGTTTACTTTAACTGCTCACTTCTATGACAATTAGTAAATTATAATAAAAATCACCTAAATCAGTCCTCTAATGGGGAAAAAAAGAAATAGTAAACAATGAACTGCTGTCACTAAGAATGCTCAGCAGCCATTAACAAATTATTTCAGATCACTAACCTCATCAGTCCCCTTTATTCTAAAGGGGACCTAAAGAAACTATAAAGGGGACTAAGGAGACTGCTCGAAAAACTCTCTAATGTTCAGTTTGATGCTGATGATTAGGTTTTATCTATTCTTTTTATTGCTTTTCTGTTGTTTGGATGCTTTATAGATTTTTGGAACTGTTTTTATTGTGCCATTTGTTTGTTGCAATTTTCATTGGATATGTGTAAACTACCTTGACAATGTTTTAATTATAAGGCATGGGTTTGTATCCTAAGGCAGTATGTTAATGAAGCCTCTTTTGCACAAGTTGGGAGGAGGGATTTTTGCAGACCTTTCTTTCCGTCTACAGTTCCATGCAACCCCCAAGTGTCTAGTCCTTAGGGTGCCCCAACCCTCAAGAACAAATTTTGGAGGTGCAGGAGGCTGTAGAGGAAAGTGAAGATTTGATTAAAATCTCCTTTTTTTCTTCACAGAGGAAAAAAAACTTTAGGACACAATCCAGAGTACTTAAAAAAAAATTAAGAAAAGTAACAGAAATTGCATACTTATTTCAGATAAGATGCAGTTGGGCCGTCATCCATCTTCTGTCAAATAAGCAGGGCATTTCCATTATCTTTTCCATTACTTTACATGTTTTCATAATTTATTGTGGAAAAATTAAGTACTTTAAATTTCAAAATTTAAAAAATACAATAATTTGGATGATTGGAGGTCAAAAAAGTCAAATGATTAAAATGGTATTACAATTGTATTAAGGGTTTCTTACATAGTCACGCAGACATAGACTTTGATGAGGCCTCCTCTGAGAAGAGGAAGAAAATCAATTACCAGGAGACCTTTCCAACAATGGGAAGTGATTCCTGGAAGCCATATCACCTGAGGAACAAGAGCATGCTTCTTCTATATATGACCATTCTAGCGATGGGGTTGAGCAACAATGCCCATCAGTTAGACCTGTTTCCACAACCAAATTCCTCCATCATTCTCAGGAATGAATGTGATGTAGAACATGGGTTGAACTGCAAAAACAGAGAAGGCGCATCCACCTGACTGCCCAGGGCTTACCAATCAATGGGGCAACTCTGGAGGAAGAGGGAATGAGCCAGAGTAAATGTCTCAAATGAGGCCCTGCCTAATTTCAGGAAGTGTTTGCTCCAAGAGGCATCTGGTGGGCTACTTTAAGATACTTGGTGGGTCACAGTAGGCCACTGTGAGATATGGGACTAGATGGGCTCTTGGACTTGTCCAGCAGGGCTCTTCTTATAGTAAGGAGAGAGGCTTCCTATCTCCTTCAAAAGCAGCTTAGTTCCAGTGAGGATTTTCTTGGTGCAACTGTTCATTTTAGGAACTTGCCTGAGAGCTAGTATCCAAACAATTTCATCATATAATGATACTGCAAGAGAAAGATTTAGCTTTCCAAAGAACTTTTTGAAAATAGCCCAATCTTCTGGCTATGATTGGTATAATTTGCTATATTTATACCCCACTTATTTCCCAGAAGGGCACTCAAACTTCATAAACTAACAACAATTCCCACTCTACACCTTAAAATTTTTAATTAACAGTTAGCTATAATTAAAGTAAAGCTAATTCCAAATTCCTATAGTACCAGGGCATAGGTAAATTCTTTTGTGGGGAAAAAATCCATCTGAACAATATTGGACAGATGAAAGTGCTTAATTTTATATTTCCTGGTAATAAGACACTGGATGGAAAAACACGTCCGTCTTGCAGAAATGCTTTGCAGTGAACTACTGGGAACTGAGCCTTTGAGTCATCCAGCTATCCTGGATATCACAGTAAAATATAGTGGGCCTGCATCTTGCATGAGGGTTATGTTCCAGGCAGCCCAATCCTACCTAAATTCCTGCAAGGTGATGCAGAGAATTTCTGCTTCGGAAGCCTCCTTGGGTAAGGGAATATTTGTTTCCTTTCCCAAGGTCAAACCCCTGCTGGACCAGTGGGTCAATGTGGACCTGCACCAGCAATATCACTGGTACAAGTCCACATTGACCCATAAAAGTGAATCAGACCCAGGAAGTGGGTTAGAGGGGCTGCCCCCTTCGCAGACCCAATCCACCCTCCTCTTTGCCCCATCTCCTTCCCATTTTACCCATTCTTCACTGCATTCCACTCCGTCCCCACCTCAGCAGCAGGTGTCCACAGTTAGTCGCTGTGTGGACCCAGTCATTCCATGCTTCTGTGTTTGTGACAGCCAGAAACCACATTATGCTAGTGGAACATACTTCACCAGCATAATGTGCACTTAGAACTGGACCATGAGCCAGTACGTAAAGCTAAAATCACATATACTCAAAATTGCCTTGAAAATCCCTGACAACCAGAAAATGACTATCTCTTTAAAAATGTCAAGACACAGGCAACAACTCAGAGTGAACAGCAGCTTCATGCGCCAATCTCATGTTCCCTCATGGTCATGTATTTAGTAATTAGAATAGCAGGCAGAATCACCTGCACTACTTAAACTGCTGGGTTTTGGTTTTTCATTGCTGCGTGAAGTTGAATTAAATTCTTAACATCTCCAAGTAGGGCTGGAAAAGGCTCTTATCTGAAACACTGGAGAGCTATTGCCACTCAGTGTAATAATACTGAGTGAGACAGACCAATGATCTGGTTCAGTAGAAGGCAAGGTTCATATGTTGGCACATTTCTTCTTTTATCTTTTGCTGTGGATGTCTTTTTTCCCATTGCTAATGTTGTACCTGGTTCACAATTTTTCTCATCCTCTCCAAGTATGCAGTCGTCATGTCCATCACATTTCCACTTTGCTGCTATGCACTGCCCATTGGAGCACTGGAACTGGTCTTTTAGGCAACCAGAATCACAGTATCTCTGTCATAAGTAAAATCATGCAATTAATTGAACTCATATGAAAGATAATATGAACAAGGGTGTGATTGGGGAAAACAATGTCTTCTTCGGAAGATAAACAGCATTTTGTAGTACTGTATTCTAATAACATAGCACCAATCTGTTTCAATTCTATTCTAATGCCCATTGGCCCATAGCATGCAGTACTGCTGACAGAATGTAGTAGTTGTTGGCAACCTTCAGTCTCAAAAGACTACGGTATCGTACTCTGAATGGTGGTTCTGGAACAGCGTCTAGTATGGCTGAAAAGGCCGATTTGGGAGTGACAATCCCTTCCACACTGGGAGCAGGTGCAGTCTGTCCCTGGTCTGTCTCCCTGGCTAGGGGCCTTCCTTCTTTGCCTCTTTGCCTCAGTCTGTTGGCCAAGTTTGGGAAAGGCCATGCTGCACTGCCTGCCTCCAAGCGGGCCGCTCAGAGGCCAGGGTTTCCACCTGTTGAGGTCCACTCCTAAGGCCTTCAGATATGCTGCATGCTATGGGGGGGGGTGACCTAGGAAGGGTAAGTAAAAATCTGTTTTACTTACCTCCTTGTAGGACGCCTACAGCCCAATCCTGAGCTGCCCAGGGTGTGTGGCTTTGGCTGCAGCGAAAACAGCTGCTGCCGCATCCTACACACCTTGAGGTGCCGTGGGCGGCGTCTCAGGAGAAAGGGACTTTGTCCCCTTCTCCTGGGTAAGGGAAGTAGCCCCGCAACGGGTAAGGTAAAGGCGTTTGTGTGGGGCGCCAAAACCTACATGAACAGACAGAATCCAGTGGTGAGGAGCTCCACTGGACCCGCCTCTCTACCTCCCTGCTCCCTCCTCCCCGGAATGCCTCCCACCCACCCTCTCCCCGCCCCATGCCTCCCCATCACATCTCCTCCCCGCCCTCTCTCCTTCCAATGCCTGCCTCCCCGGAATGCCTTCTCCTTGCCTCTCTCCCACCCCTGGTTTCCTCTCTGTGGCTCACCAGTCTGTGAGACCGCCAAGCGGCAGAGGCTGGGGGCCCGCCTGGCGTTACCCAGTGCCAGTGAGCACTGGGCTAGCATGGGTAGTAGCCCAGCGGTAAGCCTCACAAACATGCCTTACAACATGTTTGCAACAGTGCCACCAGTGGAAAGCCAGAGCACTGAGGTCAGGATTGAGTTCCTAGCCTCCAATGGGTCTCTTTGAACCTATTCTAGTTTTTTTGTTGGCATAAGTCTTACGGGACTCCTGGGGTCAGGTCCAGGCCGGGAAGTGGGGGAATATGATCTTGGCATCTCCCTCCTGACCCAAGCCTGGCCTGCTCCCTGCCCAGAACTGCCCATGATCTCCTCCAAACTTCCCTGCTGTCAACTTCTCTGCAGCAGAGGAGGATGGAGGAGGTTCAGCAGACCGCTGTAGCTCACATGTGATGTCTCTGGCCGTTTATGCTAGTGACCAGTGGCCCACCGAGCAGTGGGGTGGCTGCTGTACCACTGGCTCAGAACTTACAGAGCTAGATCACAAGATTTGCCACAGTAAGCCCATCCCACAAGATTTGGGATGTTAGACTTCTATTTCCCAGATCTTGTAAATGCTAAATTTGTTTAAATGCTAGAATTTTAGCAATTGCAAAATTGAAATAAGTAAGCAGATACTTATTACAAACCAAAACTTACTGAAATTTCCTTTTTCTTGGAATTTCAATAGATAGGTTATCTGACCCTCTAAATTCACCTTACATTTTGTTTTAGGCAAAAATTGATGGTAATTGTAATTCTGACTTCTGAATCTGGGCTTTTTTTGAGAAATTGACTACTCCTTTTCCATCTACAACAGGTCTCTCCCCTGCCTCTGGGGCTGTTGGACATCCATGCATGGCTTATCATATTTCCATAATACCTGTGCATGAGAATTTCAATATGTATGGACACAAATTAAGGGGTTAATCTCGTACTATATGCAGAAAGTGATCACAAAGTTTGATTTACACATTCTGGATTTTTTTTCATGCAACCTTCTTAGAGTCTTGGGATAGATAGAAGTGGATGTGGCACTGGCTAAATTACTCTCAGCAATCCATTGCTTGGAGACCTTGGAGATTTGTACACCTTCCTTTGGAGAATACACAACTCTTGAGTTGAGCCAGACTGTGCCAGGGAGATGCTAGTACACCCCCCCCCCATATGCCTGTCGGGCTGTAAGTCTGTGAGAAGTGGCCCCATGAAGAAGCTTACCTCATCTGAGCCATCAGCGCAGTCATAATCTCCATCACACCAGAATCTTGCTGATATGCAATCTCCATTTGAGCAGTGAAAATCTTTCTGAGTGCATGTTTGTGGTTCTGAAAGAAGAAGATGGAGTTTAGCCTTCTGTAAAGGAAAAATTATTTAAATTCACTGTTTGATACAAGTTTGATACAAGATGTAAGTTTGAGTAAGAATGGGAAACAGTAAAATGGGAAACAGTCTGTTTTGAACAAGAACGTAAACTCTGTGTAATGTAAATAGACTATAAATATTCTATGTAAATAAGTAGAATGTAAATTCTAGCATAGCAGCTGGGAAAGAAATGAACAATTGGATATGGAGTTGCGCATGAGACTCATTGCAAGCAGGGGCTGTTCAGAGTGTATGCAAGCAAGAACCAGTCGGACAGGAAAATCCTATTCTGATCTTTTCCTTCAGGTGCACTGTTTGCATAGGGATTGAATCTGTCTTTGATTTGTCTTCTTCTATCTTGCACGTCACCCTAGTACAGTGGTTCTCACACATTTAGCACCGGGACCCACTTTTTAGAATGAGAATCTGTTAGGACCCACCAGAAGTGATGTCATGACCGGAAATGACATCATCAAGCAGGAAAATTTTTAACTATCCTAAGCTGAAGCTTACCTACACTTACTCAGGAGTAAGTTCCATTTACTGTCATTGTTAAAAGATTATACATAGTAGGTTGTTAAAAGTACAGGTCTGTAACATTTTCCCAAATGCAGTCACATACCATGGTAGCATCAAGTCTAATATATTAAAAATAAAATACTGAAATGAATGGGGACCTACCTGAAATTGGCTTGCGACCTATCTAGCGGGTCCCTGCCCACAGTTTGAGAAACACTGCCCTAGTATATTTCCTTAGGAAACACTATTGCTATTTTCCACTGATTTTTCTACTTCCTTCAATTAAATATTTTTTATATGACTTTTGCTACTTTGGTACTCACTCATTACAAAATAATGTTTACTTTAAAACTATATCCAGCTTTTCTGCAGTTTGTGGCACAAAGCAGGTTACAATTCATTAATATCAGAAAAACCAAACATAACACAATAAAAATATAACAAAATGGCATAGCAGCAATAACCCAACATATGATAAAGTAATATACAAAAATACAGTGACCCTCACCCCAACTCAAATGTCTTATGGAAGACCCAAGTTTGTTAAGAGTGTGTTAAGAGTATGTATCTACACACAGACACACACGTATGTAAGACGTGTTGTTAGCTACACAGAGTTCTGTAGCACGTTGATGTACAAATTTATTTTGATATATAGTTTTGTGGGCTGGAGTTATCATAAAACCTATCTGATAAAGTAGATCTAGTGTACAAAAGCAAATACTACATTACATAGCTAATGTGTTCAATATAATTTCTGTGACACTAGAAATGTCTTTATAAATGGTTACCACACAAGATTCCATTTTATATGTAGTTGATTTGATTTTGAGTTTCACTGAGTATCATTACATAACATAAGAACATAAGAACAGCCCCACTGGATCAGGCCATAGGCCCATCTAGTCCAGCTTCCTGTATCTCACAGCGGCCCACCAAATGCCCCAGGGAGCACACCAGATAACAAGAGACCTCGTCCTGGTGCTCTCCCCTACATCTGGCATTCTGACTTAACCCATTCCTAAAATCAGGAGGTTGCGCATACACATCATGGCTTGTACCCCATAATGGATTTTTCCTCCAGAAACTTGTCCAATCCCCTTTTAAAGGCGTCTAGGCTAGACGCCAGCACCACATCCTGTGGCAAGGAGTTCCACAGACTGACCACGCGCTGAGTAAAGAAATATTTTCTTTTGTCTGTCCTAACCCGCCCAACACTCAATTTTAGTGGATGTCCCCTGGTTCTGGTATTATGTGAGAGTGTAAAGAGCATCTCCCTATCCACTCTGTCCATCCCCTGCATAATTTTGTATGTCTCAATCATGTCCCCCCTCAAGCGTCTCTTTTCTAGGCTGAAGAGGCCCAAACGCCGTAGCCTTTCCTCATAAGGAAGGTGCCCCAGCCCCGTAATCAGCTTAGTCGCTCTCTTTTGCACCTTTTCCATTTCCACTATGTCTTTTTTGAGATGCGGCGACCAGAACTGGACACAATACTCCAGGTGTGGCCTTACCATCGATTTGTACAACGGCATTATAATATTAGCCGTTTTGTTCTCAATACCCTTCCTAATGATCCCAAGCATAGAATTGGCCTTCTTCACTGCCGCCGCACATTGGGTCGACACTTTCATCGACCTGTCCACCACCACCCCAAGATCTCTCTCCTGATCTGTCACAGACAGCTCAGAACCCATCAGCCTATATCTAAAGTTTTGATTTTTTGCCCCAATGTGCATGACTTTACACTTACTGACATTGAAGCGCATCTGCCATTTTGCTGCCCATTCTGCCAGTCTGGAGAGATCCTTCTGGAGCTCCTCACAATCACTTCTGGTCTTTACCACTCGGAAAAGTTTGGTGTCGTCTGCAAACTTAGCCACTTCACTGCTCAACCCTGTCTCCAGGTCATTTATGAAGAGGTTGAAAAGCACCGGTCCCAGGACAGATCCTTGGGGCACACCGCTTTTCACCTCTCTCCATTGTGAAAATTGCCCATTGACACCCACTCTCTGCTTCCTGGCCTCCAACCAGTTCTCAATCCACGAGAGGACCTGTCCTCTAATTCCCTGACTGTGGAGTTTTTTCAGTAGCCTTTGGTGAGGGACCGTGTCAAATGCCTTCTGAAAGTCCAGATATATAATGTCCACGGGTTCTCCCGCATCCACATGCCTGTTGACCTTTTCAAAGAATTCTATAAGGTTCGTGAGGCAAGACTTACCCTTACAGAAGCCATGCTGACTCTCCCTCAGCAAGGCCTGTTCATCTATGTGTTTTGAGATCCTATCTTTGATGAGGCATTCCACCATCTTACCCGGTATGGATGTTAGGCTGACCGGCCTATAGTTTCCCGGGTCCCCCCTCTTTCCCTTTTTAAAAATAGGCGTGACATTTGCTATCCTCCAATCTTCTGGTACTGTGGCTGTTTTGAGGGACAAGTTGCATACCTTAGTCAAGAGATCTGCAACTTCATTCTTCAATTCCTTAATAACCCTTGGGTGTATGCCATCAGGGCCCGGTGACTTATTGATCTTTAATTTATCAATGAGGTCTGAAACATCTTCTCTTTTAACCTCTATCTGACTTAACTCCTCGGTTAGGAGGGGCCGTTCGGGCAGCGGTATCTGCCCGAGGTCTTCTGCCGTGAAGACAGATGCAAAGAACTCGTTTAATTTCTCTGCCATCTCTAAGTCTCCTTTTATCTCCCCTTTCCCTCCCTCACCATCCAGAGGGCCAACCGCTTCTCTGGCGGGTTTCCTGCTTCTAACATATTTGAAGAAGCTTTTATTATTCCCCTTAATGTTGCTGGCCATGCGTTCCTCATAGTCTCGCTTGGCCTCCCCTATCACCTTCTTACATTTCTTTTGCCACAGTTTATGTTCCTTTTTATTCTCTTCATTAGGGCAAGACTTCCATTTACGGAAGGAAGCTTCCTTGCCCTTCACAGCCTCTCTAACTTGGCTGGTTAGCCATGCGGGCACTCTCCTGGATTTAGTGGAACCCTTCTTTCTTTGCGGTATACACCTCTGCTGGGCCTCTATTACTGTTGTTTTAAGCAGCCTCCATGCACTCTGGAGAGACTGGACTCTTTTTACCCTCCCTTTCAACCTCCTTCTAACCAGCCTCCTCATTTGAGGGAAGTCCGCCCGTCGGAAGTCAAGGGTTTTTGTTAGAGATTTGCCTGGTATTCTTCCCCCAACGTGCACGTCAAAACGGATCGCAGCATGATCACTGTTCCCCAATGGCTCAGTAACGTTTACATCTCTAACCAGGTCCTGCATACCGCACAAAATTAAATCCAGAGTCACCTGTCCTCTGGTGGGCTCCTTGACTAGCTGATCTAAGCCACAGTCATTTAGCACGTCAAGAAATCCGGTTTCCTTATCGTGACCAGAACACAAATTGACCCAGTCAATATGAGGATAATTGAAGTCCCCCATGATTACAACCCTGTCCTTCCTTGTCACCTCCCTGATCTGTTTCCTCATTTCAAGGTCCACATCAGATTTCTGGTCTGGAGGACGATAGCACACCCCCAGTATTACATCGCTGCACAAGCCTGGTAATTTAACCCACAGAGATTCTACGGTGGAGTCGGACCCACCTTCAATCTCTACTTTGCTGGATTCTATCCCTTCCTTAACATAAAGGGCCACCCCACCTCCAACACGCCCCTGCCTGTCCCTCCTGTAGAGTTTATAGCCCGGGATTGCGGTATCCCACTGATTCTCCGCATTCCACCAGGTTTCCGTTATGCCCACTATGTCAATATTTTCCCTTGTCACCAGACATTCCAGTTCTCCCACCTTTGCTCGTAGACTTCGGGCATTCGCATAAAAGCATTTATACACGGAATGCCCCAGGATGGGCTGCTTATTCGCTCCTTTGTCCCCGCATCCTCTCATTGTGCCAAACCGTTTATCACATCCCATCATCCTACCTTTCCCAATTTCTTCTCCTACCCTGCCTTTGTCTTGTTGTTCTCTAACCTCCCCATCCTCATCCCATAGGGATGAGGAGTCCCGAACCGGATGCCCCTCGGCTCCTGTCGGCCTTCCCCCAGGGATCAGTTTAAAAGCTGCTCTGCCACCTTTTTAATGTTATGCGCCAGCAGTCTGGTTCCATTCTGGTTCAAATGGAGCCCGTCCCTCTTGTACAGGCCCCGCTTGTCCCAAAACGTTCCCCAGTGCCTAACGAATCTAAACCCCTCCTCCCTACACCACCGTCTCATCCACGCATTGAGACCCCTGATCTCCGCCTGCCTAGCTGGCCCTGCGCGTGGAACAGGTAGCACTTCAGAGAACGCTACCTTTGAGGTCCTGGCTTTCAGCTTCCTGCCTAAAAGCCTAAATTTGGCCTCCAGGACCTCCCAGCTACACTTGCCCACGTCGTTGGTGCCGACATGCACCACAGCCGCTACCTCTCCCCCAGCACTGTCTACTAGCCTGTCTAGACGAGAAGTGATGTCCGCAACCTTCGCACCAGGCAGGCAAGTCACCATGCGGTCCTCACATCCGTCGCAAACCCCCCTCTCTATGTTTCTAATAATCGAATCCCCCACTACAAGAAGCCCCCGACCCCCCTCCCACCGAGGAGTATCCCGAGTGCGCTCGGATACGGGCCCATCCCCTGGAGAAGGGATCCCCCCTAGGGGATTGTTTCCCTCCTCTCCAGGATGACGTCCTCCAGTCCCGAGACTTCCCACCCGGGCAGCCGAGTATCATTCAGTATCACTGAGTATATGATCCAAGTTCTCTCAAGATGGGAGACAGAAAAATATTTTCAAAAACACAAGGGTATGACTGTAAGCATTTTTGGTTATAGAATGGTGTATAATGCTAATCACAGGATACAAAGCCAGGAGTTTCTTACTGCAGTTTTCCTCATCGGAATTATCACCACAATCATTTTGGCTGTCACACCTCCAATGATCTGGAATGCAATTGCTGTTCTTGCACTGGTATTCATGAGGTCCACAAGTTTTCTTATCTGTAACAAAAATGAGCACTACTTGTATTATATTTAGAGCAGTTTAGTATTGTAAAAAGCTTCTATATACATTACCAACTACTGCATTAAACACATTTCACTATCAAACACACTTAGGGCCCAATCCTATTGAACAACTACACTGCCATAACATGCATTCTGGCAACACAGTGTGCATTGTAAAACAATGAGTGGTAGCAGCCAGGCAACAGTGGAAAACACTGGTAAGGCAGCGGTGAGAGTGGGAAGACATGGGGCATTCTTGGGTGAGAAAGGGTATTGGAATTGGGGCAGGGAGGAGGGAGGAGGCAGTGGCTCCAACAACAATGATGCACACCAGATGTTATCCTTTCTTTTTAAAACCTCCCCATCCCTTTTCTCTCCTTCGATATGTGGTATATGTCTGAAGAGCCCCATTGGTAATCAGGCAGCCTACTACAAGGTAAGCGCAAAATGTTTTCACTTGCAAGTTGTCTGATCCCCCCCCCCCCATTAAGATGCAGCGCATGGCTTTCTGGCATGGCTGCACTGGCGCCGGGGGACAGGATTAGGCTATCAATGATCTGCCATCTCCCTAATATCATTCAGAATGTGTTGTGTAATCTAGTCTGGATCTAAAAGTCTGGTGTGGTATCCAAGAAAATGCAGTAAAACCTAACATGGCCTAGAGATGTCCTCAGTTTACATTAGGTCTTGGATTTTAAGCATGGAACTCTCAAATCCATCAAAGATTTAACAACATAAAAAGAAAACAATATGCTTGAGTTTTACACAAGCAAGATGGAGATATGAAATTTAAAAAAATTCTGTCATTAGATAATATGTTATATTACAAATGATGCGACTGTAATCAATAAGCTGCTAATGGCAAAAAGGATACCAATAGAAGATAATGGCAAGGGAATTGAACAAGTTTCTGGAGGAAAAGTTCATTATGGGTAACAAGTCATAGTAGGTATATGCAAGCTCTTGGTTTTAGAGGCAGGCTGCCTCTGATTGCCAGATGCAGGAGTGGGCACCAGGACGCAGGTTGTGTCTGTTGTCTTGTGTGCTCCCTGAAGCATTTCCTGGGCCACTGTGAGATACAGGAAGCTGGACTAGATGGGCCCTTGGCCTGATCCAGTGGGGCTCTTCTTATGAATTTGATCCTAATGTTGCCTGCCTTATGAAGGGGAGCACCCCTTGCCAGGTTGCATCACATACATGTTATGTGGGGTGGGAAGAGGCTGGGCAGCAACTGGCCAGGAGAATGTGGGGAAGGTTCCCTAAGGGTTGCTGGGCAGCGCCACAACTTTCCCGCACCCTTCTTGACTTCACAAGTGATACTCAAACCACCCACCCTTTTGATAGAGTCTGAGATTAGACAGTCACCTTTTGAGGCCAAGTAGAAATTTTTGTTTTAGCTCCAGATCGGAATGGGAATTGAGTTTTTTTACTCACACACTCACACTGAGCCCATGTGAAGCATGCACTAATTATGCCATGTCTGGCAGGGTAGTGTGGGAGAGAGAAGAGGATTAGGGATCCAGTGTCTGCCTTTAGGCAAGCAAGGTTCAGGGGGAATAACCAGAAGCAGTTTCCAGTGGTTGCCCAGCCTGTGGATGCAGACTGGTAAACCCTGAGGCTTGAATTGGGATGCCTGCCTGAGAGGTTTCCCGGCTTGGGGTAGGCAGAGCAGTTCAGCTTCCTTGACCCTCTTTCATAACAATTGGCAATGGTGAAGCTAGATGAGCTGCAAGGTGATCCTAGACTCAGAGCCAGGGTGCTTTCCCCAAAGGAGAGCTTTTGACAGGATAGTCTTCTCCAAGTTAGGTACCTGCACTGAGTGTGAAGTGAATGTTCTAACTGCACTTGCTGCATTTACCAATTGCTGTTTGATTATTAATTAATAAACATGGCCCTAATTTCTACCAAATTTCTGTGTCAGTTATGTGTGTTGGGGGAGGGGGTACGTGGGCAACAGAATCTGAATTTATTATCACTAATTACAGTCAAAAAACATTCTCCATGAAATTCTTTATATTCCATTTATACTCACCACAGTTTGCCTCATCAGACCCATCAGCACAGTCTGGATCTTCATCACACACCCACAGTTTAGAAATGCAATGTTTGGTGGTTTTACACTGGAAATGGTCAGGGGAACAGCTGTTTTCCGCTTTAAAGAAAATGAGCTATTTTAAGTTCAGTGGCTTTTTCTTAACATTCAGAACTGCTAGTTAAGTAAATCACAGCTATTTTAAACAAGATTTCTCTTGATCCTGCAAAAAATCTCTTTTTCATATGCTTTGGTTATTCCCACTTCTGATGTTATCAAAATGACATCATTCAAAATAATTTCTAAAAAAAGAATATTCAAACATGCTTCACTGACAACAAATAATGCAATTTAAGATTTCATCCACATATTCAAAATATTACCTATAGATTTTAAAACAAAACTCTCTTCTGTTACCGCCTAATCCTATTCAGGCCTCATGCTGCTGAAACAAGTGTTCTAGTAACATAAGGCACTTTCTGGCTGTCGCAAAATGTGACAAGCCGACGCACACAGCCTGGTTGCTGCCCCATGTGGTGAGTGGTTGGCTCCATGTGCCAGTGAGAGGAGGTTGTCTGCTGCTGCCATCAAGCCAGAGCAGCGAGTGGGAGGGAGGTGGGGGTGGGCAAAACAGGGTGGGGAAGGTGAGGATCAGGGTGGCAATGGGGGCGGAGAGAAGGGAGAGTTGAGACTGGGAAGGGGGCAGTATCAGCCAGACCTGCGCACGCTGAAATCCTAACTCCCTTCCCAGTCTTGATCGCCCGACTCAGGCAGACTTGCACTAGTGATATAGCTGGTGCAGATCCATATAGACCAGGTGGGCTGACAAGGGCTTAGTCCAGGGGTGTCCAAATTTTCTGGCAGGAGGGCCACATCATCTCTCTCACACTGTGTTGGGGACCAGGGAAAAAAATTAATTTACATTTCAAATTTGAATATATTTACATAAATGAATACATTAGAGATGGAACTTATATGAATGAATGAAGGTCTTGCAATAGCTCGTGGCCTATAAAAGGCCTTGCATAAAGCAAGGCCAGCCTTTCCTTTGCTGCCACTGCTGCATCACAGACATGAAACAGCAAGCAGTGGAGGGAGCCCCTTGTCCCACAGTTCACATGAGAGATCGAACAGTTGGCCATCACACTGAGAGCTGTTGTGTCAGGCCAGTGTGGGCTCCAGCAAGTCTCCAGAGGGCCAGAGCTCATTGGAGACTGGGGGCTCTCAGGGGGCCAGAATGGGAGTCTTCAAAGGCCACAAGTGGCCCCAGGGCCAGGGTTTGGGTACCCCGAGCTTAGTCCAAGGCAAGGGAACAAATGTTCTCTTACCCCACGGAGGCCTTCAGAGGCTGAAACTCCCCCATGAGAAGCATTGGGCACCACATTGGTGCAGATGCATTTCCTCATAAGGAGCTGTATTGGATTGGGCTGTTAGTGATTTTTTTCTTTCCAGGTAACTTCTGAAACCCGAGCTGAACTAAATTCTGTTTCAACATATATACTGCACCTCTATGATTATTTATTACGTTTATATGTTTATATGTTATCTTTCTGCCTAGAAGGACTGTTGAAGCAGTATAATGAAGTGGTTTTTTTTTAACCTATAATTATGTACAGGTTAGCATGGTTGCTAGAGCTATCCTTTACAAATTTATTGAGTTCTCTTTTAAAAACAATTGAAGCAAACAGCCATGACCACTGCTTGTAGCAATGAATTATCATTTTTTATGGAGCAATGCTTCCTTTTGCCTAGCCTAAATTTGCTACCAATATATTTCATTGACGAGTCCAAGTTCCAGACTTTTCAGAGGTATCTTTTTATCCACTCACTCATTATTAATCATAATTTTATAAATATCTGTCAACCTCCTAGTTGTCCTTTCCCCCCTTTTTACTAAACCAAAAATCTTATCCTCTTACAAACTTTCTTCAAACAAAAAAATGTTCTCCTTATTTTAGTTGCCCTTTCCTGCACCTTCTCTAGATGATAACCTTATTGAGTTGGAGTAATCAGATGAGCATATGGTATTCTAACTGTAACGAGATGAATATCACGGCATTAGAATAATTGCTTTTTTATTTTCAACTCTTTTCCTAACAGATCCTGAATTTGCTTTGATCATAGCACACTGAAAGAGTATTTTACTCAACTTTTTGCTATGACCCAGCTTTTCTTATTGTGTGGTGGTGGTGGTGGTCCCAGGTCCCCCAGGCATCCCCCAGGTCCCAGATGGTGGTGCTGGGGGATGCCTGTTCGACACCCTGGCCCTTGAGATGCGGGGTGCCACAGGGCTCAATTCTGTCCCCCATGCTATTTAACATCTACATGAAACCACTGGGAGAGGTCATCCGGGGGTTTGGAGTGGGGTGCCATCAATATGCTGATGACACCCAGCTCTATCTCTCCTTTCTTCCAGACTCCAGGGTGGCGGTTGAGGACCTGGAGCGCTGTCTGGAGGCAGTGAGGATCTGGATGGGGGCTAACAAGCTGAAATTAAATCCGGATAAGACAGAGGCTCCCCTGGTTCGGAAATCCTCGATGCAGGTGCTGGACTATCGGCTTGCGCTGAATGGGGTTGCACTCCCTCTGAAGGAGCAGGTCCGCAGCTTGGGGGTCCACCTGGACTTGCAGCTGCTCCTGGATTCCCAGGTGGCGGCTGTGGCAAGGGGGGCCTTCGCTCAGCTTCGGCTGGTGCGCCAGCTGCGGCCGTACTTGGATCGTGCAGACCTGGCCACGGTGATCCATGCCTCGGTGACATCGAGATTAGATTACTGTAACGCGCTCTATGTGGGGCTGCCCTTGAAGACGGTTCAGAAACTGCAACTAGTGCAGAATGCGGCGGCCCGTGTGGTTACTGGAGGTAGGCGGTTCGACTCTGTCAGTCCGCTTCTCCAGCGGCTGCACTGGCTGCCCATTCGTTTCCGGGCCCAATTCAAGGTGCTGGTATTGACCTTTAAAGCCCTATACTGCTCTGGACCAGGGTATCTTAGAGATCGCCTGCTCCCGTACAATCCGGCTCGCCCTCTCAGGTCATCAGAGAAGGCCTTTTTACAAGTGCCGCCGCCTAGGGAGGTACATGGGGCGGCTGCAAGAAATAGGGCCTTCTCAGTAGTGGCACCAGCGCTATGGAACTCCCTTCCCCTTGACTTAAGAATGGCTCCCTCTCTTGAGACCTTTCGACAAGGCCTGAAGACCCTTCTGTTTAAACAGGCCTTCTGAGTTCTTGGCCTTTTAACATCTTTTAACATCTTTTAATATTTTTTACAGGCCTGATTCTTTTATGACTTGCTGCTGCTCTATGCTCTTTTTACCTATTTTTTTTACTCTGACTGCTGTTTTTAGTATGTGTTAATATGTTTTTATTTGTTTTTAAATTGTTTTTAATATGTTGTAAGCCGCCTTGAGTCCCTTCGGGGAGAAAGGCGGGGTAAAAATAAAGTTATTATTATTATTATTATTATTATTATTATTATTATTATTATTATTATTATTATTTCCTGAGTAGTCACAGTTTAGACTGTCAGCACATTTGTGCAATTCAATTTTTATTTTTATAATTGGTCATAGTGTGCATTACTTTATACCTTGATTGAGTTTTATTAAACATTGTGTTGCCCATTCAGCTGGTTTAGATAAATCCTTTTGGTGGTTACAGTCTACTTTGGATTATCCTGAACAGTACGTTTGTCTACAACCTGAAACTTACTGCCCAATCCCGTAGACAGGCTTTGCTGCAGAAACTAGTGTTCTGTCAGCAGAACACACTTTAAGGCATCACAAATGTTGTTCGGCTGGAATGTGCTGCCACGTGCTTCTGGGCCACTGCCAGAGACAGTGACCAGTACCCTGAATGTGCAGCAGCTGGGAGGCGCTCCATCAGTTCATGTACATTGGCAGGCGGGGGGGGGCTTTCCTGGCAGGGGAGTGTGTTCCTGGGCAAATGAGGGGGAGGGTGCAAGGGGGTACATCCTGGTACAATATACATCGGCATGCTATCTCCTCTGGACCATCCTGACACACATACCCAATCTCTCCTCATTCTTGAGTCAGCTATATAGCTGATGCAGGTCCGAGGAGACCTATAAGCAATTGAGCAGCTTACATAGCAGTAAGGGATGGGAGATAGGATTGGGTTCTTAATGACCTCCTATTCATCCTCTTCTTCAGAATAATCATTAAAAAACTTTATATCTCAATATATCTTTGAAGGATCCCACTGTTTTCTATCCCAAATTGAGAAAAGCATCCATTTATCCCTAACCCTGTTTTTTGTATTATTAGAAGTTACTGAACCAAAAGAGAACCTGTCTTCTCATAACTTCAAAATTTGGTATGGAGCTATTGGAATTTATATGCATGTAATACAACTACTTACGACAATCTCTTTCATCTTCTTCATCACCGCAGTCATCCTGCCCATTACACCTGAGATTTATTGGAATACATTTCTGATTTTTGGTGCACTTGAACTGACCTGATAAGCAAACATGTGTATCTGGAAAATAACATTAAAACACACCCTTAACGTTATTTAAAATCATTTTTTTTAGTTATAATATTACTACACATTATATAGAGGTTGAGTCTTATTATTCGCAAGGGTTCTGTTCCCAGAATGTGGATGGCAAAAAACGCACTAAAGCAAATCAATTTAAAAAGCAATGTCCTTTTGTTCTGGTGATTTAAAAATAACCTTGCTGACCTTTAGAAATGCACACAGAGGCAATCAGTCTCTCTCCAGGCACTCAGGCTTCACTAGGAGGCAGCAATCCCTCCCTTCACCAGGAGCCACAGTGAGGGAGAAAGAATGGAGGTGATAATCACTGCCATTTAGCCTTCTTTCACATGCTTGGGGGAAGGGAGGAGTGAAGACTGGAGAGAGAATGACTGATGGATTGTCAGCTGGCTGCCCTCTCTCAAATTATTAAATGACTGTTTTCCTTTAATTTAAAAGGTACTTCTCATCAGCATTGAGATAGAAAAATCTGTGGATTCCCCCCCCCCCAATGAAAAATCTGTGGATAATCAGGTTATACCTGTAATCACTTGCATAACTGTCTCTACAACAATAAAAAGCATTTTTTTTAACTGGGATTTTAAATGGATGGATTTTTTCCCCTTCTCTAGGGATCAGCACATTCCTTCTCTTTTGCAGTAGCCATTTATGTTGAGTCAAATCCATGTATAAAAAAATCTGTATATAACAAGATTGGACCTGTATTATTGAATCTTTATTTCCCCCACAATTTCAAGTAAATTATTTACACATAATAGCACCTTCACTTCTTCATATCTTTCTGTTCATCCCTTTTACATATCATTTTTCTCTAATGTGCACTGCTAAAGGCTCAAAGAAAACTTTTGATAGATATCCCTAGTAACTAGTAACAAGGCCAAAAAGTGGCTTTTACATTTATTTCTTCCATCTTAGAACAAACTAACAATCTCCTTTCCTTCACTTGATGTTTGCCCTGAAGTGGATGGTAGTTACAAATCCTCAGACAAGAATACTTTGATGGAATTATCCTCCTTTGAATCTACTGCCACTATCACTAGTAGTTCTGGCTATTTTGGGCAAAGAGCAAGCCCTTCCCAGAAACACCAACCTCCCCCCAACCAGTACAGGAGTGGAGCAGGTGACATCACCCAGGTCAGGAGGAAGAGACTTTTTCTTTCAATACAGTGCTTCTCATGATAGATGGCTGGATGGCAGAATCCTCACAGTGGGCGGAAGGGGGAGCTAAATGGATTTGCCCTCCCCTTTCACCAATGCAACTGGAGGATATTGGCAATCTTGATATTGATAATAGGGCAAACAGCAATATTCCCTGAAGCACTCACTCCCAGACCAAATATAAGAATGGAATAATATCCAGGTCATAAGATCAGAGCTTTTATCAGAGATAATATCCAGGTCATAAGATCAGAGCTTTTCTTGCGGAAGGATCGTAATACCTCAAATAAAGAAGTAGCATGATGGGCCACAAATCTGGCAATGATTTTAAACTGAAAATATTTTCAGCCCCTACTCCCTGCCTCTTCCTTCCCACACCAACATTTCCTTTCTACTGCTTCCCACACACCCCATTTATGTTTGATGCTGCTCCTGAAGGAGAAGAATGGAAGACAAGAGGGATGGCTTGCTCCTCTGATGTCTGGCAGGTGCCTATAGTTTATGACTGCTGCTAGGAGCACTGAGAACAGTCATTTTTGCACTGCAGACCCAGGAAAACTACATTCCCCAATGAACCTGTCACAGTAATAGAAGGATGGCAGGTATCAGAGAAGCCACTTCCATCCTCTATCTCCTTGCTGCTGGGGTGAAAACAAAGTTAAGTGAGAGTGGGAAGAAAAAGTGGACAGTCAGCAGGACAGGTGAGTGGGAAGATCTCAGAAACTGACTGGGGGAAGGTTGGGGAAAGGATTGGATCCTGTCATGCTTCTGATGACTTCACTAGGGGGATGACAGGCTCAGCATGAGGTTCAGAATTCAACTCCACAATAACCGAGGAACTTGTTATTTCAGATTTTTTTATATCTATGTAGTGAAGTCATATTCCAATGTATTAATGATTTTCAACTGTAAATGTTATTGGCAGTTTGATATTATACTGCATTTTAGCTAATGAGATTTAAACAGCAGCATGTGCCACAGCTGATGAAGTGGCATCATGCATCAGGGGAAAGGCAAAACTATGCAGTTCTATAACTTTCTGACATTCTATCAAATCAGTACTCTTCTCTGTAAGCATTAGATTGCATTAGCACTAAGAAAATAGGATTTCTTCATTGGCTTTTAGCACTTGTGTGGTTCCATGTCGGTCACCCTCTGTAAAAGCCTTTGTATAACAATAAATTCTGCATCATAAAAATGCAGAATTTGTTATGCTGCTGCAATACTACTGAAGGATCCTAGTAGGGGATAAACACTTATACCAGAGAATGAGGATTTGGAAGCCCAGCCTATAAACCTATTGCATAACAGAACTTAGCACAAGGCTGCAATCCTAAATATGCTTATTTGGGAGTAAATGCCATTGAATTCAGTGATATTTTTGAGTTTATAGGATTGCACATTAGGCTCTGAATTTTATTTTTTTACTCTTTAGTGACATGTAATGACCTACCACAATTTTGTTCATCAGAGTTGTCCCCACAATCATTTTCTCCATCACATATAAAGGCTGGCAAAACACAGAGTCCAGTTCCACACTGAAAACGGCCTGGTTGACATTTAAATTCAGCTGGAAAATGAAGCAAATGTTGAACAGTTGCATATGATGGTGCTAGAATAAAAAAAACTCTGCTTATTTATTAGCAATTTTTATATGCTCTAAATGCCATATGAAAAAGGATTGCAAAGCTGACAAGCCAGCTATATCTTTAGCAATAAATAGAAATTTTAAAGTACCAATACCTCAGCACAATTAAATTAATGAAAATGCTCCCTTACAAGTCACAGTTGTTTTAAATAAAATACAAATAAAATGTGTTGCAATGAATGAATGAATGAATGAATGAGAGAGTTTCTTTACACATAATTTTTAAAGCAATAACTATCAGTATAATCCAAGACTAACTAGCAACCAGGAAGGCAGAAGAAGGACCTAGAGGACCAAAGCAAGAAGTAACAGCCAAGTGGAAGGATGAAGAAAGAGGGAAATGGAAAAAAGACAGGGGAAAGTTATGGGGAGAATGGGAAACACAAAGGAGGCATACAGAGGAGAGGTTGGAGAGGGAAGACAAGGCTGGTGCACAGCATATGGGAAGAGATGGTAGGGCAAAAGAGCAAGGAAATAAGAGACTAGAGATAAGAACATAAGAACATAAGAACAGCCCCACTGGATCAGGCCATAGGCCCATCTAGTCCAGCTTCCTGTATCTCACAGCGGCCCACCAAATGCCCCAGGGAGCACACCAGATAACAAGAGACCTCGTCCTGGTGCTCTCCCCTACATCTGGCATTCTGACTTAACCCATTCCTAAAATCAGGAGGTTGCGCATACACATCATGGCTTGTACCCCATAATGGATTTTTCCTCCAGAAACTTGTCCAATCCCCTTTTAAAGGCGTCTAGGCTAGACGCCAGCACCACATCCTGTGGCAAGGAGTTCCACAGACTGACCACGCGCTGAGTAAAGAAATATTTTCTTTTGTCTGTCCTAACCCGCCCAACACTCAATTTTAGTGGATGTCCCCTGGTTCTGGTATTATGTGAGAGTGTAAAGAGCATCTCCCTATCCACTCTGTCCATCCCCTGCATAATTTTGTATGTCTCAATCATGTCCCCCCTCAAGCGTCTCTTTTCTAGGCTGAAGAGGCCCAAACGCCGTAGCCTTTCCTCATAAGGAAGGTGCCCCAGCCCCGTAATCAGCTTAGTCGCTCTCTTTTGCACCTTTTCCATTTCCACTATGTCTTTTTTGAGATGCGGCGACCAGAACTGGACACAATACTCCAGGTGTGGCCTTACCATCGATTTGTACAACGGCATTATAATATTAGCCGTTTTGTTCTCAATACCCTTCCTAATGATCCCAAGCATAGAATTGGCCTTCTTCACTGCCGCCGCACATTGGGTCGACACTTTCATCGACCTGTCCACCACCACCCCAAGATCTCTCTCCTGATCTGTCACAGACAGCTCAGAACCCATCAGCCTATATCTAAAGTTTTGATTTTTTGCCCCAATGTGCATGACTTTACACTTACTGACATTGAAGCGCATCTGCCATTTTGCTGCCCATTCTGCCAGTCTGGAGAGATCCTTCTGGAGCTCCTCACAATCACTTCTGGTCTTTACCACTCGGAAAAGTTTGGTGTCGTCTGCAAACTTAGCCACTTCACTGCTCAACCCTGTCTCCAGGTCATTTATGAAGAGGTTGAAAAGCACCGGTCCCAGGACAGATCCTTGGGGCACACCACTTTTCACCTCTCTCCATTGTGAAAATTGCCCATTGACACCCACTCGCTGCTTCCTGGCCTCCAACCAGTTCTCAATCCACGAGAGGACCTGTCCTCTAATTCCCTGACTGTGGAGTTTTTTCAGTAGCCTTTGGTGAGGGACCGTGTCAAACGCCTTCTGAAAGTCCAGATATATAATGTCCACGGGTTCTCCCACATCCACATGCCTGTTGACCTTTTCAAAGAATTCTATAAGGTTTGTGAGGCAAGACTTACCCTTACAGAAGCCATGCTGACTCTCCCTCAGCAAGGCCTGTTCGTCTATGTGTTTTGAGATCCTATCTTTGATGAGGCATTCCACCATCTTACCCGGTATGGATGTTAGGCTGACCGGCCTATAGTTTCCCGGGTCCCCCCTCTTTCCCTTTTTAAAAATAGGCGTGACATTTGCTATCCTCCAATCTTCTGGTAACAGATAACCTTCAGATAATCTTCAGATAACACTGAGCAGAGGAGGCCAGAGATATGTCCCACCAAGTCCCCACTGAGCAGTTAGGTAGAGATTAAGGGCCCAATCCTATCCAATTTTCCAGCACCAGTGCAGCCGTAATGCAGCCCCAAGGTAAGGGAACAAATGTTCCCATACTTTAGGGGGGCTTCTGTGACTGCTGCCCCACCACAAGATGCAGTGCATGCCCCATTGGCACAGCTGCACCGGCACTGGAAAACTGGATAGGATTGGGCACTAACTCCTCATGGGATGTACTGAGGAGAGGTATCCAGCCTAAGCCAGCCATTTGTGGAATACCTAGAGAGGATCTGCCCTGCCTGTCTGTCCACCCAGCTCCCCAGGCACTGGGATTAAACCAGGATCCTTCATGCTCCCAGAGGTTCCCCTGTGTCCTTGGCACTTCCCCCCTGGAGCCATGGGCTCCTATACTGTAGGAAGTCCCTCTAAGAAAAGGAGACAAAAATCCTAATGAGGAAACTAGAAGTAGAGCATGGACATTGTCACCTGTCTATTTGTAGCCTGGCTGAAAACTTCGTAAGTAAATCCTCCCTCCTGAAGCATGTGACCTGCCTTTGTGTCATCTCTTGAACATCAGGAGACCCAGCATGTCCTATCTGACCCTGTACAAGGTAACCCTTCCCCTTTAGTAGGGAGCCAATAGCAGTGATATCTCAGAAACAAACTTTTGCTCCTGCTGGGCTTGTGCAATCCAGTAATCTGCATAGGCAGCATGTCAATAGAAGTCTCAGAAAAAAAAGGAGTAATACTTGATTGTCAAGCACTTCCTTAAGTCTTCTCCTCACCATCCCTTCTTGTTACTGAGGGGGCAGGGGCTCTGAATCTTTTTAACTTATAGGCACCGACTCGGAGAAAGGAGCTGGAACTCCCATTTCCTTTCTGTGAAGAACACTGCAACTCCATTATCATAGTTCATAGTTCAAAACTCCATCCTGAAGTGCTCAGGAATTCATCCGGGGAGAGGGGGAAGCCTGTATCTCCCACTGCTGTGAGAACAGCTGCTAATTACAAATGTCCTCAAAAGAGACACCTGTGTTATCTAGGCTGACCAGAGCCTTTGACTAGGCTGGCTAGACCCTTGGCTAGGCCGACTTAATTAGAAATTGGCTACAGCTGTGAGTTATCCATGGGCGGGAGGGTACTCTCAGACAGATTGTATCATTCTCTGGTACTTTCAGGGATTTTTGGGCTCTGATTGGTCAAAATCTTTGAGAAGGTATCCTTCTTTTAGGGAATCTTTATGGCAGACACATTCCCAGCTGCTGGGAGCACAGTTTACTTCAAGCCTTCAAAATTGAGGCAGGAGAAGAATTGTGACAGGAACATGAACTATGAGAGGCTGTAAACAAATCTGCTGATTCTATAGCACATCCAGGACACTGCTGTAATGCCACAGTAGCACTTGTGATGCTTAGTAGCACTTCATTTTATAAAACCACTTGTACAAGGAAGATGATTACTAAACTTTTACCAATTTTCTTTTGTAGAAGCTAAAAAATCAAGAAGGAAGGAGCATTAAGAGATCCTTTAGGTTGTTACTGAATTGTAATAAGAACCCACAGAAAAAATTGTCTGCTTATTTTAAAAGATTTATATCCTGCCATTTTCTTTATTGCAAAGGAACCAGGCCAGTTATAAGTACTAAGTTTATTTTAAAAATATTCACTGTATAGAAATTTTCAACACCAGGAATATAAATATCTTGTGTGCTCGCTGGGGCATTTGGTGGGCCACTGTGAGATACAGGAAGCTGAACTAGATGGGCCTTTGGACTAATCCAGTTGAGCTCTTCTTCTGCTCTTATAAATAACTCTTTTGTAATTTTGTTCAATGGATATATAGCAGGGATGGCTAAATTGTGGCTCACAAGCCACGTGTGGCTCAAAGAAATAGATTGGCTGAACTTCTTTTTGCATCACAGTTAATATAAAAGGTAAATTAAAATGTTCATGCTTTATAGTTATTTACCTGGTATAAACTCAGAGTTCACTGTTGCAAGTTTAATGTTCATAATGAGTAAATATATTTAAGAATTTAAATGCTTCTTAAATATTACAACTCTCAAATATATATCTTGTTGCTCTCAGACATTTGACATTTATTGCATATGGTTCTTACATTAAGCAAGTCTGGCAACCCTTGATATATAAGAAGCAAACAAATATGAAGAAAAAGAAACATAAATGTAACAATGATTTTCATATGACTGTTAGAAACTGAAAATGATTGGTTCCCTTCCAATGTCTGCAACACAGCATTTCTAAAATGCTACACCCTTTTACACTTACGGCATTCTTCGGGTTCATCTGATCCATCCCCACAGTCATCTACTGTGTCACATTTCCACCAGAAGGGAATACATTTATCAGTTTTGCAGCGGAACTGCAAGAGGAAAGTATATCACAGACAGACTTAAAATACTAATACATTCTTATTGAAATAATATGACTATTATACGCCAATAAAATAATACACCTAATTACAGTTACAATAGAATACAACTCTATTGTGTATGTCAGTAATAGTATTCTTTGTTATAGCAGTTCTGCATCTTGTCTTCACATTCTAAATCAAAATAATTGTGTGCGGCAACAGGTCTGTGGACCAGATATAAAATGTTTGAATTAGGTAAGGGGAAAAAAAAACTTAACTAAACTGAAACAGCTTAAGTTGCAAAAATGACCCAGTGTCAAAACAGAAAGGAGGCAACCTCACACACTGCTTCCAGGATCAGGCTCCCTGGGTTGGGTCTATCTGTTCTAATTTCCTTAATCCCACCTCTTGCTTATCAACTGTTATAGCCTGATGTGCTGCTGAGATAATTTAATATCACACTTTACATCAAAAGACCATGCTTCTTCAGAAGTGGGGACTGCTAGTGTAGGCTTTTATGTTGGTTTCTATGTGGCTGGTTCTCCAACCCCATCTTCCTCTTGAAAGCTTATCTACGTGTCCTGCTACTTTCTAAATTTTCCTGTCTAGAGAGCTAGAACAGTGCCCTGTCTGTGTGCTTGCTTGAGTTGCTGGCATATTGTACAAAGACTAACAAATGTCCTTGGAAATTATTGTTTATATGATTTACTTGGACTTGTTTTTGGGATGAGTTTAGATCTGGGATTGAACTGTATTAGCATTCTCTTAAGGCCTGGGGGCAGGAGGTTGGGGTAAATTAATAAAGCCTGTCTATATATTTTGATAGATGGTGTAGACTTATATTTAAAAAATGAGTATACCATTTGCCATTTCTTAACTGTTTCTCTATTAGGGGCACACTGAATATGTAAAATTACATAAAGCAGTTGAAAGATTTATAGTCACAAAAGGTTAAAATACAAATTATATTAAACACGTGCATGGCACAGATATGATTGTTTTTTCTTAGGTAAACAGTAGCTAGATTGTCACTCTCCTTCCAAGACTGGGAAGTATAGGAAAAGGAGGAAATTAACCCTTTGCCCTTACAGTGTTGTAGACCTCCCACTGTGTGGTCTATCTGGTTTGAAAAGCAAGCTTCCATTGGCTCTCTTCTAATGCAAATAATAGCCATGGGAAGGGTTCAATCCAAATCCAAAGGAATTTTATCAGGGGGTACAAAATTTCTTTTGGGCCTCTTTGCAAAGGGAGAGGGGTGAAACAGAGCAGGGGAAGGTGGTGACAGGTGAGCAGAATGAGGGCAGGGAGAGGCAAAACAGGGTGGAGGGGAGGGGAGAGACAGCTGGAAAAGTCTTTGGAGCCCAGGTCTACCCACCCATGTGGCATTGGCAGCTAGATACCAAAATACAGAAAACCACTCCTCTCTAAAAGCTTTTAAATATAGAAAATCATGTAGAAAATTAGCATCATCATATTTTGGCTCACACAAGAATTCAAAGTGTCCTGTGCATACTAAAACTTGTTTCTGCAGCAACTGTAGCCCCGCAGCTGTGTCCCTGAGCTCCTATACACTCCTTCATGGCAAAGAGATCCGTAAGCCAAAGAGCTACTGCAGCAGACCGGTTTCCTCCCAGATTTGACACTGTGTTAAGAAATGTCATGCATGCATTCCTTGGTCCAGCATATATGGCTTGCCAGTAGCTGCAGCACCTGTGGTAGTGTCCCTAGCATCCCATGGGGCAATAAGATAGGAAAATATAAGATCCCAGGAAATTTCTGCCCCTCTTAGGCTCCTTGGCCCCCTTTTTGACCCTGGGCCTAGAGGGTACAAATTACCCTCTTAACCCCCCTCTCCTAGGCCCTGCTCATACAATGGGCCCAAGCAATGGGGGGGGGGGCCACAACTAGTTGCTATTTAATTAAGAAAAAGCAAATACATGAACATCAAACATGTGCTTAAGGAGAAATTAAGCTTAATGAAAAATGAAAAAAAAATCAAAAAGTTTGATTCTCAGCTTTTTTAAAAATGTAAAAAAAGTTACAGCATAATCCTATCTATGTTTACTTGAAAGTAAGTGTTGCTATGCTCAATGGAATGGATTCTCAGGTAAGCAGTCTTAATGGGGGGTTCTCTTTGACACAGATTTGTACAATGACAAAGTCAAACCAGATGGTACAATATAAAGCAAAATTAATATAACTATAATTAAGTTAAAATTAATAAAAGTTAAGTCATGTGTCCCATTTCAAAGTATTTACATTTGTTAGTAAACAGTGGTCATGTATTTTAGCAACACACTTACTTGACTGGCAGTGCAATTTGATAAGCAGGTCTTACTATCTGCAGCGAGGTAAAAGTTGGTAGGACAGGCACAAGTGTGTGTTTTGCCTGGGGCTAGGAGGCACAAGTGACTACAGCCGCCATTATTTAATGCACACATATGTTTAGGCACTATAAATGTAAAAGGGAAACAATCAAAAACATACTTATATGACTATATAAAAATCAATACAATTTTGTGTTTGCTCTGGAGAAAACTGCAGTAAACAGAGATAACATTCTTAAACATTGATTTGTAATAAGGTGTATGTAAGCACACACCCCCCCCCCCACACACACACAAATTCTTGTATTTATGCAAGATGTCCGAAAATACAGTACAGTGGTTAAAAAAATAAAAGCATTTAATGTTAGGACAAACTAACAGCACACTCCCATATGTTTACTCAGAAGTAAGTCCCACTTTGTTCAATAGAACATACTCTCAAGTAAGCTTTACAGGATTGCAGCTTTTCAGGCTGCACTCCTATACAGACATTCCTGAGAGTAAGCCTCACTGAAGACATTGTGATTTACATCTAAGTAGACAAGCATGGGATTTGTGCTCTCAATCAATTCAATTAAGGAAGCATCTAGATTACAAAAATATCCAGCTTTGGCAGTGAATTCTAAACTCAGTATCCTGGTTGATGACTTCAAGGTGACCAGTGAGGACATACTGGGGACACCTATGGATCCAGAATAGGTTTGCAGAATGTATCTCCCAGGTGGCTATGCCAGTTTTTGACTGTCACTGCTTCCACCTCCATCCAGGATTCATGAAATGGATTGAGGAAGAAGTGAGTGATCTGATTAGGCCAATGAAGGATGTTGATGTGATTGGTCTTAATGTTAGGCCTTAGGTACTAGTCATTGCAGAGGCAACAACAGAGATGGTCTAGCATGCTCATGTAAGAGTAGGAAGTAGTCTGACAACAATTTGGAGTCAGAAATAACAAACCAAATGTCTATCAAACATTCGGTTTATGAATCTGGTACGAGTTCATTGTTTCCAGGTCATATCTGACTGATCCTGCTCATTGCAATGAATACTAATTCACATAAAATATGTGAATTCATACAAAAATAAACAATGAGAATACTGTAAAATATAATTTAGCATAACAATGTAATATGAAGATATTCTAAATATTCTGATGCAGATACAGCTAATTAAGAAAAATGCATTTTCCTAATTTTGCAGTCGTTTCACTTTTATGACCTGATTAACTCTCTATATAACATTACACCAGTACAATATATTTTAATCATACATTCCTTTTATTTAACTGCTGAATCCTTTAAATTATGGTAGTACTTTGAATTTTTTGATCTTACCTCTGCTTTATTTCTTGAACAAAGCAATGTAAAACTGTCTGGTTTCCTGTTATACCCAAAAACTTTAAAATGCTAATAAAGTCAGAATTGTTAATGTATTTGAATGCATGGTGAAAATATTTACCATCAGGTTGTCTATAAGAATGATACACTTGGATATCAGTTATGGCATGCCATGAGTTAATCAGTGATACTTTATCTGATCCAGACGTTTTATGAGCACGGTTGACTGACTTGGTTTTTCCATCAGTCCAGTATACATAGTCTTCAAACAATGTGAGAGCAATCACCCCTAGAATGTGTTGATTAGGAACTGCAAAAGAATATTAGATTAATGTTCAGTTTTGGAAGACTGCCAGTTAAAATATTCCATACTGCAAAAGCTGACACAGATAACCAATACGTAACTTGTGAATAACTGCTGTGACAATCTGTCAAACCCAAAGGCTCTTTGTTACCAGTTACAAGTATTTAGGATGGATCAATCAGCCCTGCTTGGTTAGGTTCTGTTGGCTTAACCATTGTGAAATAAATGATTGAGATCCAGAGAACTGACAGCAGAATAATGTTTGTGTACTTCCATATGCAGACGAGCAGGCCATTGCACAAATCACATGCACAAGTCATTTAAAATTGTGCATACAGCTTGTGTAAGGATTTCCACATTCAATCTGAAGAGATGCGTCACAGCTTGGTATTCATTACACAAGCTACTTAGGGCCCAATCCTATGGACATCTTGTGCTGGCGCTGATTTCCAGCTCCGGTGCGGGGTGTCACAAATGTGCTATCAGGTGTCCAAGACACCTGAAGAGGAGTGAGAGCCGGTATCAGGTCAGTGCCACTCGACGCTGAGCCCAGTGCTGGACAGTTGTCTGCCACAGCACAGTAAGAGCTCCAGGTGGCGGTGAGGGTCTTGGAAGTGGGGGAAGGCATTCTGGGGCAGGGGAAGAACTGGTGCAGAAGGGGCTAGGACCAGCAGAGCCCTGCTCCCATCTATCCTCTGTGTTGGGCTACAAAGCTTGACACAGAGGCTCTCAAGACCGCCAGCAAAATAGCTGGTGCAGACTTGAGAAGCCCCATTGTGGAGCTTGGGGCTTTCCCCAGGGGAAGGGAATGAAAGTCTTCTTTCCCCGAGGAGACCTCCAGAAGCCCTGGTGGTGCCGCTGGATGCAGAGGAAGTCATTTTGGTGCTGCTCTACCCAGTGCTGCTGCCAGGGATAGCCACTTCACAAGTGGATTTTTAAAAAAATAACAAATTACTGCTTTGAATGCAATGCAATGCGCAATTAGCTAGCGCCACCTCCATCAGGGAAACAAAGTCTGATTTCCCCCCCCCCCGTATATTCACAAAAGACTATTGCTTTCTACTCAGCAGAGAAGTAAAATATATTTCTGCTTCTGTAGAATATGACCAAGCTTTAAAAAAAAAAATAATTCAGCATAATAATGCATACAAAAAGGAATTCCCTCCTTCCCCAGAAGTCATGTGACAATGGGCGTCTTTTATTGGTAGTAGTGATGGCATGACATTTTCAAGCTGGGGAAACTGAATGGAATTCTGATGTTATGACCTGGACAGAAACTATGTAAAAAAATCTACCCAATCTAGCTACCCTGCACATGCCTGATCTCATCTGATCTCAGAAGCTAAGCAGGGTCAGGTCTGGTTAGTACTTGGATGGGAGACCGCCTGGGAATACCAGATGCTGTAGGCTTATACCATAGTCTTTCGAGACTGAAGGTTGCCAACCAACCCCCTATCGACCTAGGACCTGGGTTCAATTCCCATTCAGCCATGAAGCTTCCTAGATGACCTTAGGCTAGTCACTGTCTCTCAGCCTAACCTCGTCACAGGGTTGTTGGAAGGATAAAAAGGTGGGGAAGAAGAATATGCACAATCCTTTGCTCCTTGGAGTAAGAGTGGAATATAAATAAATAATTTTAGTGCCACCATGTGGATGAAAGATAGAAAGCAGTTCCCATTTCAACAACTTTTAATTGTAACAGAAATATTGAAAATTCTGTAATTTGAAAGGGCAGCTTGTTTTCAAGGCATGTGAAAAATTCAATGAAGTAAATAGAAGCAGTTTCAACCATCACCAAATAGGGGTGGGTACAAAATACTCCTCACTTGCATTTTTGCCCACATTGTGGGATTTCAAATTACATTTTGTTTGCAAAGTGGCACCACTGTATTATTGAGTAATCATTCTTCTGTTTTTGTTTTCAAGGTTTTATTCAGGCCACTGTCTGAAGCAGTTTTTAGCTCAGAACTTTTTTCCTTACTAGTTAACATTTTCCTTTTTTTTTCTAATTTACAAAGTTACATCTTTCTATAAACCCAGGGCAGTGGTTCCCAAACTTTTGAGTACCAGGACCACTTTTTAAAATGACACGCTATCAGGAACCACCTAGCTTTACAAGCCATCACTTTACTAGCCACTCAAGCCTCTGTTTTTCCTAGAGATCTACTTGGATTTGTACCAGTGAAATTGTATAGGTCCAAGGAGACCTAGTGGGGCAGTGAAGGCTTACCCCTGGGTGAGGGAACAAATCTGCCTTTACCTGGAGGAGACCTCTAGGACTGACTCCCCACAGGATGCAGCATACACTTGGGTGGTATCTCACTCACGTTTGTATAGGATTGTAGCCATAATGAAATAAACTGATACATAAAACATGTGAAGTGTTGATGTAATACAGTCAAATAAATGCAGCTACTTAAGTAGATTTTTAGATGTGAATTGTGATTGCTTTGTGCTTTGTTTTTAAAATATTCATGAGTTCTATGCCAACAAGTATATCTTTTTAATGCTAAATCTAGTATCTCTTGTTTGCTTGTAAACATAACAAAACAAAACCCAGTTTTACTTGTCTATCAAGATACAGTTGATGTGCGAATTTTTTAAGGATATATTTATTTAGCAACAGGATGTATTCTATGAAATACCATGCAGTAGAATAGTCAATCTGTATCAAAGACATCTTCAATTCTTTAGTTGCTACTTTTCCCCCAGCAATTATTATCTTATAACAGCTGTGTTGATTTTGTGAAGGAAATGTTCCATATGTAGAGATCAATTTCAACATATATTTGTTTCTTGATTAGTCAGCCTGCAACTCCAGTATGAAAATACATGTGTAGATCGTGCTGTTTATTAGAGATGGTAAAGAAGTTCCCCTACGCCAGTGGTGGTTTTAGTCACTGTGCCACCCCAGGCAAACCTGGAAGTGCCGCCCCATCACATGACTTATGGAGGCCCTCAGAAAGCGTTCCTATGCATCAGGAAGGCCTTAAAACGTCCCTTTCAGTTATCGGAGGAAAATAGGAAGGGGCAGTTTAAGGCCCTCCGGAGGCCTTAGAACAGGGGCGTCAAACTCATTTCATCCTGGGGACCACGTTGGATTCAGGACACCTGCTGAGGGCCGAACTCCAAATGTGGTACCCGGAAGTGACCTGAACACAGGAAGTGATGTCACAGGAAGTGATGTCACCCGCTCGCTCTGCTACTTCACCCCACCCCCATGCTACCACAAAGTTTCCCCTGCCTGCCAGCCAGCCAAGCCTCCCAGTCACCGAAGCTCTGTGCTCTGTGCCATCCTACCACAAAGCATCCCCTGCCTGCCAGCCAGCTAAGCTCTCAGTCACCGGAGAGCTCTGGCTGTGGCTGGAGGGAGGACCAAAGGCTGGGGACGCTGCACACGGCTACTCCAGCCCTTGGAACTCTCTCCGGTGACAGGCGAGCCCTGCTTGCTCCGGAGGGAGGACCAAGGGCTGGGGACACCGCATGCGGGTGCTCCAGCCCTCAGTCGCCCCTTCCAGCCACAGGCGAGACCCACTTGCAGCCGGAGGGAGGGCCGGAGACGCCACACGTGGCTGCTCCAGCCCTCTCTCCGGCCGCAGAGCTCTGCTCGCTGTTGGAGCGAGTGGGGCTGGGGCAGCCCCAAACTCTCCCAAACCCGGGGGGGGCCATCCAAAATGGCTCTGTGGGCCAGATCTGACCCGCGGGCCTTATCTTAGACACACCTGCCTTAGAAGTTCTTCTGAAAGTCAGGGAGGCCGCAAACAGCCTCGATGGCCCTCAGAATGCCTCCCAGGGGGAGGGAGTGAGCACAGGCATTGCCCCCAATCATGCCGCCCAGGAGCACTTTGACCCATTGCCCCTCCCAGGTATGCCACTGCCCTTCACTATCTTGCTTCAGGACCAAGGTGGTTATCACCAAAGAAAAGCTGGAAAACAAGCACTAAGAGGTACTGTAAGGTACTGAGAGGCAGAGGGAAGTTCTTCAAATGTATCTTGGAGAGGTAGATCCTTCTTTTATAATTCCTAAGATAGACCCTTGACTTCATGAATCTCCAAGCACAAAGAGAAAGTACGTTTGCAGGCACTCAGAGACCTTTCTGGCCCTGTGTCTTTTGGTGAAGAATTTCAAAGACATTTGAACAATTACAAGATTCATGTCACTAATGCACAGGACTTTCATACTAAATTTAACCCTAACAGTGTGTTTCATATTTTTCAAAATCTGCTGAATAAAGAAAAAAAAAGCATTATGTCAAAACCTTCATATATTCAAACAAAGAGATCTTGTCAGGCAAGATAAATTGACTATTGATAACTGCCTGATTCTCTCCCACCTTATTAATACGCAATTTCAGGTATCTAAGGCAGTGTTTCTCAAACTGTGGGTTGGGACCCACTAGGTGGGTCGAAAGCCCATTTCAGGTGGGTCCCCATTCATATCATTTTCATTTCAATATTTTATTTTTAATATATTAGACTGCTATGTGACTGCATTTAGGGAAATGTTACAGATCTGTACTTTTAACAGGTTACTGTGTATATATTTTTAACAATGATAGTCTGTCCTGGATAAGTGTGGGTAGGATTCCAGCCTAGGATAGTTAAAAATTTTCCTGCTTGATGATGTCACTTCTGGTCATGACATCACTTCTGGTGGGTCCTGAGAGATTCTCATTCTAAAAAGTGGGTCCCAACACTAAGATCAGCTTGAGAACCACTGATCTAAGGCAAGGCTGTACGTAGCTTTTATTGATTTAAAGGGGGTGTTCAATTCAATAGACAAAGGTCTGCTTTCGAACTAGCTTACCTTACAAGGGATAGATAAAAGACTTTTGTTGTTAATCAGATTGCTGTACACCAATATATCCTGTAAGGTGTGGTGCCCCAATCTGGAACTTTATCCCAACATAAAGAAATTAAACAAGGTCGCATACTGGCACCCCCATTATTCAATCTATTTATAAATGATCTTGCCCCAGCCTTGCAGAATGTTAACAGCCATTGCCCCAAGTTGGGTGCCGTTACTTCTATAAGTGGATGACAAGGCTCTCTTGTCTTGCACTTGCGTGGGCCTCTTAAGGTTGCTCAACAGATGTGCTGAATATCTAACAGCCAATAAGCTAGAGATCAATTATATCAAGTCTAAAATTATGATTTTTGCAAAAAGATGGAAATCTTCCAGCTGCACTTGTAAAGGCAATAATATAGAACAAGTCAGCCAGTTCAAATACCTGGGCATCACATTTCACTACAGGCACTCTTGGGCTTCCCACTATAGCTTGGTACTCAACTTGGCCAAGCTCTCATCATTGGCAGCTGCAAGATTACGTCTAACCAGGACAATAGATATGTACCAACAGCCCTGGAGGTTTATAAAGCTAAGGTTGTAACACAAGCCCTAGATGGTGTCCCGGTCTGGTTCAAGGTGTTAGATTATGGAGCGTAGTCAATCCACTTTTCGTTGGAAAATTCCAGGCATGCCACGCTGCGTCCCCTATAGTGTTTTATGCCTGTGCATTCAGTATTCACCAATACTGAACAACTAAAATGTGTCCAGCCTGTCTTCTCTGCTGTGTTGTTTCCAAGGTGTCCCAAATCTGTGAGATGCAACTACATTATTCTGTGCTCTCCCTCTAGCAGATGGCCTGGGTTGAAGACAGATCACCTGAGAGTTCTCATTACTTTTTATAAGTCTTTTTTACTTTCCTAACTCTCCCCTCAAAAATAAAGTGAGGAGTTGCTTCTCAAAATGTAAGCCTGTACGCACCCCTTTAACAATTGATCCAATCATATCCAACTGCCCAGGTCAATGGGCAGTTGGATAGGATCATTTCCCACATTACAGTATTTCAGAGATTAGAGAGAGAAATACTTTAAGAGTTGTTTAGTTGCAGATTCTGAGACATCAGGTTGTGGAGTCATGAAATTCAAAGAGCAGGTGTTCATTTTATGATTCTACAATAATTTCTATAGAGAATAAGGTGATGACTTTAAAGTCTGCTCATACCACTACCATTCCTTTAAAAAAAATTCACTTGGTGAAAAGAGGAAACATCTTGGTGAAAATATATAGAAACATATTGGTGAGCATGTAGAGAACAGTGATACAACTACTGTTCCTGAATAAAAAATGCAAAATATAATGCTGAAGGAGGTATGTTTCTCAGGAAAAAAGACATTGCCGATGCTGCTGGTTTCAAATAAAGTTACACCATATAATCAGTGATCCTTCTAAAAATTAGTGCCGCTGCACTGAGCTCTCCCATTCTGTGCAGCAGCGTGGTGGCATCTTCCTGGTGGTCAGTCGTGTCATTACATCATCACCAACTTTAAGTCAACTAAGAGCCCAACCTTAGGCATGTCTACTCAGAAGTAAATCCAATTGTAGTCAATGGGGCTTACTCTCTGGTAAGTGTGGATAGGATTATGGCCTAAGCTCTAAGCTGGGCGGAACTTGGCTGAAAGATATGAGCCACACATCTTAGGGGGAATGCTGCCTATAATGAAGTCAGTGCTGCATCGTTATCCTGATCCTTCAGATATTTCAAAGAAAAATGAAATGATCCCAATACCAATAATTCAGACCTGGCATTTCTGGTTAGACTCAAAATACCTTTGGCATCATTTTTACAAGTACATTTATATAGGTTGTACAGAAAGCATGGTCTGCTATAATTCCTGTCTGCTACTGAAATCTGGAGTCAACATATATAATATAAAATTAACTTGTTCATCACTGAAAGAGCATTGAAAGAATATTTTTGAGTACAGGTTGAGACTAATTATTCCTATGGGTTCCGTTCCAAGCAAAAAACGCACTATAGCAAATCAATTTAAAAAACAAAGTTTCTTTGCTCTGGTGATTGAAAAACAGCCTTGCTGACCTTTTGACTCTTAAGAGAAGAGTCATTAAGAAGACAATCCATCAACACTTCATTCAGCCCCTCCCTTCACCAATGCAAACATACTCAGGGGGAAGGGAGGGACCACTGGAGAGAGAAGGATTGATGGATTGTCAGCCAGCTGTCCCCCCCTCTCTCATTAAGGAGGCTGTTAAAGGACTGTTCAGTTTGATTTTAAAGGGATGTATTTTCCCCTTCTCCAGGGATCAGCACATTCCTTCTCATGTGCAGTGGCCATTCGTGTTGAGTCAAATCTGTGTATAAAAAATCCATGTATAAATAGGCTGGACCTGTATTTTGCCAAAGGTTTAACCAAAGGGCCATATTCATGTTCAATATACCTGTACCATTTTATCAGTACAAAAATAAGCTTCTGCGTCTAACTTGTTAAATTATATACTCTTTATGATTACTTAAGTATTTCTTTCTTGTACTTTGAACCACCAAAATATATTTTAGTATCAATAATTTTTCATTGTCTATAACCTATATGCTAGTATAAAATTCAAGTTTTAAATTATCTTAAATTGAAAATATGTTAAGTCAAATATGACAGACGCCAAGCATTTTTTGTACTATTTTTATTCATAAACATTCTATGTAACTGGAGCTGGTTTATTCAGTGGAAGCAACAGACTAATATTATAGAAAATTTTACTATTACTCAGTTAAGTTTGTAATTATAAAACATTTTATTGATTTGAAGATGAATACACAGTGTACACAACACCTCATATTACTAAATGTCCTTCAGTAAGAAATTTGTAAATATTAAAAGCATGCTTAATATTCAGCCAACTCAATATTGCTGAAAATGTATTTTATTGATAAACTAAAATGAGATTTTAAAAAGACTTTAAATATTTCTGAGGGATTGCAACAACAGTTGTAAAATGTGGACAAATATCCATGGTACACACCTGTAAATGCATTCAAAACCGCTATCAAAATATTTAAATTTAGGTATGAAATGATGAATTGACAGCTCAATCTTATGGACTGTTTACAATGGCAGAACTCACATTCTGCTATCGTAAGTGCTTCAGTGCCACCATAAATGGTGCGCCACTGCTAAACACATCAGAGCTGCAGGGCCAAATAGCTGGCATCTCCATGTGCATGTCACTGACAGAGCTAGCCAGTGCCAGAGCAGGTAAAGTGGGGGAAGGAGTGAGCTGTGGTCAGTCTGTGGGCAGTTCAGAGAGAGGAGGGGGGTGGGCAGGGGGCTGATTTAATGGAAGGAGGGTGTGGATCTCAGCAGTACTAGCACATAACAGTTCCTACCCTGATTTCAGGTCTAACATGCCCTTCGTCTCCTCAGACTTCCCCCAGCAAAAGAGCTGGCATGGGTCCAAGGAAACCCATTAGTGATCAGGCAGCCTACCAGAGGGTAAGTAAAAGATATTTTTATTTACTTCTTGCTGGCTGACTGCCTACCACAGCATGCACTTCATTGACATGGCTGCATGCTATGGAATGGTGGGAGACAGGATTGGGCTGTCAATGTATGCAAAATTCAGTTAAAGAGCAGGATATTTCAACTTCATTATTTCTAAAAGAGTAACTCACCTTTATTTCGATAAGAGCCATCCATATTAGCAAATTCTATGTGATTCTCATCAGCCCAGTAGAGTCTTCTGTTGACATAATCTATCGTAAGAGCCATTGGTCTAGATATCTGTGTTTCTATTACAATTGTTTGATTAGAACCATCCATGCCAACTCGGCCAATGTGAGGATGCTCACAGCAATCGATCCAGTACAAATATCTAGGAAACAAAATTGACAACTATTTTATTTAATGGTCCAAAGGTACTGATAATTGTCTGTGTGTATCTGCATCAAATAATAAAAGCAGAAGTGGTCAGACTTTTGATCAAACTAGAAAAAAAATATGTTTCTCTTACATGTTCACCCCATTCACATATAAAGTGGATGGTAGGGGGTCTTTTACTTTAAGGAGTGCAAAGGACAGGAATATTGAACCATTCCTCCCTTCCCTTACTTTAACTCCCCACAATTCATAATTCTAGGCACTTTTCTCCATTCCCGACTCACTTCCAGTATCTGAATGAAGGAAAGTGCTTGGATCTATGGACTGAAGGAAAATAAGATGTAAGAAAGGAGGGCCACTCTCCCATGCATTCTTTGTATTGCTACTGTAAGACCGTCACCTCAAATGTATATAACAGGACTCTCCAAACTATGGCCTTTGGGTCAGGTCTGGCATCCATGCTAACCCTCCCCGCATGAATGGAGTTAACATAAGAAGGGCCCTGCTGGATCAAGCCAAAGGGCCATCTAGTCCAGCTTCCTGTATCTCACATTGGCCTACCAAATGGCTCAGGGAGCATACAAGACAACAGACACAACCTGCGTCCCAGTGCCCTCCCCTGCATCTGGCAATCAGAGGCAGCCTGCATCTAAAACCAAGAGCTTGCACATACTTACTATGACTTGTAAAACATACTATGACTTGTAACCTGAGTTTCACAGGAAGCCTGTCATCTTTACAACTTATCTCCCCCAACCTCACCCCGGCCAGCCACTCCCGCATTCTGTCGCCCCAGTAGGCTTTGTGCCCAGACTTCTGGCAGACACGGTTGGTCAGTGTGAGGACTGGGGGAGATCAGGCATGAAGATGATAGGTTCCTCTGCAGAATGGTAAGCTCCAGTCATGCTAGGGAGGCTGTTTTTGGCACCAGCAGGATATAAGAATGGAATAGACATACAATTGCAACCTCATCATGTTAAGTTTGGCCCTATATATTTGAGGATATTTGTTACTTTTCTGCACAGGTACACTAAGGCCACACTCCTATGCTTGTGATCCACCAGCATAAAGCTGAAGCTGCTGGCACCACTGCTGCTCTGTCATTCTGCAGCCTGCTACCAAGAGTGTGGGAGCCAGTATGCACTGTGCTGGCCTCATCTGGAGCAGGTGAGTCACTGGTGGGGGTGATGTGGGGGGGGGACACTGGGCAAGGATCGGTCTGGGCTGGGGCAAATTGGGGCTGGAAGGAGAAGGATCTCAGTGGCAGCAATACATTTGATACTATTCCCCTCTTCCCAGCCTGGACCTATGCTCTGAATCTCCTTAGACTTATGCCAGCTTAAGACTTGTGTAGGTCTGCAGAGACCCATTGGGGTCCAAGCAGCCTATGGGGAGAAAAGTAAATATGTTCTGTTCTTACCTGTCATGGGCTGTCTGGTCCCCTGCTGGCCCACAGAATGCAGCACATGCTCCATCAGAGGTGCTGCACCTTCTGGGCTAGCAGGGGAATGGGTTGGGCTGAAAATGGGGGGGGGGGGAATCTACTTCGGGTTATATACAGGGTGACCCAAAAGTAGGTGGACAGTAGGTGGAATAAACGTTATCATTTACTGTCCACCTACTTTTGGGTCACCCTGTATATACAGAAAAGGATTAGTGAATCCATGCTGTTCAAGGAAGTGACTGGCAGGAAATGTAATATTCAAGGTAAAATGACACTGTCTAGTCTCTGGGACAAAACCCTTACCAAGCACAGAAGTTGCAATACTGAAAAACCATCTTAACACATGCTTTATGGATTTATATCTCATTAGTTTGAAGCAAGAAACCAATCAGGACTGTGTTGGTCCAAGCCAATGGTTTGCTGGAGTTGATGTTGCAAAAGCACTGTGAAGTGCTTTCCAATGACTCCGGAGTAAGGTGTGCTGGTGGAAAGACCTGTACCAACCCACTGGCACCAGCTATGGAGCTGTGGCTGCTGAAGCAGGTAAGTGCTAGTCTGTGTGGTGCAGGAGCAGGTTGATGGAAAGTAGGGAGGGGTGTTTCTGGATGGGGAAAGGGCAGAGAGGGGTGGAGAAGGCCCAGGAGGGAATCAGCAGGGGATGCCTCTGCCATATCCTATTCCCCCTCCTGAGTCTTTTCCCCAGACATGGGCTTCTTGAACTTGCATCAGCGATTTCACTGGTGCAGATCTGAGTAGCTCTATTGAGCAGGCTGGGGCTCAACATAGGGTAAGGAAGCAAATGTTCCCTTATCCTGAGGAGACCTGAGCCTGCTCAGTCCCAGTGCTGGATACAGCGTGAGCTGTGCGGCCCCGCTGTGCCAGCGTTGGGATTGGAGTGTGTATTTATTATTATCATTAATATTGCTGATATTTTCTATATCTGCAATTTTGCAGATGCATAGACTAATCCAAAATATTGAACTGCATTAAGCATAACTGCTGAGGAGGAGGAACATCGTTTACAACCAGCATACCCTTAAATTGATACGATTAATTAACTCCATTAATTTATACTATAACTTCATACCCAACTTGAGGATCTAAAGAGAGATCTCTAGGAAACTTCACCCTTTTGCTCACAAGAACGGTGGGGTACAAGCCATTGAGTTTTGATACTTCAATAATCCTTTTTTCCGTGTCAGACCAATAGAGATTCTTTCCAACCCAGTCAACAGCTAGTGCATTAGGAACAGCTGTGTTATGAACTACCTGGAGAAATTAAAATTGTATAAGTAATACAATCAACAAGACAAATTCACAAAAAAAGTCTTTCAAAATGTTCAGATAATGCTAAAGCTATTCTTGGGGGGGAAAAGTAGAAAATGATTATATTACATGGATTAATGCAGTTTTTTCAAAAATTTCTTTAAACTTTTGAGATGAGGCATACTATTTCTTAAAGAACAGAAAAAAAAAACAGGATCTAACCTGGAATTCTGTTAGATTGTATGAAGTTATTTTAATATAATAATTCAGGCTGCAATCCTAACCACACTTTCCTGAGAGTAAGCCCCATTGAACAAAATAGGACTTATTTCTGAGTAGACCTGGTTAGGATTGTGCCCTCAGTTAGTTAAACCTTTAACTTCCCCAAACAATGGCCAGGATGTGACGAGCTATTTTAGGCATGCCCCACTGAATTTTTACCTTGTTTTTTTAAATAGCAGACAAATATCTAAGAACCAGGTGGAAAGTACAATATAAAAATGAAGAATTATTAAAATGAATTGATAATAAACATATGTACTAACATAAACCAGATGGGCAACATGTAACCTATGTCATGTCCTACATTATACTTACATCGTGTCTATCAGCATCAGTATTTTTATTGATCTAAGTGTGACATTCACCTTTTGAATATATCTGTATTTCAGAGCCTTGTAATAGTATTTGTTGTAAGGTGCATTTTGTTAATGACAGTACACATTTTTATTGTTAGCTTATTTTAATAAGTTTTGGTTTATTTTTACATTGTACTTTCCACCACTTTCCAAATTTCCACCATATTTCCACTAAATTTCCACCAGTGCTTGTGACTGTTTTGTGTGTGTGGCTTCTTGCTTACTTTTCCCCCCACTGCTTCTGTAACTTGACTCGTTTCTTGAAAAGACTCAGACTCATCAAAATAACTCCAAAAACGGCTCTGGACAAGTCACAATGGCTGCCTGTTATGACTTGTGGGTGACTCGAGGCAAGGGAGGTGGAGACTCGCGACTTGACTCCAGACTTGGTACTGTGACTCTGGCACATCCCTGGGAATTACTACACTGACTTCAACCTGAGATTGCATTTAAATGACTCTAGGTTTTCCATACCAAGCCCTGAAAAGGGGGTCAAGATAGTTGAATTGCTCTGCCGATCCAAAGCTGGAAAGACTTTGCAATTCAAGCCTGAGAGGTCATCAGCTTTACTGCCCAAGCCAGACAGCCACTTGATATCCATTCTGGTTCCCCATCTACCTAAGAATTCACAATGGATCCCAAATCTTACTCTGTGTCTCGCATGATAGCTGCCAGTAGTGGCCAACCTGACACCACTTCTGAAGGGCAGTCTGGGGTAGGCGAAAAAACCTCCTAGCAACAGCCAATCAGATAGGAAGCAAAACATTCCTATGAGAATGATCAGCTAATTTCAGACTACCCCTCTAACATTAATTTCGGGATTAGCACACAGTTCCCAGGTTGTCAGTTTGCAACTTTTTTTGCTACAGATTATCAAGGCAAACGCAATTCAGAATATGAAACAGAGAACAACATTTAAATGAGGACAATTTCATAAGCATTTGTATTTTATACTATGTTTCTGACAAATCAAATCAAACAGCTGGGTTTGTTGTGTGGGATTATGAACTAGGTGTCTTTGTGATGCTTGGTTGTGTTGTATTTTGGGTGGGTTATTTTTTGGGGTTGTGTGGTGGAGGGTGGTTGATAGATGTATTTTGAGGAATCATTGGGATGGACAGAGGATGGTGTGCTGCCACTGGTCCTGTGGTGGACAGGGAAAAAATGGGGGTGGGTTTAGGGTAGGTCAGTGGTTCTCATACTGGTAGATTGCAACCCACCAGTTCCTGTAAAGCTTCCCCCTCCCTTTAAGGGGCAAGGGAAGGGAGAGGTAGTGAAAAAATTCGCAGGATTGCGCTGCTAAGGGGGGGCAAGGGAGGGTGCTTTTACTTACTGTGAGAAGAACCAAGGAGCAAGAGATGCAGGGAGCCCTGTGCAGCCCTCCACAGGGCTCCCTAAGTGTTAGAATGTTGAGTAACAGCATGCGCAAACCACTTCTGGTTTGCAGGAGGTGGTCTGTGCATGCTGTTTCTCAACATTCTAACACGGGGAGCCCTGTGGAGGGCTGCGCAGGGCTATCCGCACCTCCTGCTCCTTGCTTCTGCCCACAGTAAGTAAAAGCACCCCCTCACCCCCTTAGTGACACAAACCTGGGGATTGCATTGCTGCCCTCGCCCCTCCCCTGCAAAGATTTATTTAGGGAGTAATACTTCCTAAAAGTATGAGAACCTCTGGGGTAGACTGTTAACAGAGGAAGAGTAAAGAGACAACTGTGTGTTCCTCTGGCTCGTCTGCCAATGCTGATAGTCCTAGTTCAAGCCCTTTTTGAACTCAACTAATCCACAGAACTATCAGTTTCCTAAATAGCTTTCTTCGGCAAGGTGTTTGAGCAAGTGGTGATGACTCAATTCCACATTTTCTTGATGGTACTGATTATCTTGATCCTTATCAGTCTAGGTTTGACCTGAGTTTAGAATGGAAACTATTTTGGACTCTCTAGTGAAAGTCCTACATTAGGAACTAGATGGGGCAGTACATCCCTGTTGGTTCTGTTAAAACTCTCAGCAGCTTTTGATACCATCAACCATGGTATCCTTCTGGGGCCCCTTCCTGAGATGCATTGGGGGTATCATTTGAGAGTAACTCCACCTCTATCTGGAAAGTAAGTCCCAGATGGTGGTACTAAAAGAATGCTGTTGGACCCATTGGCCTTTGGCCTAAGGAGTCCCACAAGGTTACATCTGGTTTTCTATGCTTTGTCATATATTAAGTCTCATTTTTATTAGACATTAGTGAAGCAGTGGGTCCTATAAATCAGTGATTGAGCTTAGAAATGGACAAACAAGCTGAGGCTTAATCCAGAAAAGGCAGAGGTGTTGTTTGTCAGTAGGAGAGCTGAACTGAATTTGGGTGTACATCCTGTTTTTGATGGGGTAGTCAAACTTTCAAGTATCATGTTTGCAGTTTTGGGGTCTTCCTCAGTTCAGCTATGGCCAAGGATGGTCCAGTGGTGACCATGGTTAGTAGTAGTACTTTTCCACAGCCTTAGCTGTGCTGATGTGTACATCAACTGTGCCCCTTTCTAGCAAAAGCAAATCTGACCAGTGCAACACATACCCAAATCACATGGACTCTTGCAATGAGCTATTTGTGGTGGAAATGTGTTCAGTAAGTCCAACTGATCCAGAATGCAGCAGCACAGGTCAGATTCTGGTTAGGAGCTGTGCCTGGGAAAATGGCTCCAATTCTGCTGTATCTATACTGTTTTCAAATGAAGGTGTTGTTTTTGACCTTTAAAGCCCTAAATAGCTTGGGACCAGGTTACTTGAGGGGACTGTTTCTTTCCATATGAATCTGCCCACCACCTGAATGCATCATCTGAGGCTCCTGGATGCCTGCGACACTCACTGGTCCATTATGGGGTTTTTTTTGGCACTTGGTAAAGATGGTTGGTTGGGGGGGGGGTTATATGTATCAGTTGACTGCCCTCTTTCTCTGGTTGCTTGACCGATTTTATCTGTATGATTGGTTTTAACCATCTTAAGGTTCAGTTATTGTATTTTGCATCTTATTTTTGTGGCTGTTTTTTGTTGTTGATTTTGTAAGCCACCTTGAGGATTTTTTTTGGGTGCTGAAAAGTAGGGGAAAACATTTAATAAATATTTTTAGAAAACTGTGCTAAAACCTAGAACAAATACATTACGATCCACAAGCAAGCATTAGTGGAAGGTGAGGTCAATTCTTCAAGCTTTGCACCAGTGCAAATTAGATTGCAAAATACCAAGCTTTTTATTTGATATGAGAATTACTTAACTGACATTCAATTGGGCATGAATTAAGATTAATAACTGCTTTCATGTAATATATTTCTATCTACCTATAGAAAAATAGATTCTTATCTGATTCCATATGCGTAACTCAAACTATTTGACGTTAAACAATAAGAAGCAAACCAAATAATGTTATTTATAATTCCATGTTTACTTCCCAATCACCTTGACATCACTTCCATTCAAATTCATTCTATTTATTCTACTGCCATTTGGTCTACTGGAATCAATCCAATATATGAGCTCCTCTCTGTAATCAAAGTCTACTGCAATCACATTGTTGAGACCCTAAAAAGGAAAAGAATTAAGGTCAGATTTTTTATAAAAAAATTTAATAAAATAGACAGACAGTTCCAACAAGACATTGTAATTAAAAAGGCACATGAGATTTAATGCAACGTTCAGATCTGTTTTTTCTGCGTAAATACAATATGCAGTAATGAGCATCCCAATCCAATGTTAATTTCTGTGTGGTGATGCAACAGCACCAGCATGGGCTATGCAGAACCCCATAGGAGAATTTTGGTTGCTGGACTGCAGAAACCAACAAGTGGATCCATGATCCTGGCAAAAAGCTAGCTGCCCAATACAATATACAGGATCGTAGCGCTAATGGGGAGTTGCAGCCAATGATCCAGTAGGTCAAAGAAGCCACCAGTGAAAACATTTGGGAACAACTGCAGTACTGCCTTAACTTCCACACCACAGAAACTGCAAAAATGTCCCAGTCTCACATATTGAGATACTTTACAACTTTGCCTCCATGCACTCATGCTTTCCCTTGGTCTCTCAGTCCCAATCTACTTCCTCTGCAGGTTGTGAACAATACGGAAGGTGGGTTAAGTAGTACATTAGTCTTTAATAAGATGCATGCTTTTAAATTCTAAACAAGATGATAACCAACCTTCAAAGCCTATCTCAAACTGAACAGCGCAATTGTGTGCATCTTTGACCACATAGTAAAACCAGTAATGTAACTATTAATGCATTATCAGAATATCAGATTTGCCCTGTACTACTTGTAAATTCTGAAAATAAAAGAAATTAATTTTAAACATAGCCAAGCTGTTACAAAGGCTAATCCTGACAATGTTCACTTATAAAAACATGATTTGTTTACCTTTTTGTTGTTGACTGGGGTGTCACTTCATGATCATACAATTACCCTAATGCCTGTCTGTCTTCAGTCTTGTTTCTACCATCAATTCATGTTGTTTCCTATCCCCTTCCCAATACATAATTATCACTACTGTTTGCAACCTTCAGTCTCGAAAGACTATGGTATCGTGCTCTGAATGGTGGTTCTCGCACAGCAGCGTCTAGTGTGGCTGAAAAGGCCGATTCGGGAGTGACAATCCCTTCCACACTGGGGGCAAGTATAGTGTGTCCCTGGTCTGTCTCCCTGGCTAGGGGCCTTCCTTCTTTGCCTCTTTTCCTCAGTCTGTTGGCAAAGTGTCTCTTCAAACTGGGAAAGGCCATGCTGCACAGCCTGCCTCCAAGCAGAACGCTCAGAGGCCAAGGTTTCCCATCTGTTGAAGTTCATTCCTAAGGCTTTCAGATCCCTCTTGCAGATATCCTTGTAGCGCAGCTGTGGTCTACCCGTAGGGCACTTTCCCTGCACAAGTTCTCCATAGAGGAGATCCTTTGGGATCCGACCATCGCCCATTCTCATGACATGACCAAGCCAACGCAGGCGTCTCTGTTTCAGCACTATATACACGCTGGGGATTCCAGCTCATTCCAGGACTGTGTTGTTTGGAACTTTTTCTTGCCAGGTGATACCGAGGATGCGTTGGAGGCAGCGCATGTGGAAAGCGTTCAGCTTGTCTTGTTGTGATCTAAGAGTCCAGGACTCACTGCAGTACAGAAGAGTACTCAAGATGCAAGCTCTGTAGACCTGGATCTTGGTATGTTCCGTCAGCTTCTTGTTGGACCAGACTCTCTTTGTGAGTCTGGAAAATGTGGTAGCTGCTTTACCAATGTGTTTGTTTAGCTCGGGATCCAGAGAAAGAGTGTCAGAGATTGTTGAGCCAAGGTACACAAAGTCATGGACAAGCTTCAGCTCATGCGAAGAGATTGCAATGCAGGGTGGTGAGTCCACATCCTGAACCATGGCCTGTGTTTTCTACTACTGTGTTATCACTACTAACAAGTGCGTTTTCTGTAATTCAAATGAAAGGATACAGACAAAGCATGGGGGTTATGTTCTAATAGGTATCTACTGTCCCCACAATGTTCTGTGTTTCTATATTACTCCAACCTGCATAAGGGCCTGATTCAGAGCCATGCGCGCTGGCTCACTGCTCACTGTAAGGCACGTTTGTGAGTCCTTACCACAGGCCCAACACCAGAGCTAGCCCAACACAAGCCTGTGCTGGGCCAGCTCTGGCGCTTAGCCTTCATTCCACTGCCAGGCGGTCACCCAGACCACCTGGTGGCAGAGAGGAGAGTGGATGTGTGAGGAGAGGTGAGGAAGAGATGTTCCAGAGCAGGGGGAGGTGGGGGAAGGCAGGTGGAGAGCAGGGAGGAGGCATGTTGGGGGAGGAAGCAAGGAGGGAGGGAATGTGACTGGTGAAGCTGCACCCCATGAGATCCTGAGCCCTGTGTGGGACTCTGCAGTCCGACACGGGATTCTCCGATTCTGTGGCAGCTTACCTTACCTGGGGGAAGGGGACAAAAGTCCCTTTCACCTAAGGAGCTGCTGCCGGCTGCCTGGTTGTGCGCAGGATGCTGCAGCAGCCATTTTGGCACCGCAGCAGCCCTGCAAGCTGGGCAGCTCAGGATTGGGCTGTAAGTGGTGGTACCTTTCAAACTATCAAAATGTATCAAGAAATGTTTCTGATTCATTGTCTAAACAGATATCGCTGATTTGAATTTTAAAAGATCATGACTTGTATTGGTTATAACTTGTAATGACTCTTGCAGGCCTCAGCACAGCAGCCCTGACAGCCCTCCCTTCCAGACCAGACAATTAATGTCTTTGCCTACATGCATGGGTTGAAGCAGCACATTGGTTATAGCTGCTCAGACAAAAAGTGCAGTATAGGGATGGATATGTCTTGGACAGACGTGTTGCAATTAGAATAGCTGGACAAGCTGCTGGGAAGGAGAACTATTATTGGGAAGGGAGAAAAACTCAGGCCACAAATAGCTGGCACCACTTACATAATCCTCACCATCTGCCCCAAGGCTGACTGGCTCACTGCTCAGCCTATTGGTGTGGGTTGGCCTGAGTACGCCCTTAAGCAGGTACCAACTATTAGGCTATACAATAAGTTTACCACTGTATACTCTTTCTAACCACCAGTAAGGAAAAGAACACAACATGTTGTGACCAGGACAATTAAACTACTTATATAGTGTATGCAAAAACAAAGTCACAAAAGTATAACTGCCTTAAAGAATTGGAAGATGCCTCAGCCTGATTGATTTTATTGATAGTAGCTGTGTATTTTCATAAAGCTAGAATATATAAAGATTCCCCTAGAATAGGGGTGTCCAAAATTTTTGGCAGGAGGGCTGCATTATCTCTCTGACACTGTGTTGGAGGCCAGGAAAAAAAGAACTTACATTTAAAATTTGAATAAATTTATATAAAATTTACATAAATGAATATATTAGAGATGGAACTTATATGAACAAATGAAGGTCTTGCGATAGCTCAAGGTCTATAAAAGGACTTGCGCAAAGCAAGGCCGGCTTTTCCTTCGCTGTTGCTGCTGTTTCACAGACATGAAACGGCAAGCAGTTGAGGGAGCCCTTGGCCCGCAGCTTGTGCAAGAGGTCAAACAGTTGTCTCATGTGCTGACAGCAATTGCATCGGGCCAGAGTGGGCTCCAGCAAGTGTCCGGCAGGCAGAGGTTCACTGAAGACTGGGAGCACCTTGCAGGCCGGATTGGGAATTTCTGAGGGCCACAAGTGGCCCCTGGGCTAGGGTTTGGGCACCCCTGCCCTGGAATATAAGATTATCCCAGAATCTTTATGAATATATATAAAGATTATAAAGAATATATACAAAGAATATAAAGATTCTAGTTTTATGAAAATACACAGGTACTATCAATAAAGTTAATCAGCCTGGTGTGTTTATGAATACAGTATAAAAGATTATTAAGATTTAATTTATGCAATAATTTGAATTATACCTGTTTCAATGAAGTATAGTTGAATCCATCAGTACTAATTTTTCTTATTTCATGGTGATCAGCAAGAATTAAGAAAGGTTCCTCATCTAAAAACAGGAGAGAAAAAAACAGAATATTATGCTCAGCTTTTAAGTTAATTTATGGAACTTCAGGAAAAGACTGTTCAGACAAACTAGTAGTGAAAAATAAAACGCTACATGCTGTGAACAGTGTTATGGATGAAAGAAACATTAAAAGCATAATATTTCAAGTAAGATCAATGATGCATCATAAACTGAACAAGAGATTCAATTAGCATCTTTTTCAGAGTACTTTAATTTAGTCTTTGTAATACAGGAAATATATTAGCACTCTCAATAATTTCAATTCCAAGATGAATTTAAACACAGCTACTTAGCCCAGGCTTTTAAGGAACAAATTGGTGATACGTAGCAGCTGACATTAAGAAAGAGGGGGATTTCAAACTGTCAAAAAGTTCGAAGTTAATACACTCTACAATTGTCAGCAAGTTAATTAGTTCTGAAAATTTGTATATCTTAATGTTAATAAATCTTTAAATTTCTACTACTTATGGAATATATTTTGTTAAACAATATATTGAAAACAGTACTTGTGTAATCTGGTTATAGAAATGCTGAGCAAAAATCAGACTCTTCAAATCCCAGAAACAGCCTTTCAGAAACTTTGAAGAAATACCAGATCCAGGCTGCTGAAATGGTACTTAGAAAGGGGCTGTTGCCATTCTCCAACTTGGCCTTCTCCCTCTAGTGCCTCTAGTGTGTCATGGAAAAGTATTCATGTATCATGTTAATTAGGCTCAACTGGCTAAGCAATCGGTCACAATCAGGCACCTAAATCTTATGAAAAACTTGCTTGTTTAAATTAAGACTACAATTCTATACACTTTTTCCTGTGAGTAAGCTGCATTGAACACCATGTGACTTACCTCTGAGTAGACCAGCTTAGGATTGTGCTGTTAATATTCTTTTGACCCAATCCTATCCCCCACCAGTTCACACTATGCAGCCATACTGCCAAAGCACATATTGCATGCTATGATGGGGGTGGGTTGGTGGGTTGACCAGATAGCCATCAATGGGTCTCCTCAGATCTACACCAGCTATTAAGTTAGAGTAATTCTAAGGAGGCTCAGGGGGCGTGTCAGGACAGGAAAATGGGATAGGATCTTGGAGTGTACTAGTGTTGCAAAGAGTTACCCCCTCTCATCCCCTACCCATGGCAATCCCATTGCTTTCAATGAAACTTTGTTATGACTAAGTTCAGTTGGATCAGGTCCTAAATATTTTATGGATAAATAGTGGTACCTGAAAGAGATTTGCAGCCATTTTGGTTATTAGGTTGCACTTCATATCCATCTCCACACAAACATTTGTAGGTGCCATATGTATTAATGCATTGCTGACTGCATGGAAACCCAGATGAACATTCATCAATGTCTACACATGTTTTGCCATCATCCTTCATATGGAACCCAGGCCAACATTTACACTATAAGGAAAAACAAAAGTAAATTATACATTATAGACACTAAGGTTAATGTTGCCCGTGTCACTACCCCAACATGGCATCAGCGTGTTCAAAATGCTTTTAAAAACTTAGAAATCTCGTATTTAAATCTCTAGAAATGCCACCCTTCAAAAAATCAACATTTCACAGCAACTTGCAGTAATCCGAACTTAGTATTCTTTTTCACATGCATTGGTAAAATTCTGTGACACTGTAACATATGCAGTCCTTTAGATCCTCGTAGAACTTCATAACAGATATCTGTTTGCAAATACAGTACGTTAATCAAGCACCTGAAGCTCAAGGTGAAACTACATTTTTCAAGTTCTCTACTTGCCTTCAGAACCAAGCTCCTGCTTCTCCACTGCAAAGCAGACCAGGAGGGTACAGTTCCAGCAGAGATATGGTGGGTGGGAAGGCAGCATTTAATTCTTCTCTCCCCTGAAGCTTTCTATCTTTAGCTCTTCCCATCTAGCTGCCCCTCCAATTGGGGTTCAATATTTCCACTGCATGTTTCCATCATATGCACATGATAAGCTTTTCGAATCCTTCCCCAGTCAAAGCAGGACAGAGAAAAGGAAGGACAGATCTCCTACCTGTAACTATAGTTTGTCAAGTGGTCATCTATGCAGATACATCTAATGGAGTTCGGTACATGTGCTGAATCAAACCTGGAAGCTTCCAGAGTTTTGCTGAGTGTTCTGTCTCTGCTCTTAAGTTATGAAATAACACAGGTAATGTTAAGTCCTGATTAATGTGCAACACTGAGGATCACCTTAGGCAAAAAGGCAATGTCTTGTCTCAACACCACTTTGTTGCAATGTTTCAACAATATCCCCTTCAGAAATACAGTGACCACAACATTGTCCAATCCAGGGAAGAAGCCCAGTGATGATATCTAAGAATCTATCTTTATGGAAAGATAGCTGCAGCACCAGCTAATTGACAGAAAATATCTCTGGGACCAAAGTCTTTCGCTAGTGTCAGTGCATGAGCTACTGAAGTGCTGAAGTGCTGATGAAGCCACTGGGCCTCAGAAGGCTTTTCCACATATTGCTTCTGGAGGGTGGCTTATCTTCTTTTTAGGGGGATCCCTGGCAACAGTCACATGCTCAGAATGGAACTTATGGTGTTTGCCATGCCCATTGTGGTAATCTCCTACAACCTGATGGCTCTCTCTGAAGGTGTGTGTACGATCTGAGGGCCTGATCCTGTTGGGCCCGCGCCGGCCCAGTGCCAGCACTGAGTGTCACAAACATGCTGTAAGGCACACCTGCGACACTTACCGCTGGGCTGGCATCAGCTCAGCGCCAGCCTGCGCTGAACCAGCACCAGGCAAAGGCCAGCTGAACACCACCAGAGCTCCAGGTGAGCACTGGGTGGCGGAAGGGTGAGTTGGGGCGGGGGGGTATTCCAGGGCATGGGGAGGAAAGTGGGACAGGCGAGGAGATGGTGGCACACTCTGCCACCATATCCTGATCCCCATCCCAGCCTGGGATATTCAGCATGGGTCTCTTTGATTCAGATCAGAGGAGACCCATTGGGGCTGCCTTGCCGCTACGAGACATGGCACAGCTTCCCAGCCCCACTGGTTGCAGCAGTTGCCATTTCAGTGCCACTGCAGCCCTGGGAAGTATAAGATTGGCTATGAATCTGCTGCTTCAAGTAGACTGCTGCCAGTGATGGAGAAGGCTTGTGGGTGTGCCAACTTTGCTAGCCAATTCTTAGAGCACCAGCTTGAAGCAAAGCTTTCCGTTCTTCCTAGTCTGTCTGGAAATTTTTTCCACAGATGTCCACAGTGTGGCTCTCTACCAAAGAGGGAAATTTTACCCCACAGTGGTAGCATACTTTAAAAGTGATGAGGCAGGTATAATTAACATATTAACTACTATTTCTTAAATATATTTTTCATAAAACGAACAACTGGTAATTAAAATTAGAGACAGAAGATTAAAAATGAGGTTAACATATCTTAAAATTTTTGGCATAAAAGACAAAGGGAAGCATTCTTCATGCTGCTGCTTCAGTAGTAGTTGAAAAAGAACCAAGGGTTTGGGGATTCTTCCTGTCCTCAAGCCACACAGTATGCACAGAGTTCCCCCCAGGGACAGAACACTCAACAAAGATATGGAAGCTTCCAAGGTCAACTCTGTGCATGCACAGTACTCCACTACATGTGACAGCACAGAGAAGAAACTAACAGCCCAGTTCTACCCCTTACCAGCCCATAGCATACAGAGCCGCTGATGGAGTGCACAGAACACGCTATGGCAGGGGTGCTCCAACTTTCAACTTTAGGGATGCTGGACCTTTAACAAGTGTATAGAAGAGGGAATTTCAGCAGGTGCAGCTTGTCATCTGTGGGATGACAAGTTGCACCTGCTGAAATTCTCTCTTCTATACACTTGTTAAAGGTCCAACATCCCTAAAGTTGAAAGTTTGAGCACCCCTGTGCTATGGAAAGAGCGAAAACCAGACAGCCTGGAAAAGAGGGGAAAAAAAAAATCTTTATTTACCTCTTAGTAGGCCATTGGGTCTCCTCAGGCCCATGCCAGCTATTGTAAGTCTGGTGTATGTCTGAGGAGCTGATTTAAGTCTGAGGAGAGTCAGGGGGCATATTAGGCTAGGAAAAGGGGCATAGGATCTCAGCATGCATAGCTGGACAGCTAGGGCTGGTATGGGAAACCACACTTGATATCCTAGTAATCTGATCCAACCAAGGACAAGTATTTTCCGGGTGTAATCACTTCCCTCCTTAGACACACAGGAGAATTCAAAAATTGCTTACTGATCTCTACTCATTTTAATATATATTACCTTGGGAAATGGGAAATTATTTGGATTGTTGCAAGAATATGCAATATAAAACATTCTATTTCAACAATTTATTCTATTTCAACAAACTGTACAGACTTGCCAACTGGTTGCCAGTCTGGACTCTTGTTGTGTTGGCATATCTGATGGTAAGGTAAGCCAGGTCAACAGGCCCATAGGATTGGGCCATAAGATGTTTCTATTCTATTTTGTGTTTAATTTTATTCCTGTTTAATTGTTCTTTTGCTGAGTCTGTTGTTGCTTTCTACTTTTGGTTTTTAGAGATTGTTATTTTAAATGTAATGTAATTGTTGTGTTTTTATGGTTTATTTTGTACACTGTCTTGATTGCATTTTTAATACCGAAAAATGAAATGAACAAAATAAATACAAGCAAATTACAAAATATAGTATTTGTCTTACTATTATTATGTAACAAAACATGAAATAGCAAAGATCAAATAGCAAACACGAGGCAAAAACAGGCCATAGGATGGATTTCCAACATGCATAAGTATTATCTACAATCACCCAATACCACACACGAATCTACAGGGAAGCGATAGAGATACAAAAACACTGCAACAATATGAACAGGAAGGAGGAGATTTTGAGCATCAGCAATGCCTGGCTACCAGCCCTTAGAAATGCTAGGATCCAGGAATTTGGAACAGGAAAAGAACTGGGCTGTGGAAAGAAATCACATAGTCCTTTAAGGAACACATGGTGAAAAAGATCAGTGGGTAGTTATTGTTAGTTGCTCTGGAGTGAGATGAACAACCTGTGGTTCTCAACTCTAGCCCTTTGAAAATGCCCACCATAGTTGTGGCTGAAACATTAGGAAATAAAAATCTTCATAGACCATGGCCAATAAGTCTGAACATTTCTTACTACAACACTAACAGCAAAGATAGTTGAACTCAAAAGTTGTGACCTGTATTACTATCTCTTTAAAAGGAACTTTCAATACTAGTATATGCAAAACAAGTTTTTATATTTTTTTTAAACTCTGTTTATAATATATTTTACACACCATGACTACCAACCTTGTACCCAACCGGCAGATCCTGACAATCTTGAGAACAGCCACTGACTTTTTTACTCAAACATTCATTAACATGGCAATTTCTCTCATCAGATCCATCACCACAATCCTGTTTAGAATCACAAACATCTTCTTGAGGAATACACTTGCCATTTTTGCACATAAAAAAGGAACTGTTGCATGACTGTTCTGAAAATAAGAACAAGAAAAAAGAAAAGAGACAAATGAAATGCAAGGAAAATGTCAAAAACTCTTGCTTGAAGGTTTGACTGCATCTTAACTTATGAAGAAGGCAAAAGTGTTAAATCGGTATGTATGTGCACTGTTAGATGCTTTGGAGGTCCCTTTCAAGGTTCAAAGTTTGGTATAAATCCTTGGATAAATTGTTGGAAGGGCAAACAAACAAACAAGAGCTGTTTCATAGCCCGTTTACACATTGCAACTGGGTTATAATGCAACCCAGTAACACTGACAGCTAGGGAATGTTTGACATGACAATTGGATTGTACCAGAATCAAACATGCAGTAACTACATTTAGGTAGTAATATACTACTGGTGTACTTTAAGTAATACCATTACTTTTTATGCTATATTGCCTCTGTATTGATCTTTAATATAGGTATTTCCAGTACGCATTTTTCATTTCTGTCCACAAGCTACGAATCCATGAACCTATTTAATTAACAAGGCTTCTATAGTTTCATTCCATTCCAAAGGCTCAAAATGTGTAACAAAGTGATAGTAACAATATTCTCTCCCTGGTTACAAAAGTCAAGTAATCTTCATGCAGAGGCTTGACAGGCACATCTTCGGAGATGTTCTAGAGAGGATTGTCCTGCTTAGTAACATGGTGTTGGAGTAGATGACCTTCAAGGTGAAGATGACCTTCAACGTACCTTTCACCTCTATGATTCTATTGATTTGACAGGATCTATATGATTTGACAGGAGCCAAATCTAGGCCATAGCTCAGTGGTACCAAGGAGGAGAGATACAAATTTCTGTCAGAAACCTTGGCAGGCCATTGCAGGTGAGTACCAACTATACTGATCTAGAGCAGGGGTGCCCAAACCCCGGCCAGGGGGCCACCTGTGGCCCTCGGGGGCTCCCAATCTGGCCCTCAGGGAGTCCCCAGTCTCCAATGAGTCTCTGGCCCTCCAGAGACTTGCTGGAGCCCGTGCTGGTCTGATGCAACTGCTCTCAGCATGAGGACAACTGTTTGACCCCCCACCTGAGCTGTGGGACGAGGGCTCCCTCCACTGCTTGCTGTTTCACGTCTGTGATGCAGCAGTGACAGCGAAGGAAAGGCTGGTCTTGCTTTGTAAAAGGCCTTTTATAGACCTTGAGCTGCAAGACCTTCATTCATTCATATAAGTTCCATCTCTAATAAATTCATTTATGTAAATTTATTCAAATGTTAAATGTAAATTAATTTTTTTCCCTGGTCCCCGACAGTGTCAGAGAGATGATGTGGCCCTCCTGCTAAAATGTTTGGACACCCCTGATCTAGATGGACAAATGGTCTGATTCAGTATAAGGTAGCTTCCTATGTTCCTTTGACAGGAAGATTATTTCAAAGCACTTTAATTTAAATAAATGTTTTTTAAAAAGCTTAAGTGTGAATCAGTGATATTAATCATCTTGTGCATTTTCAGCTGTGATAGAATTTAACATGCAAGACAGTTAGATTTGTAGCTGCATAAAGTCTCAAATTTATTCTACTTAGAAAGTAGACTGTAAAGGTACACGTTTTGGAGGGAAGCTACCATAGACACCCTTCTTCATCCTAGTGATTTTCCCCCGTCGGTGCGGGGTTTGCTGTTCTGCAAGCTGCATGCCATTTGGGCATCTTCTGGGGCAGTGTCAAGTGCCCGCATGTCTTCTTTCAACCGGTCGAGGCACCACTTCTTTGGTCTTCCTCAAGTCCAGCGTCCAGTTGGAAATAGCCAATATGCCGTCTTCGCCAGGCTCGCTTCATCGCTCCAGATAACATTATCATACTAGCGGAGTCTTGCCTCATGCATCTTTTCGGCAATCAGTGCAACCCCCATTGGTTGTTGTACGTTCTCGTTCATGACTCGGTCCCACCATGTGAGACCAAGGGATCAGTGGAACATATTCATTTCCATAACATGGAGGGCCTGTTTGTGTTTGGTAGATGCTGGTCAACACTAGAAGCCGGACAGGGCAACTGGGCGGATGACGGTTTTGTAGATCTTCCCCTTGAGTCATGTGGGCATTCACCGAATGCAGAGGATACTAGAAACTTGCCTCCACTTAAGCCATGCAGCCTGGGCTCACGCCCAGGCATCGGGAAGGGAGGCACTGTCACTGTGAAGAACTGAGTTGAGGTACCGGAATCTGGTGACCTTGTTCAGAGGCTGTCCGCTGATGGTGATCGAGCCTTCCATTTGGGGGGTCCGCCTCCATGTACTCAATCTTCTTGATGTTGAGTCGCATCCCATGTGCAGCCAGCTGGTCATCCCCTTCTTGCGTGAGGTCTTGGCAGGTTTTGGCTGTGAGGTGCATGTTGTCGGCACATAGGAGTGTCTATGGGTGCGGGTGCTGGATAATGCTGGTGACCGTGTCCATGGAAAGAATGAAAAGGAGCACTGACAGGCTGGATCCTTGATGTACTCCAACAGTGATCAGGAACGGATTGGAAAGTCCAGCCAGGCATCGGACATTGTCCGAAGCTACCATAGACATCCCCCTACATTGATCTCACAAATAAGTCGAGGGCAGGTTTTGAGCCCCCCCCCCCCCAAAAAAAAAAAATCACATAATTTTCTACGACCCTCGGATAAGTCGAAGAATACACTTAGGGGGTTGTCTGACTATTGTAGCCTAGGACTTTTATTTCAAATGGAAACGAGGATTACATCCTGGTGTTAAAGCAGACCTCTGCCAAGCATTCACAAAATGTAACAAGGCTTGCTTTATTACAATGGAAACCTTTAACCCTTTTCTCAGGAGGAAAATAAAAGGTTGACTTTGGCTGGAGCTTGCCAGGGAGGTTACCGTGGAGATTAACAGCCCTCTAATTAACTCTGCATTGCTTCTTTGGTGCCAGTGACTTACTTGAAAAGCCCTGACCCCGAGTGACCTCCCAGATAAGGCGAGGTGATGATCTAAGCTTGAGTTATTCACAAAAATTTCACACCCTATAGGCAAATAACTATGGTAAATATATTGTCAGAACTTAATTTATTGCACATATTGTGCCTACATTAGAAAATGATGGATGGTACAGCAGAGAGGTGTACAGGACCGCTTAGTTACATGAATTACTTTCTTTGGCTGGATCAACTTTTTCTGTGTGATAAAGTTCTTATACATCTTGCTGTCTGCAACAACCATGGTACTCAGCATGTGCACTACTAAACTGCACTGCTGATCAGCTGCAGGGGTAGAAGTTTCTCTCTCCATATACAGTATGTTGAGGATAGAAATGACATTCTACAGCAGGAACACAAAGGAGAAAGCGAGATATGGTGCTAGAGAAACAATGTGTCTAATAAAGAGAAATTAGGGAAATGATAGCTATAATCTCTTCCATATCATTCCTAAACCCTCCGTATGCTGTCTGTTCTATCCATCAAACACTTTTATGGACATTATTCTTCAAACAAAATTAGAAATTATTTTTGAAGTAAAAGCAAAACTGCATATATATTAAAAAAGCGGAACCTGCAGATCTGCATTTTATATTAATTGGATCTTCATCTGAATGATCTGGGCAATCAAAATCTCCATCACATTGCCACTGAGAATTCAAGAGACACCTTCCATCAGCACAGCTGAATTCTCCGGGATTACAGTGACGATAGCCTGGAAACAAAGTGATCAAAAATATATTCTGTGCATCTGAGAAATTCAGCGTGTTTAAAAGGTAAGAAAAATAGCTACAATCTTTTTGCAAGTGATTCACATCTAACACATATTTGTGCTAAGCCAGTAGTTCCCAAACATCTCCTCAGAAGTTGGAAATCCTGTAAGTATTTGCAGGGGAGGGGGAAAGGCAGCAACATGATTGCCAGAATCACACCGCTGCTGGGGACAAAATGGGTTTCTTTAAACTTACCAGTGGAAGCACCAGCCTCCTGGGGGGTGTGGGGAGCCCACAGATGCCTCTCCAGGGCTCCCCAAGTTCAGAATGTCTGAAAATAGTGATCACAATCCACTTCCAGTTTGCAATCACAAAACCAGAAGTGGGTTGTTATCACTATTGTTGTGCCTCCTCGGTTAAGAGAAACAGTTAGAACACTTTTCTTCAAAGTACTTTGTTCCGTGACTGGGGCTGACTATCCTAAGTGGAACAGAGTCAGCCAGAGAATAGTAGACAATATAAGGGGTTATTAAAGGCAATCCTACCTACAACAGCAATGATACATGTAGCACAGCAGTAAGATCCAGAACTCTATAGACCCAAGTATGACTGAGATTTTCAGGCTATTAAGGGATGCGGGTGCCTCTGCACAGCACCTTATTGTGGATTGGGTCCACATGGCTTAAAATACTGCACAGCAAAATCTTAAGATTTTTGCGTTTAGTATTTGAAGAGATTCTGTTTAACAATCGGTTGTACAGATTTCTAAGCTTTCAATTCCCATTATATACATATTCTATCCAGTTGTGCAGAAATTGCCCAGGTTTCTCCCTTGCTTTTAAATTTCACTGGCAAATGTGAACACATTTTCTATAGTAATACATAGCCAAGTATTTACACATGGTTAAGCTACGGTTCATTAAAGTTGCCTGTACATCTAATGAAACTGGACATGAAGTTCTAAAGGGCATCAAATCCCTGGTGCAACTTACGAGGGTCGCCCAGAAAGTAATGCACCACATTTTTTTTCTTCAACAATTATTTATTGAACACAATGAAACTTACACACAAGAAAGAATAATGTTTCTTCTACACTCCCTATTTTTCCACGTAATCTCCGTCCAGTTCTATGGCCTTCTTCCAGCGAGACACAAGGGCATGTATGTCCTGTCGGTACCACTCCTTGTTCTGGTCACGAAGCCATTTCTGCACTGTGCGAATCACCTCTTCGTCATCCTCCAAATGTCTTCCGCGAATGGCATCCTTTAATGGCCCAAACAAGTGGAAGTCTGAGGGAGCTAGGTCAGGGCTGTAGGGTGGATGGGGTAACACAGTCCAACCTTGTTTAGTGATGTGTTCCGAAGTCCTCAAACTTGTGTGAGGCCGAGCGTTATCATGTTGAATCAAACATTCACCTGGGTTGTTATGGTGCCAAAGTCGCTGGAAGCGCTTCTTGAGTTTGGTTAATGTCTTCACATAAGCTTCAGAATTAATGGTGCTGCCTCTTGGCATCACATCAATGAGTAGGACGCCCTCACAGTCCCAAAACACAGTGATCATGACCTTACCGGAGGAAGCAGTTGCTTTGAATTTTTTCTTCTGTGGAGACTGAGGATGATGCCATTCCATCGACTGTCGTTTCGTTTCGGGCTCAAAATGGTGAACCCAGGTTTCATCACCTGTCACAATCCTGGACAAGAACGCTTCCCCCTCATCTTCAAAACGTTTCAGCAACTCAGAAGAAATGTTTTTTCTGAGAGATTTGTGGTCCACCGTAAGACAGCGTGGAACCCATCGTGCACACACTTTTGAGTAATCAAGAGCACGGATGATTGCATCCACACTTCCTTTGCTGATTGACAGCTTCAGCGCCAACTGCCTAGTCGTTATGCGTCGGTCCTCGCGAATGAGCACATCAGCAAGCTGCGTCTTGTCAGGTGTGACAGCCGTGGATGGCCGCCCCGAACGCTGCAAATCTTGGAGCTCTGCCGAACCACCTTCTAATGGCCTCACCCTCTGTGCCCAGCAACTAACCATACTTCTGTCGACTGCAGATTCTCCATAAACTGTACACAAACATTTGTGAATGTTCAACAGTTTCTTTCTCTGCAGTGAGAAATTCAATGACGACACGCTGCTTGTAACATACATCACTTACAGACGCAATTTCAAAACACTGCTGCAGCTACGCTATCTGAAGAAACCAAAAATTTGTGTGCGCACTCCTGAAAATTCAAATAATGTATATCTAAAGTTTCGCATTCATACCATTACTGTAGGCTGAGAAAAAAAAAGTGGTGCATTACTTTCTGGGCGACCCTCGTAGAAACAAATTTTGAAAAGATGCATGAATAAATGATTTTATTCATATATGGTTTTAGGTGGAATAAATGGTTTTAGGTTTCATAATTTTTCATAATCATTTTCATAATGGTTTCATTTTTTTTTTTAGTATTAAATACAAAAACCAGTGAAATGTGTATCAATTTCTTATAACTACCTTTTCAATCTAACTTTTTAATCAATTCTAAATTGATAACTATATATTTAAGGTGTACTTGCCACATTCTAGGGATTCATCTGACCCATCTCCACAGTCGTCGTCATGGTCACATACAAATTGCTTTGAAATGCAGACTTTATTGTGGCATGTGAAAGTATTTTCATCACAGGTATTATTTGGAGCTTAAAATAAAAAGAATACATGAAAAACATTTCTTAAGCAAACATGAGAACATATGGTTTTCTGTATGTTTTCTGTATTTTCTGTATTTAAAAAAATATAGAATCAACAGATTACAAAAAAAGACTTCACAACTTCACGATAAAAGAAGGATAACTATCAGAACATAAGTTTGAAGTACCTAGTTACCCATCTGTCATATTTCACAGTATAAAAAGAAACACCTTGCATTAAACAAAGTTGAACACTTAAATCATCATATTCAAGAATTATGCACGTCTGACATACATATTTAGAAGTGAGTCCCTATTGAGCTCAGTGGGAGTTAATCCCAGGTAGGTGTGTACAGGACTGCAGCCTAAGGAATAAACCCAGAAACAGTAACTTAAAGGTTTTAAAAAAAAAATCAGTGAAGTGGTAGTATATTTCTATAAAGAAATGAATACTCTAACAAAAATATTATGTAAGTTAAGGAGAAGTTACCAAACATATGATGCTTCTTAAAATCCCAGATAATAATAATAATAATAATAATAATCCTTCCTTTGTATGTAAATGTAAAAATGACATTTACAAAAAAAAATCATATTAGCTTTCAATAAAAGGAATTGACCAATAAAAATAGCATATTGCAGGGGCACAGTCAGAATCAGAATGATAGTTGGAACAAAGTCTAGAGCAGGGGTGCTCACACTTTTTTGGCTCGAGAGCTACTTTGAAACCCAGCAAGGCCCGGAGATCTACCAGAGTTTTTTTTACAATGTTCGCGCCATCATAACATATAACATTTATGTGTACAATGTATGTTGGTGTACCTTGAGCCCCACTGAGTATAACAGGACTTACTCCTGAGCAGACATGCCTAGGATTAGGCTGTGAGGCTGCAATCCTAGCCACACTTACCTGGGAGTAAGCCCCATTGAGTACAATGGGCCTTACTCCCGGCGTTTCCTCCCAGAGGCACCTGAAGGGGGGGGTCGGCACTCCGCGATCTACTCATTTTGCCTCGCGATCTACCGGTAGATCGCGATCCACCTATTGAGCACCCCTGGTCTAGAGCCTCTCTATTCTCAAACAATAGTTTCACCCATTTTGACCCCCAATTCTGCTACTAACAACAACAACAACCAGAAGGCCACGTTACACATTTGGTATAACATGTAGTTTGGATGTAAGTGGCAGTAACTCTCTAGGATTACGGACAGGAGTTTTTCCAGAGCCCAAGGTGGAAATGATAGGGATTGGATCTGGCACTTTCTACATGCAAAACATCTGCTTCCCTTGAAATCAGGCATATAAGCAGTGGCGTAGCTAAGTCATTTGATTCCCAGGGCCCATAAACTTTTGTCATCCCATACAACAAAATTATCTAATTAATTTATATTTTTCACATTTTTATACCACCCTTCCTCTAAGGAGCTCAGGGTGGTGTGCAAGGCTCCTTCCCTTCTTTTGTCCTCTACCTGTGAGGTAGGTGAGGCTGAGAGACAGTAATAGCCATGACATGAATAATAACAATGGTCAGAAAATAAATGCATGGAATATTTCCCATAAGCAATGGATGAACGTCAGTGCCCTCCCCTGCTATTGCTCCCCTGAGCATAGTAGTCATTGATATACTGTCCTTGCATCTGGAGGTCCAATGTAGCCATCATGATTAATTACAATTTATTATAGCCCACCATAAATGTTTAGAATTCACTTTAAAAGTCATCTAAGCCAGTGTACAACACACCCAGCCTTCCCACCAATGTCATCAGGAGGGTTGGTATCACCTGGTCTGGTAACTCAAGGTATCACCTTCACTAACTTTATTTATTTTAGCAGTACAGGTTACCCAAACAATCAAGTAATCAACAACAAAAAAAAAACAGCGGCCAACATGATGAGACTCACACAAGGAGTTTGAGTATTAGCTCTGATACGTGGAAAAGGAGCTGACTCATAACAAGCCCTTATTGGTGCCATGCTGTGTCATAATAACACCTTGTTAGCTCTCAGAACACTCAAACTCATTGGTCAGTTCTGAGTTAAGAAAATCCCCTTTTTGTGATAAGTTGTGTTTTTCTTTTCTGGTTATTTGGCTATAGTTTTTGAAAGAACACAGATATTTCAATGCAGTTTGTTTCATTGCATGCTGCTGTAAATTATACATCGAATGGTATATAACATGATGGTATTGTTCCTAAAAAACCACAATTTCCACAATGTTGGTCACTAGTGGCATCACCCTCCCAAGGTGTCACCTTACTAACACCTTATTGGTTCCATGCTGTATCATAACAATATCTCATTGACTCTTTGAACATTCAGTCTCATTGATCCATTTTGAGTTAAGGAAATGCATTTTTTGTTACATAAGACATTCCATTTTTGCTTTCTGGTTTTTTGGCCATAACTTTTGATAGACTTGAGATATTTCACTCCTGTTTTTAAATTGCTGTAAATTGCACATCAAATGGTATATAACAGGGATGTCAAACATAAGGTCCAGGGGCCAGATGTGGCCCCCAGAAGCTTTTTATCTGGCCCTTGGACTCTCAGCTCCTGAGCAATGCTAAGGTGACACTGCTGAAAGGGTGGCCAGCATGATAATTGGGCTCTCCCGTATCTTGAAATATGATCAAGATTTCTGTATTTTCTCTCCTGTCATTAGCAACCAATGAGTTCCTACAGGAGAACAGAGTGTTTATTTCTGGTTTTGACCTGTTTAATGACATCACTTCCTGTGTAATGACATTACCTCTGGCCCTCAGCAGGCATCATGAATGCTATTTGGCCCTCTGTATGAAATGACTTTGACACCCCTGGTATATAACATGATGGTATAACTCCTACTAACTCCTACAAACTTGCAATTTTAGCTATTTTAGTCATTCATGGTGTCACCCTCTTGAGGGCCCCCCATATCTGCTAGCTATGCCACCGCATATAAGTCAAAGCAAAGGTCACAAATTTCAAATTACATGAAGCAAAGTAAAAGGTTATCACAGCAGTTCTCAAACTCACAGGGAGCTCGAGAACCGCTGTAGGCATGGGGGGGAGAGCAGGGAAGGCAGCTGGGGTAGGGGCGAAGGCAGCAAAGCGATCTCCAGGATCGCGTCACTAAGGGGGGTGCAGGGACTGGCATGTACTTACCAGTCCCTGCAGCAGCCTCCCAGGAGTGCGGGGAGCCCTGTGTGACCATCCACAGGGCTCCCGAACCTTCAGAAAAGGAAAGTGGAGCAATTGCGCCCCACCTCCAGAAGTGGAGCACAATCGCTCCACTTTCAATTTCTAAAGCTCAGGGAGCCCTGTGGAGGATCGCGTGCACAGCCCTGTGGAGGATCCCCACACTCCTGGGATGCTGCTGCAGGGACTGGTAAGTACATGCCAGAATCTGCACCCCTCCTTAGTGACACGATCCTGGGGATTGCGTTGCTACCTTTTCCCCACCCCTGTCCCTTAATGGGGCAGAGTTCAGGGCCCTCAGGCTGGGATGTCATGACGCCCGAGTTTGAGAACCACTGGGTTATCTGAATATATTGAACAAATAAAAATATATTAAAGTAGATTTTTTTAAAAACTGGAACCAATTTTCCAAAAGGAGTATCCTACTACATTGCACTTGTAAATGCTTTATAGCAATGTCCAACTCTACACTCTCTGAATTATAGAGGAAAGCAGTTCTGCTTGTGCTTAAAGGAAGAAAACTTTTCTTTTGAGTGCAGGCTCTGATGCCTTGTGAGGTTTCACTCCAGAGGACATCACAACCTTGAAAGTGGAGAGCTTAAAAGTCCCTGTGTGCAAACAGAGCAGCCACTCACACCAGTTTGGATTCCAGCCTATACATTAGATTTTGATCTACATTCATTCACTGAGGATCTGTCCCTACTGTTTCAGGCCTACTAGGCTATAAGATTTTGAATTTGTTAAGGGAAAGGATCTTACAGCTAAACACAGGGATGGGAACTCAAGTCAGGTGATTCAAGTGAAAGTCACAAAAATGCGCATTTTTCGCTGACCCGTTTACGCGTGGATGACTTAGCAAAACACTCGAGTCCCCTTAATTCGGCACTTGTCCCCACGCATGCAGACTTGAGTCTGCCTCTGTCTGGATGCGCTTGCTTATTGTTTTCATGGCATGAAATATCTCATGGGGCCATTATTCAGAGCAGAGAGGTTCTAGCCAGGTTGCAGGGAAAGGTTAATGTTTGCTTTTGCAACCGAAAAGGAAGGGGAGTGGTGGGAGCGAGCTCTCTTTTTCTTCTATGATCATTGGAAGAAGGACGGGAGCTTTGATATTTTAGTTGGATGAGGTAGGACAAGAGGAGGAGCCCAAGGGAGTTCTTGCCTTATGATTCACTGGAGAAGCACAGGGAGGGAGAGGGAGACAGGAGCAGGGTCTCTTGCCCATCTCTGAAAGAACCAATGACCACTGGACACAGGATGGGAGGTTGATATTTTCTTTGGCCAAGGGAAGGCAGAAGGAGAAGACCAAGGGAGTTCTTGCCAGGGGGGAGGCGGTAAATAGCAATCACGCTTTTCTCCTCATGGCTCTGTTGTTACTTAGGAGGAGGGAGTATCATTGAACAACCGGCACAAATGGGACTACTTCTGAGTAGAGCTGCAAAGGATTGTGTCATCCTGGTAAGCCTTGCAGTTGCTGCGTGTGACCCTCCTCCCTCTTGCCGCTTGTGTCTGTGCTCTCCTGCAATCCTTCTCAACCCTCCCGCCTTGTTTCCAGATGGGATGGGGCAGCAGAGGAACGACTAAAGAGAACTCTGATACACACATGCCCCCTGGCAGCAGCCCCATTTTTTTTTTCCCCATGGCTGGCTTTTTAAAGGAAACAACTTGAGTCAAGTCTTTTTGAGTCGTGAAAGGGAGACTTGGCAGAAAGTGCCTCTGTTATGAGTAGTTTTTGAGTTGAGTCGTGGGGGGCGCTTGTGACTCAAGCTGCGCTGGATTTGCCCATCCCTGGCTAAATGCTTCATATATTAAAACTAAAAGAGAAAACAAAAGGCAAAAGCTATAAAAACAAGAGGACATTTGTTACTCATATACATTGAAAAATGGCTCATACCACATCCTGCTGTAGAAAGCTCATCGCTCCCATCAGGACAGTCTCGTTCACCATCACAAAGCCAGTGCTGAGGAACACAAGCATAGGAACCCAAGCAGCTGAACATGTCTGGGGCGCAGGTTACTGAATCTGGAGGCAGAAAAAAAAATTATGATGAACAAGAGATACCCTATAAACTTTCTGAAACTGTGCCTTCAAAAGCTGCGCTCTAATCAGTGATCCTCCTCTATGGACCCACTTAAATCTCAAGTGATACAATGAAGATAATTTGTTAGATAAATACAGCACCAAATTTATTTTAGATGGTTACATTCAAAGTCTTATCCAGTGATGCCTTGGATTGAATCTTGGAGCTTGTGCATGGCAACCATATACTCTTCCACTGGGCTATGACTTCCTCTTAAACAGTGAACAATTAAATTATATAGTCATTTAATCAAAATTGGTAATGCCAAATTCTGCTGCATGTCAGCTAATATAGTATGATCAGAGGTCTTGCATCCCCTGTCAATGTATCCCCTGTCAATCTGTGGAACCAAAAGTACACTATTAGCACCTGGCTTGGTTCCCTACAGGGGAACCAAGAGATGGTCCGTACAGGGCTCTCAGAGCTCACGCTCCTTCTCAGGCCTGCCTCCTCCTTCCCCTATTTAAAGAGGAGGAGGCCAGGAGTGCTTTTCAGAAAGGCTCAGCCACTCTCAGAGCTTTTCCCAGCTGCTTTCCCTCCCTCCTCCACTTTAAAAAAATAGCAGTGGGGGGTGTGTGGCCCCCAGAGCAGCACATGAAAGGCACTTTGGAGCCCTGTCGCGCTGCCTTAAGGGCTGCCCACCCTCCTCTGCTATTTTTTAAAACAGAAGAGGGAGGGCAGTGGTGGCACTGGCAATTGGGTCATGCACAACTGTACAGGAGGAGCGATTTTTCCACCCCTCTTGTGTGGTGTCATGAGGCTTTTGCCCCCGCTAGGAATGCCACTGACTTCTGGAATCTGAATCTAGAATCAATCATTGCATATAATTACAGTACTCACCACAAATAGCTTTACTTTCATCCAAGCCATTCCCACAATCATCCTCCCCATCACATAACCACTGTTTAGAGATACACTTGTGTTCAGAACAAGCAAACTGATTCCATGAACAAGAGGAATCTAAGGAAGAAGAAATGTAAACCATAGTTTTGCTTATCTTTGAAATAATATCAAGGCTCATGCTCACATTGTAGAAAAGTCTAGTTTACTTTTAAGACAGGAGAAAACCCTTCCAAAAATTTCTGAGAATAGTGCTTCCATCCATTAGCCAGCTGATAACTTCCTCTCAAATTCTAAAAGCTACTGCAGAATTTTATTCACTTTCTCCAGGAAATTGTAATATGGTATTAGCTTGAATATCTTTTAGAAACTGCACGGGAACTTCCCCTCCCATATCTTACCAAGAAGACTTTTTTAACCCTACTTTGCTATGTGAAGCAAAGTGTTCCAATCAGCTGATTTTTTGCTGAGATTCCTGCCATGTCAAGGCAACATCAAGTACTATCCAGGAGGAGCACGGTTAATTCCCGAGATGCTGTGCTTCTTTGGTGTCAGGAGCAGGCAACACACTGGATCATACTGAGCTGTAAATAGATTTGCCAACTAGGGAAGTCTGAGCTAGCAACTTCTTTATTTTCTTTTAGTTTCTGATTTCAAGTACAGTACCCTCCTCTCTCCTCCCTCTCTGCCTTGAAAAGCCAATACCTCCCCTTCCCCACCAACTTACCAGCACCTGCAGAGCCTCCTGGATCCTGTGCTGCATGAGGCATTCCTCCTGCCATTTGCAGCAGTGGCCCAGCAGTGCGTGAAAGCCTAGCTTTTGCACCGCCATATAGGATCTTGCACCCCAGAAAGATTGGGACCTTAAATTCACATCTGTGATGGTGAGTACCATTCAATGTATGTCAGAGCATGTTGCATGTGCTTAGACATGACCCAAGAGTGGGAGAAGGTCAGTGTCAATAAAGTGAACCTGATTTCTTCTCAGTTCTTCTCTAGGATTAACTGTTGGGTTGGATTTTGATATACAAAGTATTGCCATTTGCTTTAGCTTGAAGATATATGTTTTGCGTCTAGATTATTCTAATTTCTAAACCTTCTGGATAGAGTAGATTGGAAATCTGAATATAAGTTTTAAATAAATGATAAGATTACATTGAAGAATAAATTAAGGATTAGCATAAACTGCATTATTTATTTAAACTTTGAAAAACTACAGAGAATGTACCATTAATGATTCATCATGCTCATTATACAGGAAGTCATATTTTTAAAAGCATTTCTTGATAAAAGGTAACGCTGAAGCTTGATAAGGATTAAGAGACAAAATGGAAGAGAAAAGAAGAAGGAATTGAAATCCTAGAAAGCATTAATGTATAAGAATATTCAAATATAAACAGATTTAAAAACACATTTTGAGAAAGTACTTTGATTTGTAGAGATACGTGTAGCAGAAATTCATCAGTTGTATCTCTAATAAGTGATTGGGAAAGCTCCACCTACTGAATTTTATGAATGAATGCCTCTCTCTAGACTAATGTTGAGCTGAAAGGCCAAGTAAAGTGAAGGTGAATGGAGCCTAATTGGTAATGCCAACATAATACACAAGACTGTATAAAATCCTTACTGCTTACATGGCATGGAAATTAAAGCGAACACCTTAATTTTCAGTGTTCTTGCTTTCTGGAACATGAGTCTGGAAAGGCAATCATCTTAATTCTTGCTGATCTAAAAACCAAAGGTTTCTGAATTGGCAATAATTATATATTACTTTTCAATTTTTTTCAAATCACAATGCAGAAACCTCTTATTCATGTTCTTATTCAACTTCTGTCTGTGTGAAGTTGTAGAGGATGGGGTGTTAAACTTTTACCACTGCAATACATACAGAACAAATGTATCCTTCCTCCCTCCCCCCACAGGTGAAGCATGATACCTTCCCCCCCTTCCTGCTTCCCCCACCATCTTAACTTCCATTACAGCTGGCAGTTCAAGCAACATGCAAAGGAAGGCTCTGACCTTTCTGCCACTGCCCAGCAGCATGCTACTCAGCGCACTGCCAGAAAGTGCTTCAGCCAGCACTGGAAGAACATATGTTTCACCAGCATTTTTAGCCCATAAAATTGGGCTGTTATTTAAGCTTTATGGTGCTCAAACAATTTCACTAGGGTTTCTTGTTAAACATGGTGGCAGTGCTACAGGCCATCCATGTGTTTCCTATTATCTAAGGTCTTGCAAATTCAGATGCTCCATCTTGATATAATCTTGCTGCAAGCACAAGACCTGCTGCATGATAAATTAAGTTCCAGCTACCTAACAGGCAGGTTGGCTGGACCCACTTTTCAGATTTCATCTCCAGGAAGCCTCTCTCATCAAAAACCTGAATATGGGTGCAGCCATACCTTTTGTCCCTTAGGAACCTCTCTGACTGGGGTATAATTAAACCTTTGTAATCTCCTGAAAGGACAAGCTTTAGCTTGGTTAAGTTCAGTAAACTCCTACCTACACACCCAGGAGAAGCTCCAGAAATTACTGTTCACCTAGGAATGCTTTTGTCTTAGACAATGTCCTATAACTACCCCTGCTCTGGAAGCAGAACTTTGTCATCTTGCCATCTGCAAAGTTGTCCATGGTGCTGTGAGTTTGCTCATCAGGTGAGCTTGGATGCCCACTCAACTATTCCATGCCAGCAGGGAAGATGGCTAGAATCTACTGTTCTTAGGGAAGCCAGATGAAGAAAGCAAACCCACAGAACCATCTGTCAGCATGGTCATGTGGGTTTTCTGACATGCTGCTCAGTACAAAAGCTATCATGGAAGCATTCCAGGACAGTGGTTCCTGCAGCAGCCCAATCCTGTGCTCCTGGCGCCCAGGGCTGCAATGGCACCAAAAATGGCTGCCCCTGCATCCTGCGTGTGTTGCAGGCAGCACCGGTGGCTCCTCGCATGAAGGGGACTTTCGTCCCCTTATTCCACGTTAAGTTGAGTAGACCCACAATGGGGCCACTCAATTCTATGCTGAGTCAGCGTAGAATTTTGAGGTCCCTGTCAGGTTGGTGGTCTAAAACAGAGGCTCACCTCCCTCCCACCCCACTCCCTCCCTCCGGCAGGCCTCCTCCCTGCCCACTCCCCACCCTCCGACTGCCTCCCCCCACACTGGACTGCCTCCTCTCCACCTCCCCCATGCCCCCAACTACCTCTCCGCTGCCCTCTCCGCTGCCCGGTGTTCCAGGACACTGCCAAGTGGCGGAGTGCTGGCACTCCACCGACACTAGCCCAGTGCCGGCCAGCGCTGGGCTAGCACTGGCAGAGCACCAGCATTAGGACTCACAAACATGCCTTACAGCACATTGGTGACAGTGCATGCCGGTGGTGAGCTGGCACACACTGTATAGCATTGGGCCCTAACTCAGTAGAATAACTTTTAAGAGGCTGAAAAGCTGTAGAAGGGGTTCTAAAGGGTTAGGAGTGCAAAAGAGGAAGAAATAGGTAAAGAAATAGGGGGAAATCAGGGATTTTTCAGGACAGATACTATAATATTAACATAAATTTATTTTAAAAACTCAGTATTGGATGTTTTTGCACAAACTGTTGCATGGACTATCACCTAGCCAGTTTCCTCCACATAGAAAATGGAAGTACCAGATTTCTTTCCTTATTTGATTTGTAACCTAAATTTGTTTCCTTGTCAACATTGGCCTTAACGCCTTCCCAGCCCTTTGGACACCAGGGATATAATCAGTCATATTGAACCAGGTATACTACATGGTATATTGCACAAGGTCCACAACCTGATATTTCTACACCCACCATCTTTGTCATATACACTTTCCCTCCTTTACCCCTTCCCTTGTAAACCTACAACTGATCAAGAAAAAATTTACTAGATTACTTTTTATGCTAGACATTACATGTTTTGTATCTTCTCCTTCTGCATCATGGGACAGATACACTAAACCAGCAGTTCCCAGCAGTTTCTGGTGGACTGAGGGTCCACCAACACTGCAACCTAAAATGATGGACAACCTGGAAGTCACATCTGGATCGCACATATGCCCCTCTCATCATTTTCTGCATTGCTCTGCAGTTTCCAAACCTTGTGTTTTACCGTGCTGGTGTGACACACAGTTTGAGGAATTATGGTATGATGCAGAAAATGACACGGGAGATGTGTGCGCAACCCAGGTGTGACTTCCAGTTGATCAGCCCAGTCTCCTGGGCTCGGCTGGCTCTGGATCAACTGCAAATGATCCAGTGGGTTGTGAAGGTTTGGGAACCCTTGCACTAAATGCTTTCCCCTACCTGCAAAAATAATGACTAACAGCTCTTTAGCAAACATATAACAGCAAATGCTATTGTTAGCTTCCTTGAATGTCTTGGCAACAAGGGGAAAGTATTAAAAAATAAGTATTTTAAAATTTTAAAATAAACCAAAATTAAGTAAAATATTCTTGATTTATGGTTGTTACTCACCACAGTGTAATTCATCAATACCATCTTCACAATCTCTTTGACCATCACATACCCAGCTATTCAGGATACATCTCCCACTAGGACAACCAAAATAATTTTCTTCACATGTATATCTGTTTCGAACTGGGGTAAATAAAAGAAGCAATTTTAACTTCTTTTCTAGAAATCAAGTTGTCTTGCATGAAGGATTGATAGATAAAATAAAGAGTAAAATCAGTGACAGCACAAATTAATGTTTTGCTTACTAGTTCATCATGAAGGAAGATTTAATTATTTTGTTTCCAATTACCTGGGCATTTTAATTCATCTGTATAATCCCCACAGTCATTAGATCCATCACACATCCATTCTGGTAGTATGCAAAGTGAAGTGGAATTACAACTAACAAACCCTGAAGATTTGACTCCAAGCTTATAGAAATGAGTACAATCTGTATTATCTGAAGAAAACAAAATGGAATTAACATTATTATACGTTACCTCAGTAGTTCTCAAACTTCTTAGCACCAGGACCCACTTTTTAGAATGACAATCCGTCAAGACCCACCAGAAGTGATGTCAATAACTTGGAAGTGATATCATGGCCAGTAGTGACATCACCAGTTTAGGTTTCCAACCTGAAATTGGCTGGTGATCCATCTTATAAGGCTTGTTACCTAATATATTTAAAATTCAAGTAAACTACGTAGCTGCCACAATCATAGTATTTATTGCCTGTCACCAAAGTTAAATGACAGAAATTAATTACATATTGGATACAGATTACAGTTTGGATCCCACATTGTTCATGATAGATCTGTTGATGAATGAAAAGAAAAATTGTGTTTGTACAAGGACCCTTTCCATTCCTGAATGGATCACTTATGCTTATGCAACTCTCCTTCCAATCATGAGCAAAATAGTAAGTTGGAATCCAAGCCTCTATTTTAATATAATGCCAGATATAAATAGCTACAACACAATAGAAAATAGAATTCCTTACTGCAGTTTTTCTCATCTGAAGCATCTGAACAATCAATAATCTGATTGCATTGTGCTGATTTTGCAATGCAAGATCCATCCGCACAGTGAAATTCTGCTGAAGTGCATACTGAAACTACAGAGGAAGGGTTATGTTAGGGGAAAGAAAAGAAAGCTATAGATGCAATTTGCACTGGTTAAAGCATTTATACAGATAAAAAAAATTTAAACTACTTATGAAAAGTACTAAGAATGAAATGTGCTTCGTTTAGAAATAAAAAAATGTGCCACATATTGTGACAACAATATTTAGGATTGGTCTGTTCAGGTACACCCAGAGCGCACAGTGGCAGTCCTGGGGCTTCTGTCGCCCCCCACCTTGCATCCAGAGATGTTCTAAGGGCCAGAGAGTCCATGCACAGAAGCATGTTGCCATACACAGATTGTCACTGTTGTGCATATATTTACAATCAGTCAATATTTCAGTTAATTTTAGTATCTACAATGATTAGTATTTTAGAAGGACATTTTCTTAAAATTCTAGACATTCAGCTAGGTATCAGTGACTATTAGTTAATGATCAAATGTAATCCTCATATTCAAGCTTCTCTATAAGCAACATTCATACCTATTGCTATACATTAAAAATATGTAGAACTAAACAAAAGCACTGCACAATCCAGCCAAACAAACATTTTCTTTTGTAAGTGATAGTTTCTTTTCATATATATCAATTGTTAACTTTATAAATGTTGTAAAGCAGAAGAAACCAAATGTACCTTCACAGCCTACTTCATCAGAGTTGTCATCACAATCATTTTTGCCATCACATACTTGATTAGTGGAGATACATCGCCGATTAAGACAAGACTTAAAGCCTCTCCGGCAAATTCTATTTTCTGGTAAATAAAAATACAGAGACAAACTTAATTTTTCATCTAAAATTTATATGAACATGGCTATAAACTAAGGCTCCCGCTGGCAGAATGCCAATGGACATGCCAGCCTGGTGGCAGACATGACACATAATCAGTATGTGCAACAAGACAGCCAGTAAACATGGCTGGTGGCCACGTGCATGGGCCAGTTGAGAGGCCTCCTGGCAGTAGTGTGGGTGGTCAGCAGGAAGAATAGAAGGGGGAGGAACGGGGGAGTGCGTGAGTGAGGAAGGGATGGACAGGAGGCGAAACAGGGGAGAGAGGTATAGATCCCAGAGGCACTGGCATGTATCAGGATCCAATCCCCTTTCCCTCATATCTCTCCCTTACTCTCTTTGGATCTGTGCCAGTAAAATGGTTGGTGCAAATGTGACGAGACCCATTTGGGCAGTGGAATGTCCCAGAATAAAATTTTTTCCTTATCATAAGGAGACATTGACGACTATCTGACCACCACAGGATGATTTGTTGGTTTAGCAGTATTGGTGGTGGTGGGGGGTTAATTAGAATTAGACTGTAACTTATATAGCTAAGTAGAAACATCTCATGGAGATTAGATATGAAAACATAAAGAATGAAGAAAAACAACCTGCAATGGGTTGACTTACCACAATAAAGTAACTTCTCGTCTGACTTGTCCTTACAATGGGTAATACCATCACAGGAGAGTTGGTAATCAATGCACTCACCATTTCCACATTCAAATTCAGAGTAAAAGTTACAGGAAACGTTTTTAGCTGAAAGGGCAAACAACAAATTATTATTATTGGTGCAAAATTAATAACTAAAAGTCAATGAAAATTTTGCAGATGATCTAAAAATCATACTATACAATTTGGTTTCAGGAATTTTGGGAAAGAGGCAATACCACAATCTTGCTCCCAGTAACTGAACTGAGAAACATTTTGGTACAACCCTGCATTCTATATTTCATCTCATTTTCTTGAGTTATCGTTCCACCTGTATTCTGAGTTCTCTGACACAGACTTACTGATTGCTCTACTCATTGTTCCCCATTTGTAAAATGGGCACATGCTTAATTCCTTCATCATGTGATGTACCTATGCAGTGGCATACCCAGAGGGGTGAAAGGGGGGCAAATACCCCAGGCGCTGCACTTGGGGAGGCAGTGCAGCAACCCTCTCCCCCTGGGTATGTCAGTAACCACACTGAGAGTGGCTGCAGGAGTACAGCCACTGTTGGCGCAATTCCACGCTGCTCTGATGGCTGCCCCCACCCCTCCCCTCATTTTCTTTAAAGGGGAGAAGAGGGGGGTGGTGCTCACACCAGCAGGGAACCACACCGAGAGTGGCTGCACTCCTGCAGCCATTCTCAGTGTGGTTCCTGGTCATTTTCTGAGACTTTCCCCCTCTCCTCCCCTTTAAAGGATGGGGATGGGAGAAGAGGAGGGTGGCCCTCAGATTCAGTGGGAAGTGGTATGTGCCTCCTCCAATTTCAGAGGCGATGCACACTGCTTCTCTGGTTCCAACGGAGCCTTTCATGCCACCTCTAAGCAGCACAAAAAGCTAAGTCAGAGTGCTTTGGGGCTGCTGGAAGCGGTGCCCAGGTGGAGAATGCCACCTGCCTCCTGGAAGTGGCGCTCACCTCTGTGCTGGGTGCTGCTTCCAGCAGCCCAAAAGGCTCTGTAGCAGCCTGGGCTGCCTCCTTCCTTCCCCCTTTTTTCAAAGGAGGCAGTTGCACAGAAGTAACTGGAATGACAATGATATCACTGTAATTACTTCCAGGTCAAGGGTGGAGGCACAAAGGCAGAGGTGGCCCCAGGCAGGGAAAAGCCCAGGACCGCCTCTGTACCTATGTACTTGGTCATGGCTTGACCCACTTTATTGAGTTATCAACTCTGTATGTCAGGTATTTCCTGCTTTCTCATGTCATAATCTTGCTCATGGCTTTTTCAACCTGTTTACTTCTTTACTACTTCTTTATTTTTATTAATGTCTTTAATTCTATAAAGAATTTTGCCAACACAAACATGGTGCCCATATGATCAAAACGTACAATCAAGAAGTTCTAAACTGAGAGTAACAAACTAATAAACTAAAAACAACCATACATGGATCAGAACAGGAGATTTAGAGTGCAATGCTAACACACTCTTTGGTTGGTGAAAATCCCTTGTACTGGCCTGGGAGTGTCACACATGTGCCATAAGGTAGGTTTGCATCTCCGGGAGAGTCAGCTGGGTCAGTGCGAAGATGCACGTCGCCCACAGAGGCTGCATCTAGCCTCTGCGCTGCCCAGACCTGGTATGCTTGCGCCAGCCGAGGGCAGCCAATGCGGAGGGTTGGGGAGGGCATTTAGGGGGTATTTTGGGGTGGGGGAAGGTGGGTGGCAGGCAGATTGTGTCCGGAGGGGGTAGACCCGGCCTGGAAGGGGGTCAGACTAGCCTCCAGCACTTAGGCTGGATGCTAACCCCCTCCAGAGCAGCCTGGCATTACACTGGGCTGCTCAGATCTGTGCCAGCAATTCCACTGGTGCAGATCTGAATAGCCCTTTGTGGTGATTGGGCATTAAGCAGGATAAGGGGATATAAGTCCCCTCACTCTTAGTTGCACTCCTTCTACCTCCTAACCTGCACTAGATATGGCGCAGGCCAACTGGCCTATTCCAGCAAAGATGAGGGATGGGCTACCCAACTCTTAAACAGATCTAGAAAACTTTGTTGTTTCCTTCCTTTGTCCACACACACACACACACACACACACACACACCCCATGTGTATGTTTGCACAGCATTCAGCATATTTTGTCAAGAAACAAAATTACACAATATTGTATACATGTAACCTAATAACCAATGACGCTACATCGAATAAAGTCGTATCAATTAAGCAGTGCAATGCCTGCCTTTGGGAAGTATAAATGCTAGGTCATGTTGCCAAGTTAATTACAGTTGAGCACTTGCTGCATATCAACTGTGTGAGATATTCTCAGTGATAAGCTGTGGGTTCATTAGTGGTGGTTTTAAGGGTATACTGAAGTAAGCTGTTATTGTGATATACTCATATTTTAATTACATTCACTGGAACCACTGTAAATCAGATCTCTGCCCATACAAGATCTATTGATCACTATAGGATATAGTTTTCACAGCTATTCCAAGACTGTGCTACCTGCAATTAATTAACAGGTTTATAATCAATGTAATTAACATTAATTAACAGGTTTATAATCAATGTAAATCATCTGTATGGCCCACTGTATCTCAATTATATAGTCAAACAGACACAGATTTGAAGCAGGACAAATCTATACTTCAATTATGGTGAATTAATGTATTGCTGAGAACCTGCTTTAGAGCAATTCTATATACACAATAATGACATTATCATTATAAATTCAGATTCAACCAATTCCGACTCTAGTCTCCTTTTGAAATTTGTGCTGAAGAACTATCACTTAAGGTCCACTGCAGAGGATCCAAGAAGATTAGAATATTCTCCTACACATTACTGAATAAAGGTTGAGCCTACTTATCTGTGTTTTTTATATCCAAGGATCTGGCTCAATGTGGGTCCCCTGGACCCGCACTGAGACAGACTTGGCCCAGGCCTCAGAATGCCTTAAAAGCCGTAAAAATGTCACTTCTGATTTCCTGACAGAAACTGGAAGTAGCTCTTTTTCATGCTACAGGGCCATTCTGAAGCCCGCAGAGGCCATGGGTGCATGTGCACAACCTCTGCAGGCTTCAGAAGGTCCTCTGGAGGTGACCTGGAGTGCTCAAAGGAGCTGAAGCCATGAATTTCCTATCCACAGTTTTCGATATCTATGGGGGGGGGGGGTCAGAGAACGACTCCCCTGTGGATACCTAGGTGGACCTGCATTGCAATTTCTGATGTCAGATTTTTGTTAATTTATTCTTTTGACCTGTTTACCTAATGTAGATAGTGGAAGGCTACTGCCCAGCAACAACAAACAATATAACAGAGATACAAAGACTCCTGCTGAGATCCTGAGAGAGCTGCTGCCAGTCAGTGTAGACAACATTGACCTAGATGGGCCAATGTTCTAACTCTGTGTGTAAGGAAGTTCCCTAGGTTCAAACGCAGGAACCAGGCTGCCATATTTCCTGTAACTCTGTCCCTATATGTTGCCTAGCCCCATTACAAGATTGAATAATATAACCTGTTCTATCAGAGACTGAGACTGCAATCCTATCCACAGTTAGCTGGGAGTAAATCCTATTGACTATAATGGAACTTCTGAGTAGACATGCATAGGATTGGGCTCTCATTCATTTGCCAACCCATTCATCTTCAAAAATAATCCTCCAGATTAATAGGCTGTTATCTGCCAACTGTGCTGTTCTGCTAGGAAGAACACAACTTGGCTGAAAGAAGCCCTGCATGAAACATGCAGTGGCTGCATAACTTACAGCACAATCCTACACACATTTACATGCAAGTTAAGTCTCATTGTCTTCAATGGGGCTTACTCTCAGGTAAGTGTGGACAGGATTGCAGTCTTACAGCCTAATCCTAGCTACACTTTCCTGGAAGTAAACCTCATTGACACTAATGGGACTTACTTCTGAGTAGGCACACCTGGGATTGGGCTGTTAGTGAATTTTGACCCCTTCTTATATTCAGATGAAAGTTTGCAGTTCTGATATTTTAATATGGCCATAAATTTATGGGGAAAAAATATAGACACACCCCACATATGGAAGATAAGCGTGAGATAAATTCCAGCTGCTACTATGAGCACTTTGTAGCTTGAAAGAACAAGAGGAAGAAGCCTTACAGACAACATATGTATATATAAGATTGAATAACAGTGTTGTATCTTACCACCTCTCACAGAACAATTTTTCACATGTCTACTCAGTAGTACTTAGTAGTTGGCAACCTTCAGTCTTGAAAGACTATGGTATCACGCTGTGAATGGTGGTTCTGGAACAGCGTCTACTGCCCAATTGTATTCAACGGCGCTTAATCCCAGAGTAAGTACTGCCTCAAAGTGATTATTGTACTGTGGTAAGATGTGTCATGCTTTTTGTTGAGACACTATTATTATTATACCTTAGTCATTAGGGTGTAAGGAAATATTAGAGTCTAGTGAATATTAAATTGTAGCAGCAAAAAAAAGCACATGACAGGCATGCTTACTCTCATCTTGCCACATTTTGAAAATGTCCACTATACATAAAGTAGACCTTTTAGACTTTTACTGAAGTACCTACACTGCTTCCTACTTATACCATAACCTCATTGCTCCCATATTCAAATAATACAAACTGACACACAATATCACTCTATAAACTAACATTACTTACGCACACATCTATTGTCATCTATCAGTATTCGATCACCCCTACATGAACAATTTACATGGCCATCAGGAGTCAGAAGACACAAATCATGGCATCCCCCATTCTTTTGTGCACAGGGGGACAATTCACCTAGAAAAAGAAGAAAAAATCTAAATATCAAGTATTCGACTGACATTATAACAAGCTGCTTCATTGTTTGGAGTTCTATTGATCAATCCAATTCTATTAAAGTTATAGGACATCAATGCAAAAACAAATTTCTTCTAAGTTTTGTTGTCAATATACAGAAGAAAAGGAGGATAATAGGACTATTTTGTCTGAGATACCTCACTTATAACTGTATACTGTACTATGGTTATTCTGTCCACCTCCTTTCTGGAACCTTCAAATGAAGCCAAATATCAGGAGTCACCAACCACAGGAGCCCTGTGAGTACCACAGGAATTCTGAGAAGAGATGGTCAGAGCCATTATAAAATGATCACCAAGGTGGGGGTGGGACAAGACATAAAATGAAGAGGGAAGGAGAAGAAGAGGAAGTATGTGTGAGAAGACAGGGAGACGTTCCACCTTCCATTCTCCTCTCTTCTTCATGCTTCTTTCAAAATGCAAAACTGCAAAACAGGCAGGACAGGGACTAGACAGTGATGGAAGTAACAGGTGGGCAGGCAGGTGTTGCCAGACACCTCTGTGATCACATTGGGAATCACTACATTGGAGATCCCTGTCAAACCTTGACAGATAGGGATACAATCAGCACAAATACCTATCACATTTGTACCCACTCTTCCTCCAAAGAGCTAAGGTTGGCATATGTAAAGGTTTTGTTTTATTCTCACAACCATTCTGTGTAGAAAGTCAGGTAAATGGCCTGCATGACTGAATGGGTATTAGAATCCGGTTAAAGTAATGTATTAACCAATACGTTAACTAACACATAGCAATCGTATCCACATGATACACTGGTAGATCTCGTGATCCACTATTGAATGGGCCACAATAGCTGCACTCACTCTGATGGCAGGTGGCTCATAACCAACAACATGGCAGCTGATAAGACACACATGGGTTGCAGCAGGCAGCAGACCTGTCATCAGAGTAGGTAAGGTAGTGGTGGGGGTCAAGCAATTGGGCCACAGCAAGTTGGGGCCAAACTTGGTAGAAGTGGTGTCCATGATATCCTATGCCCTGTTCTGGGCCCCAACTTGCCCTCTTTGGTCTAACAGATTAACGCCAGAAAATAGCTGGCATAGATCTGAGTACAAGCATTCGGGACAGGGAGCAGTGGAAGAAGTATGTAAAAAAATTTCTTTATTTAACTCCCTCCAGTGGCCTGGCCCCCAGCAACCCCGCAGGATGCAGCAGAAGCTGCATCAATTGTGCAGAATGGTAGAGGATAGGATTGGGTCTTAAATGCAGCATTCAGAAGCATTTTGTTAAGGAACTGGACATTTAAAGAAAACTCTCACCTACTGACAGGCTGACATGCAGGTCTATCTTATGATTTTCTGGTTCTATCCACATTGTGCTTGTATGATAACAATTTATTAAGAAAGTTGCCTTAAAAAGTGCCAAAAAATTGCCTAGAAAATTCAAGTATTAGTTCACAGGGAGAAGAGTTCTGGTAGATGGGGACTCCTTGTAAATCAGGAAAGGCCCAGCTGACAATGGGTCCAATCCTACCCAATTTTCCAGTGCAGGTGCAGCCGTGTCAATGGAGTATGTGCTACATCCTGTGGTGGGGAGGCAGTCCCAGAGGCCTCCTTGGGGTATAAGAACATTTATTCCATTACCTTGGGGCTGCATTGCAACTGTATCAGTGCTAGAAAGTTGGATAGAATTTGGTCCAACAGCAACTTCCCTATGCCCTGTAGATAACTGCAGCCTCCCTATGCTCCCCATGAGCTTTTATCAAATGTTGGTTGGACAACACAGGACTTTTCCTTCTTGCCAAAGAAGCCTACTGGTGTAGCTGGAGAACAAAAGTGGAAAGAGCAGTGCCCTGTCCCTGTTTTCTAACTTGTTTTTATTTATGCCTCTCCTTTCCTAGTAGTGTGCTTTATTTTGCTGGCTGGGCTAGAGGAGAGGTTTTTCCTTTCCTAGACATTTTTAAAAGCTGCTAACATATTTTAATGAAAATTCTGCTATGAAAGAGACAGGTTCATGTGTTTGGTTTGATTGTTGTGTCTCTAGGGTAGAACAGCTACTAAACAAGTGGGCAGTCTGATGAATAAACAGCTGTGGGTCAATATCAGTAGTAACACAAAGATAAAGTTTGTGAGCTGCACCACTATCTTCCCAAATAGGTGTATACAGGCATTTATCATTATGTCACTGCAAAACAGTGAGTGCAGGTTGCTCCAAGTAAGCCTGCTGCCCCATTCCCTTGTGCGCTAATGTTAGGGAAAATAAATGCTAAGGTAGAGGTCTCCAACAGAGGTAGGTCAGAAGTGGGACATGACCTGATCTCAGATGGGTTGGCAGAGTGCTGTAACAACTGTTTTGTTTTGAAGTTCAGATCTGCACAGTTTGAACTTTAGCAAGTTCTAGGAGTCCTAGAAAAGGTCAGTTCTGCCAGAGACTTTGGCTTTGGAGCGTTAGATTTCGCCAAGCCCCCTATTTCAGTGGGCCCTGTTGGTCTCTCCCATTTACCTGCTCTCCCCTGCAGGAGCACTTCCTTGGTTTTGCCTTGCTTCCCCTTTCTCTCCCTCTAAATTTCAAAACTGAGTGCCATGTGACACTCTGTCTCTTCTTTCCTTCCAACTGGTCACGAAGGAAAGAAAGGACACAATGACACAGTAGCAGCACGCGCTACTGTCCACCGATGGGCAAGAAAAGGAACCATGTCTGCATGCTTGTCTGTCCCTCATTCTCTGGGCTCTCCAAAGTGGATCCTGTGCTCCATCTTCATTGAGGTGAGTCTCAGTAAGTTAAAGACTTGACTTACGAGTAAAATTAAAATTAACTTTAAAATTAAGTTTAAAAGGCTACAGGATTTTTATTTAACAAAAAACTGGATGATGTAGCTCCATCAGGCTTCCTTAAAAAAAAACCCTGAAATTAAGCTAGCTCCAGATAAATTCATCCTCTGTCTAAGATGGTGCAATGGGGAATTCAGATGCAGAACATATAACTGGCCATATTTTTGCAGCAGACCCTGGGGAGAACACTACGGAGAACACTTTGCAATCACCCAAAGGAACACTGCAAATGGATCACAGTGTGAAGATTGGCAATTGCCAACGATCTCTAAAGTTTGCAGCCCACTTTGGCATGCTTATGGTCTATGTTATATTAGGCTATTACATAACTAAACAAGGAATTACAGTATTATTAAATAATAAACCTTTTACTGAAATTTTTGAAAATATCTACCAGTAAATAAATATTAATGTTGTGTTTGGTAACTTACAGCTGTTAGTGTCATTTGCAACAGCTATGATGCCCATTGGTTGATGTGGTATATCAGATCTAAGAATTTTTGTATCTCCACCTGTATATTTATTGGATCGCAGAATAGCTCTTCTCACCCAGTCTGTCCAGAAGATCCAGTCATCATAAACAGCCAGACTGAGAAAAGTGCCCGGTCCTGATTTGACAATCACCTGATTCAAAAAAGGAAATTGTCATCAATTGATTTTGATTATATTTCTCATATTTGTTTGTCAGCATCATTTTTAATTAAATTAGGAGTTTCACATGGAAGGGGCTACTTGGTTTTACTGTCAAGTACAATGTTTTGTGCAACTGTAATATGTTAAAGGATTCTACCAAATACATTCCTGAAAGAAATATATTGGCATGTAAAGCTGCACTTAGACTTGCAGAATGCCAAATAGAAATTGCGATTTGTGTAGGAGCTCCTCAGCAACTGAAAAGTGTTCCATAAAAAGCCAAGATATGTATCACACACAGAGAGATTTATGAAATTTTGGGTACAATCCTAACCAACTTTCCAGCACTGACATAACTGTGCCAATGTGGTATGTTCTGCAGTGGGGAGGCAGTCAAGGGGGCCTCCTCAAGACAAGGGCATGTTTGTTACCTTACCTTGGGGCTGCAATGCAGTTAGGTCAGTGCTGGAAAGCTGTTTAGGATTGTGCCCTTTGATCTGTTATGTCTTGCCATATTCCTAACAACATGCGTGCGTTTAAATGGCCAAATTCAACAGCTAATAACCATCAAAAGACCGGCAGACACAATTCTTTCTAAAAATTATGTTGTAACAGATGTTATATTACTTTGTAACATAAATTACATTTAAAATGTCATTGTTCTTAGAACGTCAAAGGCCTAATGGGAAAACCAGTTGGAAGCAATCCCATTACTAAACAATGCTGTTATAACACAGTACTATACTGTATATGCCATGTACTAATATAGGTAAGAAGAGGCAATATGTTAGTGTTACAGTCATATGCAGGATGCTTAGGGGTAGTAGTATATTTCCATGTGTACAATTAAAATATTTATATTAAAAATAAACTTATTTTCACTTGTAAATCAGAATGACAAAAAACACAAACCAGAAAGTATAACGATCATATAAGATTACATGCCCACTGAATCTAGAGATTATGCTCGCTATGTGAACAAAAAACCAGTTTCTGCTAGTGAGATGCAAACATATTATTTTGTTTATACAAACCCAACTATACAAATAGCACATATTTCCATATCAGTTCTAAAATGTGTTTGCAAAGGGTTCCTTTGACAGATAGTAATTACTAACTTTGCAACACTTTCAAGGGGCAACTAGGAATTAAGTTCCATTTCATTTGCCAATTGTTACTGCTGCAGTTGCTTAAATTATTCTAAACAATATTTTCAATATAAGATGATACATTCTGAACTAAAGCCAATTTTCTGTGTTCACATAGAACATATTTGTAATGATAAAGCTTGATAAAGACTCGGCTTACCTGCCCATAAAATTGTGTTTTTAACAACAGTATGATTAACAAAAGACCAGAATATCATAAAACTGGTTTCTACAGGTATAAGTCTTGGGAACCTGATGCCTCATACTGCCTGAGCAGTATTTAGACTGTAGGAAACTGGCCAATTCAAAATGCAGTTATCTTTCAGAATGGAAGTCAAATCTGAGATCAAAACTCCGTCTTATAAGAAACCTATAGCAAAGTAGGCCTAAGTGAGCCAAATTGTAGAAATGCACTGTCTGTGATACTGTTTTCACACGTATTTGTGAACAAATTAAAGTTGGCTACTGAAGGTCAAAATATAACCTGCTGTCATACAGAAAAGGATGTTAAATTTGGGAAGAAACCCAAACAAATACAAGTTATTTTAATGAGGTAACACTGGTACAATGTGTGTACGTATAATGTGATGTGCATAGAATGAAGAATTCAGGAGAAAGAGACAGGCAGTCCAATTAAACATGGCGTAAGACCCCTGCACCAGCTCTCAAATACCACAAATGTGTTGGCACACTGATGTGCACCGACCTGCCAATGCCAGCTCCAATCACCGCACAGGCCACTGCAGATGAGTATTGTGACAGACAGCGCATGGGATGGGAGAGGGTGGCAAGAGGGTATTTTGAAGATAGGGAGGATCGAGCCCATACCGCCACCCCATTAGGGGGTGGGGTCAGCATCAGCACTGCATGCTGTATCCTAACCCCCTTCCCAGGTTTGAAAGCCATACATGGGCTATTCGGATTTGTTCCAGATAAATAGCTGGTGCAGATATGAGTAGCCCCATACAGTAGGCTGGAAAAATTTAGGCTGTAATCCTATGCACACTTAACTGAGAGTAGTCCCATTGATTGTAAAGGGACTTACTTCTGAGTAAACATGCACAGGATTGCGCTGTTATACCATGATAATATTATACTACACATCACACTTGCCTATTATCACATTATCCACTTGAACAACTTCAAAGAACACCTTTGTCTCTGCCTAACATGGGCATTTCAAAAAATGCTTACATAGACAAGATTCATTGTGAAGTACAATTTAGCATGGTAGAGATGCTCAAGACAAAACACTGCATTCTCACTTTGTTAGAATGCTTTGACAGAAATCTGCAGAAGGAGCACCAGTAGAATTTGTTGATCAGAAACAGGGAAGATATTAGAAATACACATGGAAGATTTTGACAGCCCAATCCTATCCATTCCGTCCCCCACCAATGCAGCAGCTCCAAAAAGGATACCCTTGAATCCTGTGGAGGACACATGCTGAGATCTCCTCTGGACAAGGGAACATTCTTTCCCCAACTCAGGGTAAGCCTCTTTGGCATGGGGGGAGGGGGAATCTACTTGGACCTACTCAAGCAGAATGTCTGTATCTGCAGATTTGGGACCTGCAATTTTAACTGACCGTGGATTCTGAACCTACTGATTTGGCCTGACCTGAACACTCCGGACGCAACCAGAACTGCACTCTGATCGTGTTCAGAGGGACTTCTGAGGGTCAGGGAGATTGTGCATGGCCTCCCTGATCCTCAAAAGGCCTTCTATGGCCTCCAGAAGGCTGAAAATCATCACTGCTGTTTTTTGACCGAAAACCAGAGACACCCCTGTGTTGCTCTTGTCACCGGGAATAGCTCTGAAGGCAAGGGGGAGGGACAGCTTACAGGGTGCATTGATGCTCCTTGCAAAACTTAGTGCTTCAAACATTACTGATTTTGACCAGCAGTAGTTTCTGGATGTTGTTCCAAGGGTGACTCAATCAACGCATTACAATAATCTAAACATAAGAACGTAAGAACAGCCCCACTGGATCAGGCCATAGGCCCATCTAGTCCAGCTTCCTGTATCTCACAGCGGCCCACCAAATGCCCCAGGGAGCACACCAGATAACAAGAGACCTCATCCTGGTGCCCTCCCTTGCATTGGCATTCTGAAAAGCCCATTTCTAAAATCAGGAGGTTGCGCATACACATCATGGCTTGTAACCCTTAATGGATTTTTCCTCCAGAAACTTACCCAATCCCCTTTTAAAGGTGTCCAGGCCAGACGCCATCACCACATCCTGTGGCAAGGAGTTCCACAGACCAACCACACGCTGAGTAAAGAAATATTTTCTTTTGTCTGTTCTAACTCTCCCAACACTCAATTTTAGTGGCTGTCCCCTGGTTCTGGTGTTATGTGAGTGTAAAGAGCATCTCCCTATCCACTCTGTCCATCCCCTGCATAATTTTGTATGTCTCAGTCATGTCCCCCCTCAGGTGCCTCTTTTCTAGGCTGAAGAGGCCCAAACGTCATAGCCTTTCCTCATAAGGAAGGTGCCCCAGCCCAGTAATCATCTTAGTCGTTCTCTTTTGCACCTTTTCCATTTGCACTATGTCTTTTTTGAGATGCGGCGACCAGAACTGGACACAGTACTCCAGGTGTGGCCTTACCATCGATTTGTACAACGGCATTATAATATTAGCCGTTTTGTTCTCAATACCTTTTCTAATGATCCCAAGCATAAAATTGGCCTTCTTCACTGCCATCGCACATTGGGTTGACACTTTCATCGACCTGTCCACCACCACCCCAAGATCTCTCTCCTGATTTGTCACAGACAGCTCAGACCCATCAGCCTATATCTAAAGTTTTGATTTTTTGCCCCAATGTGCATGACCTTACACTTACTGACATTGAAGCACATCTGCCATTTTGCTGCCCATTCTGCCAGTCTGGAGAGATCCTTCTGGAGCTCCTCACAATCACTTCTGGTCTTCACCACTTGGAAAAGTTTGGTGTCGTCTGCAAACGTAGCCACCTCACTGCTCAACCCTGTCTCCAGGTCATTTATGAAGAGGTTGAAAAGCACCGGTCCCAGGACAGATCCTTGGGGCACACCGCTTTTCACTTCTCTCCATTGTGAAAATTGCCCATTGACACCCACTCTCTGTTTCCTGGTCTTCAACAGTTCTCAATCCATGAGAGGACCTGTCCTCTAATTCCCTGACTGTGGAGTTTTTTTAGTAGCCTTTGGTTGTGGGTAACTATGGATAGTGGATGGATGAGGTTGGGGCAAGGTTCTTTTAAAGTCTATCTCAAAAGAATAAAATTTCGATATTATGCTATGATTGCAGATCAAACCATTGTTCTCAATATTGATAATAATGAAAAAAGATACTAAAAAGTGAGAAGACTACTTACTTTTTCTTGAATATATAGGAAAAACATTTCTATAATCATTCTATTATAGTTCTAAAATAGTACTTACATTTCTATGTGATCCATCATATTCACACCTTTCTATTTTTCCCAAACTGCCATCTGAAAAGTACAATTTCTCTGCACTGTGATCAATGGCAAGTCCATTCGGTGTCAGGATGTCAGTGCTGATGACAACTTGTGCATTTTTGCCATACAGTGTAGCTCTCATTATGCTTGGATGCTGCTCATTCCAATTAGTCCAAAACATTAAACTGCACAAAAATTTTAAGATAAACACTCTACTCCCACATTTTGAAAGAGAAACATCAGCACAATACAAGGTCATAAAATATAACGTTTGATGTATTTTGTTAATCTTGATGAGATCATTTTAAGAATGAGAAAAATAAAAATTAAATAAAATTAGAAATTAGGTCTGAATGAAAGATAGCTCTGACCATGCATATGGCAATATATGCAAACAGATGAATAATATATGCACCTCACCCAACACTCTTAAAATATATTAACTCTTCTGTGATGTAACCATAAAAATAAATGATAATATCCTGTTGTCTAAAAAAGAAAAACTAAACTTAAGTGGTTATAATAAGCTATTCTGACCACAAACCATAACAGAATTAAGACAAGCTTATTCTTAGTCCCACAAACTTCAATGAGATCCTTCCAGACTAAAAACCAATACTACTTGTTTGATCAAAAAAATCTGCTAGCAGCAAGGAAAATATGGATGTGGCATTTACTTTTGACATTCATCAAGTGCTAATACATGCGGATGATCATCTTCAGACATGGTTATTACTGCCTCTCTGTTGAAAGCTCCTCTTCGTTTCTGATCAACTGTGTGTCTCGTAATAGAAGACGTAGTAGAACTGGTCCAGTACAAAGTATCCCAAGTCCTATGATAGGCAAGACCTTCGACTGAACCTACATCTGATAGAAAACAAATGTTTAATGATTTAATCCAGAAGGTTTTGCTAAAACAGTCTTCTTAAAAAAAAAAAAAATTCTCAAACAAGCAAAAATTTAATTAAGATGTAAAGAGAAACTACCTGTGTAAAACACACAATATGCAAATATTTTTATAATGCAGCAAATTCTGCTGATGAAAGCTCCTATTAAAGTAAGGCCTACAACTGCCAAAGGAATGGAACTTGCAACCCAATCTTAATCTTACTCAAAAGTAAGTCCCATTATGTTCAATGGGGCTTGCTCCCAGGAAAGTGTGCATAGAAATGTAGCCTCACAGCCCACTCCTACTCACACCTTCCTGGGAGTAAGCCCCACTGCCTCTAATGAGATTTACTTCTGAGTAGGCATGCATAGGATTGGGCTGTCAGTTTCTAACACCCCAATATCTCTGGCAGAACAACAGGTCCACTGGCACCAAGACAACGTTAATTCGTAGGGAACAATGAAGAAGGGAAAAGCACTAGGAAATCACACTTCCTGTTACCCCCAACCCTGTCCAGTTTCCTATGATGGAGCATAGTATGCAGACTACATTTGGCAGCCAAACACAACTTATCAACTCCAGTATATAAGCCACTGTTAGGGAAATGACAGGTCAGGTTCAAGACAAGGGCTGCCACTGACTGCACACTAGGCAATAGCACCTAGTGGTTAGAATGCTTCCTTTCAACTCCCCTCTCTTCTCTGTTTGGACACACAGCTTACAGTGCAAACACCTTAGTAGATTGAATCTGCTGCCACTAGCCCAGGAGATGAGATTAGCCAGAGGGACTCACTGGGCAGGACACCCCCTCCTAAAACAATAATGAACCTCAGTAGTCTCTATAAAAATCACTCTCACAGTAGCACCTGCAAAATTTATTTATTTATTTTACTTGATTTATACCCCGCCTTTCTCCTCAAGGGGATCCAAGGCGGCTTACAACAATAATAAAATTCAATTAAAAACGCAAGTCATAGTAAGACATCTTAAAAACAGCAATCAGACAAAAAGGTGTAAAAAGAGCAAATAGCAGCAGTTTACAAAAAGGTCCCAAGCCTGTAACCAGATGTTAAAAGGTATAAAATGTTAAAAGGTATTAAAAAGGCCACAAACTCAGAAGAAACTTGTCTAAAAAGAAATGTCTTCCGGCCTCGTCAGAAAGTTTCAAGAGAGGGAGCAGTTCGTAAATCAAGGGGGAGGGGGTTCCTTAGTATTGGTGCCACTACTAAGAAGGCCCTATTTCTTGCCACTGCCCACGTACCTCTCTGAGCGGCGGCACTTGTATAAAGGCCTTCTCCTATGACCTAAGGCAGGGGTGCTCAATAGGTGGATCACGATCTACCGGTAGATCGCGAGGCAAAATGAGTAGATCGCGGAGTGCCAACCCCCCCCTTCAGGTGCCTCTGGGAGGAAACGCTGGGAGTACATTGAGTACAATGGGCCTTACTCCCAGGTAAGTGTGGCTAGGATTGCAGCCTCACAGCCTAATCCTAGGCATGTCTACTCAGGAGTAAGTCCTGTTATACTCAGTGGGGCTCAAGGTACACCAACATACATTGTACACATAAATGTTATATGTTATGATGGCGCGAACATTGTAAAAAAAAACTCTGGTAGATCTCCGGGCCTTGCTGGGTTTCAAAGTAGCTCTCGAGCCAAAAAAGTGTGACCTGACCTAAGGGGACAAGCCAGGTTGTATGGGAATAGGCGGTCTCTAAGATACCCTGGCCCAGAGCAGTATAGGGTTTTAAAGGTCAAAACCAGTACTTTAAACTGGGCCCAGAAATGAATGGGCAGCCAGTGCAGCTGCCAGAGAAGAGGCCCAACAAAGTCAAACCTCCTACCTCCAGTAACTACACGGGCTACCGCATTCTGCACTAGTTGCAGTTTCCGAACTGTTTTCAAGGGCAGCCCCACATAGAGCATGTTACAGTAATCTAGCCTCGATGTCACTGTGACATAGATCACTGTGGCCAGTTCTGCACAATCCAAGTATAACTGCAGCTGGCGCACCAGTCGAAGCTGAGCAAGGCCCCCCTGGCTACAGCTGCCACCTGAGAATACAGGAACAGCTGTGAGTCCATGCGGACCCCCAAGCTGCAGACCTGCTCCTTCAGGGGGAGGACAACCCCGTTCAGCGCAGGTTGATACTCCAGCACCTGCATCAAGGATTTCCAAACCAGGAGAACCTCTGTCTTATCTGCATTTAATTTCAGCTTGTTAGCCCTTATCCAGATCCCCACCGCCTCCAGACAGCGCTCCAGGCCCCCAACCGCCACCCTGGAATTTTGGGGAGAGGGGAGATAGAGTTGGGTATCATCAGTATATTGATGGCACCCCACTCCAAATCTCCAGATGACCTCTCCCAGTGGTTTCATGTAGATGTTCCATGTAGAATGAGAGATGTGAAAATCCACTATTTCCCAAAATCAGACAGATTCAAAGTAATGTAAAAGATTTATTAAAGTCTGAAAAAGTAAAAGGAGATAACAAAACCAACGAACAAGAAAAATAAGTAAGCAGAATCAAATTCAGCAGAAAGGGAGTTAATTAACCTGCAAATCCACAGATCAGTGAAAAACTGCCAGCAAATGGCACCAAGGTGCTGCGGAATCTCACACATGCATCATAACTCAGAGCTAACTTTCCAGGAGTTTTGAATAAGCTCCTAAGGCACAGTGAAGACAAACTAACAGTCGTGTTCTACAGAGTTCCACTGCAGCTCCTTACCCGCACAAGAAAGGGAAAGATAATATTCTGAGCCGCAATGCACTTGCCCCCACTAGGGCACCACTGCATGTACACTCTGGTGGCACCAGTCTATCACAAAAAAGTATGCTTTAAGTTATTTGATTTTCACTGTAAATTGATTTGCGAATGTCTTTGTTGAAAAGCAGTATATACATATTCTTAATAATAGACAATAGTGATTTCAATATACCAGAATGAGATACTTATGCTATTGTCAAGTCCTTGTTATTCTTCTTGCTCCCCACAGGCATCTGTCCCACAGGTGAAGACACCAAGGGAAGCTTATAGTCTACCTGCATGCAGTGAAGATTGTAAGTACAGCTGCTGCTTGGCAAGATTGCTGATTTACTCATTCCAGTTAGGCTCCTGTGGCTTTCCAAACTCCATGGCGTTCAGTGAACCAATTATTATTTGTTACCTGATGGACACGACTGTCCAGAGTATTCCTGTCCTCAAAAGAGGAGGATGTTGTGCAGCCCCCAAGCATAATCAAAAGCTCTGCTCACTGGACAGACAGATGCACGTGAACACTGTATCTGGCCCGCAGGCCTGAGTTCATAGGGCCCTAATTTAAATCAAACAAGCCTTGTTCTCTTTGGCAGGATTTGTACCCTTGTTCCATTTTGCAAATATTTGGCAGAGGTTTGGTTTTTCAAACACCAGGATGTAATTCTGATTTCCATCTGATGCAAAGTCCAAGGCTACAATTCAGTGCACCATTACTTAAGAATAACACCCATGGAAAGCAATGGGTCTACTTCTGAGTAAATTGGGTTGCAACTATGGCTGCAATCCTAACCACACTTTCCTGAGAGTAAGCCCTACTGAACAAAATAGGACTTACTTCTAAGTAGACCTGGTTAGGATTATGCCCTATGTGTATCTGCATTGGGCAACTCAAGATTGGGCTGTTAAATAGTTCCCTTCTGCTTTATAACTCACATTAACAACATTCATAAGTAAAAGATTTCAGACTAAAATAGATTATTAGTCTGTGAAATTACCTTAATTAACCAAACTTTTAAATTTCTATGTTCAGGGACAAGAACAGATGCACAGATTCAATGTACTGTGCCATTAAGTGGTGTAATAATTTGTTTTCTCCAAAAATTATTGGTGGATCAAGGTCCCTGTGAACCCTTTAATTTCAAACCTAGAATGCGTCTTTTCAGGCATGAGCACTGAAGCTAGATGTTTAACTTTCAGCAATACTTTGCATAAATTAATTAGTACATAAGTTCCCATGATCATTCATTTTTACAGTATTTTGATGCTATAGTATGTTAATTTGTTCTGCAATTTTACAGTTGGGAAAAAAAAAACCTTGTGGCAAACTGCCATGTGTTAATTATTGACCAACGTAAGTCTTAGAAATCCTTTTCATTGTCCGTACCTTAGTAATTGAATTCTCAAATAACTTTTTGATAAAAACACGAACATTGAGAAATACGTGTTTACTAACAGCATCATGCATTCATTCCCTCCTGGGAGGTTCTTCTGTGACAAAGTGCATAGACACTAAAAACATGGATTATTTTACACTGACATACTAAGTTAACACATTGATGGCATTAGTTACCTAGAACACCAATTAAATTTATTCCCTCCCATTCATGAAGAAACAGTCTATGGTTTTCAAATGAATAGCATATTTAAATGAAGTGAACGCTAATACAATATGATATTAATAAACAAACAATCACATTATTCACCTACCACTGACAACCTGAATTAAATCAGTAATGTGGTATATAACTGATTAACTGTCTACACAACTGAAAGCACAGCTTATGATTTACAGAGGCAATGCTACAACGATCACATCATTATGTTGCCAAATGCCATCTATCACTTTTACTGAACTTAACAAAGATGGATTGCATCCCACCAGTGAGACACAGCCTATAAATACCGGCATCCTGCTCTTCATATGACTTTCCTAGCGAACACAATAGCAAAATAAATAAATAATTGAAGAATTTGTATGAGATATCATATATTGTGAATGTACAAAACCAACAGCTTAAAAGCTCTAGCCATGCAATTTTAATCAACACTTACAGGTTAATTTTCAATCCTTCACATTTATTATTAGTAGCGGTATTTGAGGTTGGTATAATTTATTTTACTCAGAAGTAAGCCCATTGTGTTCAGTTAGACTTACATCTCAATCTTATCCAGCACTGGTTCCAAATGGCTACCGCTGCATCCTGTGCCAGAATTGAGCAGACTAGAGTTCTCCTCCAGGTAAAGGGACATTGTCCCCTTACACTGAGTAAAGCCCCAGCCTGCTTGATGGGGTTTCTTGAGTCTGTGCCAGCTATTTCGCTGGTTCAGATTCAAGAAGCCCTGTGTTGGGCTTTTGAGTTCAAATCAGGGGACAAGATTCAATTGAGGAAGCCTCTCCCAGTCCCACCCCCTACCGGGCCTGTCCCTCCCGTTTCACCCTCTCTCTGCCCACCCAAGAATGCTTCCCCATGGCTTCCCACCACCCTCTCCATGCCCCCATGCTGCTCGGTGCTTACCTGCTCTCTGCTGGTGGCCGGGGTTCTGATTGTGGCATCAACACCTTACAGAACGTTTGCAACACTCAATGCCAGTGCTGGGGTCCTAGTGCCAGTGCTGAGGCAGCACTGGATTGGGCAGCCCAGCTTTAATCCTATCTTACTCACTGGAAATACCTCTAAATTGAGCTTCAGCAGAACACTCCCTCTCCATTTTTGACACTTGATCCAGCTTTGTGTGTGACTATGGGTGCAATCCTAACCAACTTTCCAGCACTGACATAGCTGTGCCAATGTGGTGTGCACTGCATCCTATAGTGGGGAGGTAGTGAAGGGGGCCTCCTCAAGCTAAGGGCATTTTTGTTATCGTACCCTGGGGGCTGCATTGTGGCTAAGTCAGTGCTGGAAAGTTGGCTAAGATTGCTCCCTAAGTGTATATGTGCATATGCATGTATGCTCCCTAGAAATTTTGAAAATCTTATTTTACTGCTATTTTACAATATCTTTTTTAAAAACACTATTAAAAAAAAAAACCCTAAGATTTTGGGAGACACTGATCCTCTTTGGGTAGCATCCTGTTTTCAAGAGCTGCCTCTGCAAATGTAACAGCGCTTTTATCATTGGGAGACTCTGAAACTGGAAGCAGTGATCTGTGTGTGCATGGAGGAGACTCCCAATAGCAAAAGCACTAGATGGGAAGCTAACCATTGTTTGTTTAAAATGAAACTTAATGAAAAATATACCATAGATACTCGCCTATAAGGCGAAAAATTGCTTCCCAGAAACGCAGCCTGAATCATTGCCTCGCCTTATCTCCGGGGCATGCAAGCAGTGAGGGTGGGGGGAGGCGAGTGAGCCAGCCAGCCAGCCAATCTCTATGTGGGAGGAGGGAGGGAGTGAGTGTGCATGGGACAGCTGCCTGCCAGTGCGCTCTACGTTCTCCTTCAGGCTGTTGCCTAGCTGCAGGAGCTCAATGCACTGGGCTGGGCTGTGCAGGGCAGGACAGAGCAGGGGCATCTGCCACCGCAGCCTTCAGCAGCTCCTCCTCGCTCAGCACCAGCGCCCACAGAGGCATCAGGCATCCAAGACAGAGCAGGAGCTCAAGAGACAATGAGCTGTGTGGGAGGGGGGCGACTGAGTGAGGGAGAAGTAGTCCTTTGAAACGGCTGAGTCCATCTCCTCTTTCCTTCTTGTTCCCCCCCCTTCCTACTGTATATAAACTTCAAGCACTCCCTTGGAAAGCCCAGCTTGCTAACCCCCTTCCCATCTCCCCACAGATGAAGCTGGACAGGGTGGGGGAAGGGGGGAGAATGATATTTTTACAAAAATAGAAGAGAGAGAGAGAGAGAGAGAGAGAGAGAGAGAGAGAGAGTGAGGCAGCCTGCAGAAGGCTGTACCTTTGTTTCTCAACCCCTCTCCCCATAATCATTCACCACTGATGAAGTTGTACTGGGGGGGGAGGAAGAGTTAACTTTTATAAAAGGAAAAGTGTGTGAGTGTGTGTGTGTGAGAGAGAGAGAGAGTGCGAGAGCACTTAAAACAGTTAAGGCTACAATCCTATCCTCACTTTCATGGGAGTAAGCCCCATGGACTATTAAGGAACTTGACAAAGTTCCTAACAACACAGTCCTGGAACGTGCTGGAATCCCTAGCATGTATTCACTGCTGAAACAGAGACGCCTGCGTTGGCTTGGTCATGTCGTGAGAATGGATGATGGCCGGATCCCAAAGGATCTCCTCTATGGAGAACTCGTGCAAGGAAAGCGCCCTACAGGTAGACCACAGCTGCGATACAAGGACATCTGCAAGAGAGATCTGAAGGCCTTAGGGATGGACCTCAACAAGTGGGAAACCCTGGCCTCTGAGCGGCCCGCTTGGAGGCAGGCTGTGCAGCATGGCCTTTCCCAGTTTGAAGAGACACTTGGCCAACAGTCTGAGGCTAAGAGGCAAAGAAGGAAGGCCCATAGCCAGGGAGACAGACCAGGGACAGACTGCACTTGCTCCCGGTGTGGAAGGGATTGTCACTCCCGGATTGGCCTTTTCAGCCACACTAGACGCTGTGCCAGAACCACCTTTCAGAGCGCGATACCATAGTCTTTCGAGACTGAAGGTTGCCAATATACCTTCTGAGTAGGCATGCCTAGGATTGGGCTCCCAGTCTATTCCCTCTTCTGGTTTTCCTATCCACCTCCCCCCTTATTGTATACAGTCACACTTCAATCTCTCCCTTGCAAAGCTTTTTGCAAACCTCCTTGCTAACCTCATTTCCCCCTATCCTCACCAATGAAGTTGGACTGGAGGGGGAAAGACCCTGCATTTGTGTATGTGGGGGGGGGGAAGCAACTGTGAAAGAGAGAGAGAAGCAGTCTCCCTGTGTGTGTGTTCTTTTCACTGGAAGAGTCCTGGAAACCTTGCAAAGATCCAAAACATAGGAAAAGCAGAGAGTAGAATTTAAAGTAGAATTATTCTGCAGCAACAGGTATTTTAGCCAGAGATATTCACTGTATGCTGGCAGTAGCTCTGAAGCACTTGCAACTGCTGCTTAAGAGAGCATGCTTGCTTCTGCAGTATCCCAGGCAATCAGGCATTTATGCAGCAAAGTTTAGCTGCCTGAGATCCCATTGCAATGTACTGCGCCCATGCAGGAGCCACTCAAACCCTCCTGGGGGAGAAGAAAGGGATTAATTGCCTTAATTGCTTTAATTAATTAAAAGGGGGTGGGAATCCCTGAGGTTCCCACCCCCACTTGGGGTTGTGTGTGAATAATCTTATTGGCTTGCTCTATTGAACTTCACACTTTGGGCTTTTACTAGTTGTGTTCTTGCAGACTTGCTAGTTGTCTGTTTATTATAATATGGATATTTTAAATTAAATTCTTGTATATGTATTCCTAGAGGCTTTTGATGCTACAGTAACCACCGGGGTGTGTGTGTGTGAATAATCTCATGCTTGAGAAATTATCTCTGAGTATTTTCTTGATCCTTACTAGTAATACATTAAATTTTGAAAGGGTCAGGAGAGAGAATAATTCCTTTAGGTGGAATAGGTGCTTTGATGGCTGCTAATTCTTGCCTCATTTCCAGTGGTCTTCCTTCACCTCACCCTCTTTCAGTAGTCAAAAGTGGAGATAAATTGTGAGGTCAGAGCGTGCTGAATTTCTTAGCAAGAGATTGACTGTGTATTAATGCTTCTTAATAATATATTTGAATTAATTGTAGAATATATTATTTAATTTTTATTTCATTGTATGGGACGTGCCAAAAATTTATGGCCCCTGGGTGCCAAATGACCTTTGCATGCCACCAAGTCAGACATCCCCCTAAGTTTAACCCCTGACTTATCTGAGGATCACAGAAAATTCCATGATTAATGGCTCAAAACCTGCCCTCGACTTATCTGTGTGATCAACTTATACTTGAGTATCTGCGGTAGTTTGCAGGTGGAGCAGATTTCTACATGCAATGTTCTGATAACCGTTGAATAGTAATATTGGTTGTTTTACTTTGGTTAAACATACACAGAACTAGGTTGTAACTCTGGTTCTGAGCATGCCTTTTGTAATCGTGACTTGAGAGAATATGTATGCCCAATACATTTTTCTAATTTTGACATACATAAGATAGTACCACTTGTATGATGTGCAAGACAGTTATTTCAGTTCTATATAGTTTTATATTCAGTCATAAGTAGCGGTGTTTGAAAATGGTGGGGTTTTTTTTTTGCAAATTTCAGTAAATAAAACATGGAAAAAGACAAAAAATGGTGTTATGTGTTTTTATTCCAAGTTATCATTTAAAAATTTTTTTACTTGCTATTAAAGTGTTCAGATAGTGTATATGTGCACTAGGAAGGTGATTGGCGATATAAAGCAGGTGCAGCCCACAGGCATTCCAGAGCTCCCGGTTGGGTGTTGGAGTAAGAATAGGGGGGCATGAAAAACAGCATCGAAAAAATGCAAATGACAGCTGCTACAATACTAGGAGGGCATACAAAATAGCAACTCTCTCACTCTCTCTCTCTCTCTCTCTCTCTCTCTCTCTCATAGAAATCTAGAACATCCAGGCAGGATACAGAACAGAGGCACAGTCTAATATTTACAGAGGGGAATCCATAGCATTCTTCAATAAGCAATATTGCCTGGCCAACCTAGAATTCTCTTAAAGAGCACAAAGTGGTAGAAGCAAACTTTCATCACATAACCACAGCTTGTGTGCTTGCTTGAAATGCCCCACGCCTTGCCTTCTTGTAGTTGGATAACAGGGCTATGAGAATAAGGTTGCAATCCTAACCTCACTTCCTGGGAGTAAGTCCCATTGAACACAATAGAAACAGTTATTATCTGTCTTCGACAGTAGTGGTTCCCAACCTGGGGTACATGTACCCCCAGGAGTACTTGCCAGGACCTTTAGGGGTACTTGAAAAAAAATTGAATAATGTCAAAAAAAGGCAGGTCTGTATTATAATGCCTTGGGGCTGGCTTTAGAATGCCTTTCAGGGCTACTTTGAGGGGTTCAATTTATGAAAATGGGCTGCCAAGGCATATACAAGTGAAAAAATGTTGGGAACCACTGTTCTACAGGGTAAATGCCCGCACTTAAGAGGGAAGGAGTTTGTATCAATAGGATCTGCTGCAGTTTTTAATTGATCTATTGCTACAGATAAATAAAAATGGCCTATTTTATTCCAAATCACATGGACATGTGTTTTTTGTGGTAGGTACCTGAGCAACGGGATCTTTTCACAATTCCTATGTAGATCCACAGGATAACAGAAAATTAAAAAAATAAATACATGCAGCAGAGAAACCAAATAAGCAAGTAAAACAAGAATGTTATACAGAATAAAATAACCACAAAACTGTATACATTTTCTTCACCATATTGAACATGCTAAGCCTAAACATAACCACTGGGGTGTTAAGTGTACTAAAACACATTGCACTGAATGGGTTTAATAATGCCTAACACTGTGCTGCATTGTGGCCAGAGCAATTTAGAGATATATTAAGGTAGGTAAACACCTACTTGCTTACTTATTAACTGTGCACATTCATTGTGTTCACACAATTTACCTTTTTAGAAACAGTCTGTCAATTGTTTTACTAGCCCAGACGCTGGGAAGGAAGTTGCTTTCTGCCAATCTGTTCTTATACAATATTTGTAACAGACAACAGGTGGTCACCATTTGGTGGCTGAGATGAAAGCAATGCTTTAAAAGCAGTAAACCATCTGAGGATATGATTCAACAGTTCACACATATTACAAATGGCACAATGAGAGTACTAATTAATTCTTTACTCTTTCACTGGGCTCCTAAAGTAGTCATAAAGCAAGAAATCATCTATGGCAGCAAGTAAAAAAAATTAAACCTATAATAACAAGGTATAATAAAAATGAATATATTAGGAGAGTGAACCGTTTTGTCTCATGACTGACAGGTTCTTTGATTGTGTGATTAGCTCCTTCTTGTTAATCATTAAAAGAAAAACACAGTGGGAGTAAGTATGTATTTATATGTAATTTATGAAATTAGAAAATGTTAAACATATTGATTAGAATATGGATTTAATGCTTTGATGGCATGTACTGTTCACAGAATTGTTTTTTCCACACATCATCATTAAACAAGTTAAAAACAAACGCATAATTTCTTTGACTTTTGACCTTGTAATCTCAGAAATGGAAAGTTTAAACTTTTTTTCTTGATTAAATTATGTTATATTGTTTCCTTCAGTAGAGCATTGTCTGTCACTGGACCCGCTTTCTACTCACAGAATGATTTTGCATTCACACAAGAGGTCCTGGGGAGAATGCAGTGCTCGTTCGGCAAGCAAAAGCAATAGAGAATTTTATTCTCTATTTTGAATTGTCTTGGAATCTTGTAAGAAAAGCCATGTTGTCCTTGCTGGGCAAAAAGACAGTAAAATCTCTGAGAATAGCCGTTGGATTATCAAACTGCTGATCTTTCCAGGCTCTTTTGCCAGAGAGTAAACTGGCTGTTCGGATTTTGTCATGAGAAGCACCTGCGTTCTTATTTTTTTGGGATTTTTGCAAGGCCAAGATTAATCTTGGCTTAATTAAGAATGGGTTTCAGCTGTGTTAATTGGGAGGCGGTGAGAACATGTTGCATAAGCCTTCAATACTGTTCCATAGCTTTTGGCTGGGATCTTTTGAGAAGATGAGCTAAATGTATAAAAGGTTACTGGAGAGGAAGTGTTAGTTTTCTCCCATTTGTTGGACTAAGCATGGTGATTGCCTGAAGATGAAGTTATCTACTTTTAGTTAGGAGAATTAGCTTTGTTGTTATCTGATGAATTCTTAAACTTTTATTTTAACTATTTTATTGTTTTTATATGGTTTTATTTGTGAGCTGCCTTTGTTGGGATAGAAAGGTGGGATTTAAAAAGTTGTATTTTTAAAGTGTTTGTAAGCCGCCTTTTGTGCCCATTGGGCAAAAAGGTGGGGTATAAATTATTATTAATAATAATAATAATAATAATAATAATAATAATAAATTGTATCTTTAAATTTGCTGCTATCCTTCTTCCTGTTAATAAAGTTATATAATTTACCTAATTGTTATGTCCTATGGGAAAATCTTGTTCCAGTCTTAACCACAGAAGTCAAGTTACTGTATTTTTGCCAGTAACGGATAAGGAAGTGACTTGGTGGCTTTTACGTCTCTCCTTCTCTCTGTAGTGGGGATGTCTGTAGGTCCTTGGTGATGGCTGGTTTTAGTCAGTTTAGTCAGCCTGGTGGTATAGTCAGTTTCAAGCCAACACATGACTGAAGGATGCTGCAGAGCCCAGGGGAAGGGTAAGCAGCCACTACTCAACTGTTGCAGAAGGAGTGACTAGTGACACAGCTATGTTCCTCTAAAGATCAGTATATAACACACTATCCATAAAGTCTAGGGGGAAAAATCACTTTTTAAGTCATTCTCTCACCTACCATAGCTGTGCCTAATTTCCAATGGCTGTTTATAATTGCAGAAGTTTAAAATGCATTTATTGCTGGGCGTGGTTGGATCCAAGAAAGCATGTGTTATATCCTGTGTTGTGTACTGCCTCTTTACAAGGCAAATCCAGATGGCATCAACACGAGAGTCACTTCAGAGAACTGGGGACAGATTCAGTTTCGAACGAGAAGCCTATATGAATGGGTTAGGTTATAGAATTTCCCCAGGTACAGCAATAGTTCTAGGTCTAAATAGTTAAGAGATTAGAGATAATTTTCAACTGATGTGCTTGGCTTTTAATAACCAGGGTAAGGCTGCAATCCTATGTACACATTTTTGGGAGTAAGTACCATTTTCATACAATTGGACTTCTGAATAACATGCACAGAATTGTGCTGAAATTTTGATGTGCTTCAATTTTGCAGTGATTTTTTAGCAATAAATAGTAGAATTAGTAGATATTTTCTGTTCAGCGCTATTCACACATTTGTTGGTACTGCAATTAAAATGGGGAGGGCAAAGCAACAGACAGAATTTAAATAAAGGGAGGGGTCTTTTGGGTCTATACAGTGGTGGGGGCTCATTCACTGGTGACAAGAATGGGACAGGGAATCCAGCTCGGATTGTTAGCCAAGTTCGACAAGATTTGGGGTGATTCAAAAGCTTGCCTCTCAATTGAAGCATACTTCTATGAGCTCTCAAATTGAACTTGACTAAATTCTTTGCCTCTGTTTCCTTCCATCCTATCTGTGGCTGAATGTAGAAGTTGAAAATGAAGGAACAAAGCAGACTAGAACATGAAAATGGGTGGCTGCTTACTTGTAACTTGTTTATGACCATTGAATTGGAATCATGACTATGCCACTTGAATAACAGTGGTCCTGTTCATCCAATTTTCACATTCATCCTGAAACTGGCATACTTGTTGTTCTATACATGAACTGAGAGAGCACCTGAGATCCAGCAATTTCCTGATGCTGTATGTTGCAGGCAGACATTGGTAATGACAGGCAAGTTGTCTTTCGCAGAAGGTAGCCTACCGTTACGGGCATTTTTATTGCTTAAATGCTTCCAAGGCACATCACTGTTTCTTGGAACACAATTTTAACATAAGAAGAGCTCTGCTGGATAAGGCCAAAAGCCAATTTAGTTCAGCTTCCTCTACCTAACAGTGACCCACCTTCACGTGGGTTTTAGACTGAAAAGCCCCGAACACTGTAGCCTTCCCTTGTAAAGGAGATGTTCTGCCCATTAATCACCTGCACATTTCCCAGTTCCACTATATAATTTGGCAGTTGAAGACCTGACCACTGTGTTGCCCTGGTGCACAGGACCACAACATGCCATCCCCCTGCAACACCCCCCAGGGGTGTTACTTACCAGCCTAAGGAGCCTCACGTAATGTTCCAGAGCACTTTGAAAGCCTTCTGAAGCCTCCAGAGCGCAGTCAAACAATATTTCTGGTTTTCCGACAGAAACCGAAAAGTTTCTGTAAAACCTAAAACCTAAAAGTAGTTTTAAGGGCACTCGGGAGGCCCCAGAAGGCTTTCGGAGTGTTTGTGGATGCAGCACTGAGCTTCGCCTGCTCCAGAATGGCTCCAGAGGGCAGGCGGTGGTGGCGCCACTGCACCACCGTGGGAGCAACAATGCCATTCCCACAGGTGCCTGGGGCTATTGCCCCCCAATACACCCAGGGCCACCCCTGAGATGTGTTGACCAGAACTGGACACAATACTACAGATGTGGCCTTACCATCAATATGTTACAATGGCATAATAATGACCATTTTATTTTTAATCCCTTTTAAAATGAGCCAGTGCATGGAACTCGCTTTCTTCACAGCTGCCGCACACGGGTAGACACATTTATTGAACTGTCCACCAACACCCCAAGCTCTCCTTATCCATCAGACAGCTCAAAATTCATTAGTATGTATGTGAAATTTTGATTTCATGCCCCAATGTGCATCACTTTACACTTTCTTGCATTGAAATGCATCTGCCATTTTGCTGCCAATTTCCCCAGTATCCTTTTGGAGCGCTTCACAATCCCTTTTGGACCATCCTCAAAAATGTTGTGCTATCCATATGAACTTGGCCACCTTGCTGCTCACCTCAACACCAGGTCATTTATGAACAAATTGAAAAACACCTCTCACAGTATGGTCACAGGACTGATCATACTGCTTTTCACCTCTCCATCTGGAAAATATCCCATTTACACCTACTCTCCTGTTCTTCAAGAAGTTCCTAATCTATAAGAGGACATGCCCTCTTATTCCCTGACTCTGGAATTTTCTCAGGAGCCTTGTAAGATACTGTGTCCAATGTATTCTGAAAGTCTTTATACATAACATCAGTCAGTTCACCCACACCCACATGCCTGCTGACCTTGTCAAATAATTCCAAAAGATTTGTGAGGCAAGGCATATCCTTCAGAAGCCGTTCTGATTCTTCTTTGGCAAAGCTTGTTCTTCTATGGGTGCAATCCTAACCCATTAGTGCCTTCCAGCACTGGCATAGCGGTGCCAATGGGGCATGTGCTGCATCCTGCAGTTCGGTGGCACTCACGAAGGCCTCCTCAAAGGGAATGCAGTCAGAGCTGCATTGCCCTTATGTCAGTGCTGGAAAGCACTGACGTAAGGGGTTAGGATTGTGTCCTATATGTTTTAAGGTGTTATCCTTGATAAGACTTTCTACTGTTTTCCTGGAGCAGCTGTTTACCTGACTCACCTGTTGTTTCTTGGGTCCCTCCATGGACACTAGCTGGCACAGTGACCATTTTAAGGGGCAAGATTTAAAACCACTGCCTTAGATATAATGGGCTAGGGTGGTAGGAACTTGTTTCAAAAAGTCATTTGATTCATTCCTAACTTGTATAATTAAAAAATTCACAATTTTTTTTGTGCATGCTAATGCTATTAATCTTAAATTCAATCTAAATTCTAATGCTATTGATCTTAAATTCAATCCAAAGTTAAATGCAAAGAAGCAAAACATTAAAAAATAGGGATTTTTTTAAATAGAAAAAGTTCTAGAGATTCAAAAATGGAAATAGAATCTGCAATACATATCATGATCAATATTCCATAAGATAAATCTCAACTTAAATGCCTGTTTGACAGTTAAATTGGGACCACTTAACTTAAAAAAGTAACACTCATTTGAACAGCTTTAACATATTCAGCCAAAGGAAAGCTCTGTAATACATCACAAAATCTGTCACTCTGTGTTAAGGATAAATTGATTTTCTCCCATAGCCGCTATTGTTGAAAACACAGAGGCAGACTTTTTGCTCAGAAGAATATTGAGGAAAAAGTGGCAAACTGAAAAAAGAAAATCAATGTAATTTTCCATATATGGAAAACAAAATGGCTAGTGGTTAAATTAGTAAATGCTATGTTCATACTTTCTTTAGAGAAAGGGAAGGGGACTTCTTTCTACCTGCTTTGTTGAAGTCCTCTATGTACTTCATAAATATGGCAATATTAAGAGTCCAGCTTGAGCTTAGAGCAGTGTTTCCCCACCTGCGGGTAATGACTCCCTCCCCAGGGCAGTTGTTCCCATTCTTCATTTGGGACATTAATCCATTAAGGAGGGTAGCAACCCAACTGGGACCCCAATAGGTGCTGTTAGAATGGCACTTCCAGATTTCACTACTGCTACCACCAAATGCATGTAAGTAAAAAAGAGTTATTTTTTAAAAAAATGTGCATGCATTAGGTGGTGGCAATGGTTGAACCCGGATGTGCTGTGCTAATGCCACCTACAGTTGGTCCCCAGTTGGGTCAGAACCCTCCTTAAGGAGGTAGCATCCCAAATGAAGTTTGGGAACCACTGATTTACAGGCACTGTAGTTCCATGAAAAGACTGAACTTGAACCTAGATTTAAATTTGATCCACAGTAGTTCACAATAAACCTTTAGAGGATCAGCAGTGTAATTCTATGTACGTCCACTTAGAAGTAAATCCCACTCTGTTATTTAGGGAAAGTGTGTATAGGATTGCATCCTAGAAGTCTCAACGAATGTTTACATCAACAAAAACAGATTCTTTCATATTTAGACACCAAAATAAGTTTTGTCAAATTTATGTAGGAAAAACCTTGTTAAAAATAGTTTGGTGGCAGCAGTCGAATGTATTTACTTAAATTTTCTTCAGACTTTTGGAAGGATTGCCTTACCCAATTCATTTTCCACCTTTCTATACTATCAAAATACCTATTAGATTTTTGTCCCTGTAAACTAATCACAGAATCCCATTGTTTTGCCTGTACAATAAGGTGGTACTTTTTCTCCGTAGGAGGTGAAACATTTATATGCTGCTTTTCAACAAAAAAGTGAGTATGAGACCATATGCTGATCAAAGGGCAAACAATCAGGCTCTGTACCTTCTGCCTGAAGAGAACTTTAATGCAGGGCCAGCCTTAGGAGCTGCGGGGCCCAATTGGAAACACTTTTTGCAGGGCCTCAGGTTTGCAGCCAAGGTCTGTAGAATCTTAGAGATGTAAATAAAATGCATCATAGATTTTATATCCCTATGGTAGAATGGAAGGCAATCAAAATGCACACTTAAAAAGTGAATTAATGGACTAAATGAATCTAAGCACATTTTAATACAAAACTACATACAAGACTAGATTATCCTTGCACACAGCCCCCTTAGACATGAGACCCAATTGGCTGAACATTGGTCCTACTTTAATGCTTGAGCACACACAGTCCAAGTAAACCATTAACAACTCAATTCTATCTTGTACTGGAATAGGCAAGGCCAGCTGGCACAAATCTGAGCAGTTCAGGCTGATTCCTCCCCCTCCCAGGCCCAGACCACCCTTCTGCCACTCTCTCCAACTTCCCACACTGGTCCCCTCCACTGGTGGAAACTTACCTTTCGCTTGTCCAGATCCAGCATGAGAAGGCTGCCACGCATGAGCTGGACTCCCAGGCTCACAAAGAGGCACAAATGTGCCTTACAGCAGAACAGACACAACAATTTCCATTTAGAGAGTATGATTTTACATAATTACAAATGGGAACCAAATTAGAGGCTGGTCAGGGCATGCACTGGCCAAGAAAGAGTTAATGGACTCTTGCGGACTACTTGACTGACCCTGATGATCCATAACAATGAGTAGTTGCTGTGTGATTTTTGGCTATGCCTTAAATCTTGTTATGAAATTGTGGAGTTATGTTTTGCCTCTAGATATTTTTACATCTATGTGTACGTTGTTATAGGAAAATCTAGAGTGAAAAACAAAACTTGACTTTGGAAACAAGACTTCAGGTACTGTTGTAACTTGTGCAGCAGTTTCCTACTGATGACATCTGATTGGCCTTCTGTGAGCTTTCTCCTCACTATCTCCTATAGCCATGGGAACCTCCCAAGTGGTGGGCCTGGCAGGCCCTCGCACTGGCCCAGCTAGAAATAACACCTCCCTTTCTCATAGCTTTGGTTTTTTTTTAATCCCCTCCCCAGTTCCCCTTTAATTGGTACAGAATGGATTAGCATTGGCCATTGACAAAGACTCAATGAATTTTTATAGCTATTAAGATTTGATTCATTTTAGTATTGCTCTTCAGCAGTATTAAGAAAGATGAAGACCAGGACTTTTAAAACTGTCTTCTAAAATGCTACTCCACACAATTGATTACATATAGAGATTTTTTTTTTTACATAAATTGCTTTGAGAATTTTTGTTGGAACACACACAATATTATCTGTCAATGACTTTTGTCTGGAAAAACGGATCAACCAACAAGGGCCATCACACTCAAATTATCCCTAAAGTTAAAAGTACAATTACTTTCACACTAGGAATTGTCATGTACAAGAGATCTCATGGAAGAGGAAGGTGATCTAACTGATCTTTCAAGACTGTTTTAAAAAACCAAAATCTTCTGAAATGTTGACTTCAAACCTACAATATGTCATCTAGTTTAAAAATATGAATACAGTCTACATGGCATTTATCTGAAGATGAGTAACTTAAATTGCTCTTATTTCTATTTAAGAGGGTAGAGGCCTGTCAGTTACTGATATCCTTGTGAGTTCTAAATCTGTTTTCAGTGAACTGGAAACATGTTGGATAATGGGTTGTTTATACACTGTAAATCTACTTTCAGTGAGCTGGAAATGTGTTGGATAATGGGTTGTTTATGAGTTGCAAATCTGTTCGGTGAGCTGAAAATTTGTCAGATAATGGACTGTTTATGAATTCTAAATCAATATTCAGTGAATTGGAACTGTGTTTGATAATGGCTTGTGTATGTGTAGTAAATCTGTTTCCAGTGAACTGGAAACATACTAGATAATGGGTTGCCTCTTAAGTAGTAAATCTGTATCCGGTGAGCTGGGATCATGGTAGATAATGGGGTGCTTGTGAATTCTAAATCTTTTAGTGAACTGGAAACCAGTTTAAGAAAGGGTTCGTTCTAGGTTATAAATTTGGTTTCCATTTAGAAAATGTTAGATTATATGTAGGTTTGGATATACATTTTATTTAGGGTGGTGAAACCCATCATCTAATGGTGTTTTTTTTTGTTCGTGTGGTAAATATTCCAGAAAAAAGGACATGGAAACTAACAAAATTTTGCACACCATCTACTCTATTTCGAGTATATTAATTAAATATTGAATAATGATTTGCGTGAAATGTAACCATATTCTTAACTGATAGAACAATGATTCCAAAACAGGTTTTTGTCAGCTGAAACCAGACAGTGGAGGAAATCATTATTGTCATTAGCACTTATATAGAATGTTTGTGTGCTCAAAGTACTTTCCATATATTACTGTGGTAATCCTTACAGCAACCTTGGAAGGGAGGAATCAGTATGATTATTCTTTCTTGCAAATGAAGAGTGAACACTCAGACAAAATGACCTGCCGAAAAAGACCTAGCAGGTTCAAAGCCATTTCTGCCCAACGCTGCATATATGCAACAGGGACCAAATGTGTACACCTGTGGGCTAGGCAAAAATGGGTTAATGGTAAAAGCAAGAATGAAACTGGAGACTTTCAGTTTCTATGATACTATGAAATACTATGTAATACTATGAGACTGGAGATCTATGCCATTATATAACCTCTAAACTTACTATATTGTTTAACAAAATGTTTTGACTTACTGGGCTATAAGTTTTGAATGAGGACAATTCTAGTTACCACTTTCTCTATAATCCATTCATGCAATAACAATGAGATTTGCCAGTTCAAACAGAATTTCCTGCTGTAGCCTTAGATCCCAAGCAGGGCTTAATTCAATATCTATTTAACTGCTTTCTAAAACATGTTCATCCCTTCAAAAAATGCTCATTATTATTATATGGTAGTAACAATTAATTTCTTATTTGAAATGTTACACTATATGCTTTCGTAGCTGACAGAATAAAGAAAGAGTAGGTGAAGAATGTTGCCGCTAAATATAGCTTTCTACAAATGGCACCAAGAAAGGTCTGCTCTGGGTGTAGCAATGTATTATTCTGGCATTACTATTTATAAAAAGAATTATATTCAAAACAGGCAGCAGTAACACCACTGTATTTAGCACTGCAAATCTGGAAGTACTCAGTAGTGTCTAATGTGTGAGAAAAACACTGAGAGTAAATGGAGGACACAATCCTTCCACAAAAATTCCTCAACCATACAGAGGAAGTTGGCAGGCAAAGAGATGCAAGGTGAGCAAAAGCTTCCCATTCCCAAAACTGCCCTAGCACGACGACTGTGCATATAGCCTTATCCACAAGCAGAGAGGAAAGCAAGGGGGAAGGACTCTTTCTACTATGACCTGCGCCATGGCGATTATTCCCACATTGATGTGTGGGAAAGGATTCGTGTCTTTATTAAAACAATAATTATGTCAGACATATTTTAACACACACACAAAATTCCATTGTGTTTGCAATTACTGATAGCAAATTATTCTTAAAAACCTCTTTAACAGCAGCATTAGTTGATGATAGCCTAAAAACATGTTATATAAATGTTCTAGTTAATAAATTTTAGACCCACCAACTAACTAAATAATTTTCATTCCTTACCACTTGCCATTCAGCCAATTAATTTTAAATACATTTGCACATTCCCAAAGTCACCATGTGTCTGAGATTTTGAAGGAAATGCAAAATAATTAACGAACAGCCCAGGCTATCCCCTGTCAGCTCCAGAACATGCAACACTGCTGATGGAGCACTGCTGATATGGGCTGGCATAAGACCAGATGGCCCAGGAAAGGCAAGTAAGCAACTTATTTATTTAGCTCTCCATAGGCCACCTGGTCTCCAGTGATTCTCCTCAAGCTAAACCAGCTTGTGTAGGTCTGAGCTAAGTAAGGGTGTGGGTCTGGGAGGGGGTATAAGATGTGACTAGTACCACTGTAAACCTTCCACACCTGGCCCATCCTGCTGCCTGTCCTGATTGGCAGCCTACACACTGATGATGGTGAAGGTTCTGTGGGCTGCTGCCACCTACAAGCAGCTTCTTAAACTTTGCACTGGTGGCCATGGGCTGCTAAATGGCAGAGCTGAATGGCACTGCTAACAAATTTGAGACCAGGAATACATCAGTACAAAATAGCCTCAGAAAATAAAAAAACAAATCCTTGATTTGCAATTTCATTCAGTAAGAGAATTAAAGTTCCACTTATTGTGGTCATACTTTAGAGCAAGGGTGTCATACTCATTTCATACAGAGGGCTGAATAGCATTCATGGCACCTGCTGACGGCCGGAAGTGACATCATAAAGCAGATGATGGCCAGAAATAACACTTTGTTCTCACACAGAAACTCATTAGCTGCAAATGACAGAAGAGAAAATGTACAAATCTTGTTCAAAATTCAAGATATGAGACAGCCCAATTATCACACTAGGAGCACCCAGTTATAATTCGGGCTAGAGAAATTGCTTCCGGCCCATGGGTCTTATGTTTGACACCTCTGCTTTAGAGCATGAGACTATTGTAATGGTATTCTTGTTTTTTCTCTCTCTCTCAATCTGGACTCTTACAACAAATAGTGGGGGAAAAGTTTACTTACTTTCAACTATAACTTTTCTCCCAGACCAATCATCTTGAATAAGTTGTATGTTTCCAAAGTGTGCGTCACTGAAGAAGATTCGGTTAGTTCCTTTTTCTTTCAGGCTGTAGTCAAAAGTCAGTGCTATAATGTTTTTGAAATATTCTGAGTTTTCATAAGGTTGTATTGGTGAATTTAAGTTAGTCGCATCTGAAAGATGTATACTTTTTAAAATAGTTCTTCCTGAATAAAGTAAGTAGCCATCATGTCTCAGACATGTAACTCCATCCTCTGCAAGGTAGCCATGTGCACAAGTACATGTTCTCTGCATATTTCCTCGATACAGGCAAAGTTGCTGACACCCACCATTGTTCTTAGCGCAAATGTTGGTTCCTGTAGGGAAAATAATAATTGTGGTTTTCGCAACAGTATATTTCATTGATTTTAATCATGATTTCTTGTGTCAGATTTTGATATGAAACTGCTGTATTATTTTTTCAGCAATCAAAGCTATTATTTTGTTAAATATTTAGTCATAAAGCAGGGGTTCTCAAGACTGTGCAGGAGCAGGGAAAAAGGCAGAAACATGATCCCCAGGACTGCGCCACTGCGGGGGCAGGGGAGCTTTTAAAAATCTTATTTACCTACTGCTGGGGTCTGGGGGGGGGGTCTGAGGAGCAATACAAAGCGCTCCGCAGGGTTCCCTGCAGCTTGAACAAAGTGAAAATAGCGATCGCGAACCACTTTCGGCTTCATGATTGCAGAGCACTCCACAGGGCTCCCCACACACCGGCAGGAGGTAAAGAGACCTACCCTTCCCCCAAGTAAGGAGATGAGAACCTCTGTGTCGTGCTTTTCAGCCAAACATGGAGTATAGGAAACAGCGGAGGAGGTCTCCGCTGGTCCTGCCCCCTCCCAGGCTGGTTCCTCCTCCTGCCCTGTCCTCCCCTGACCTAGAACACCTCCCCCCACCCCAAAAGCCTGCACTGCCACCCAGCGGACTCGCCTCTGGCAGTTGCATGGCATCCTCTTTCCAGGGCTGGGCGCAGTGCCAACTGACACTGGCCCAGCACTAGTGCTCCCTCCTACCAAAGTGCTGTAAATATGCTTCACAGCAGGTTTACAGCACCTAGCACCTGGAGCTCAGAGCTGGCACTATGGGCCTTTAGGATTGGGCCCAAACAGCACGTAAGAAGTAAGTTCCATTTCATTCAATGGGGCTTACTCTCAGGAAAGTGTGAACAGGATTACAGCCTTATTCCCTGGTAAGAATGTATAGGAGTGCATATTAGGTCTGGACTCAGTTTGTTAAAAAATTGAACATATCTATATTTTAAAATGCCTGAACAGAACTGTGCTGAGTTTTTTTGTCACAGAGCTATACTGTCATATTTGTTGAATTTCATTTTTTTAAAAATGAATAAAATTGACATAATTTAGGGGGGGGGAAGGTTTAACTATATAATAGCTATGTTCACAGTGATTCAAACTGGAAGTCCAACTTAGGCCCAAATCCTAACCAACTTTCCAGCACTGGCATAGTGGTGCCAATGGGACGTGCAGTGCATGCTGCAGCTGGGTAATAATAATAATAATAACAACTTTGTATTTATATACCACCTTTCTGGTCATCAGATTACTCCTCTGACTATATTCAAGGTGGTTTACATAGGCAGGCGTTTCTAAATCCCTCAAGGGATTTTTACAAACATAGAGGGTAGCACTCACGGAGACCTCCACAAAGTAAGGGAATGTTTGTTCCCTTACCTCGGAGCTGCATTGCCCTTATGCCGGTGCTGGAAAGTGGGTTAGGACTGCGCCCTTACTAAATTAATTGTCAAAACTTGGTTTTCCAACTTTACTGGTATAAAGTTTTTCAACTTTAACTGGTACTGTATATTGTTTCTTATGGTCTCCAGTGGATTTTCAGAAATCCCCCTTCCTCCTAAAGTCAATGCACCCCACCCTGCCAATTTCCAGAAGGTATCCTGACCCTCAAAAGGGGGTAGGGGCTCAAGGGTTGTTGTAAAGAGAAAATGGTTGGAAAATTATCTCTTTCAAAACTTCTTGTGCTCACAGCTTTTTTGGACAGAAGCCTAAATTTTCATTTTCTATTTTCTTCTATACATCATTAGAAAAACAGGAAAAAAAGTTTTGATTATCTGGTTATTCCTTCTTTCACCCAGCGCAGATGTGAAACTAAAGGAGTTTGTGTGTGTGTGTGTGTGTGTGTGTGTGTGTGTGTGTGTGTGTGTGTGTGTGTAATATTACAAGTACTGCTCATTATTAAATTTTTGCAAATGTTCATGTATGTGCTGTGTGTTTGTCTGTTCACTATTACAACATAGTGTCTGATTCAGTTTCAGGGGAAACATCTTATTCATGTACATTCCCATACTTTTAACACAGTGCTAATAGAAGAAGCACAGTCTGCATAAGTATAGCTCAGAAGTGATGATGTTCCCAACCCATCAACCCAAAGGCCGTTGAGCACTAGCTAACCCCAAACATATTTGGTAGTTCAGATACCACATAGCCCATAAACCATGCCAGGATTGTCAAATGGCTATAAAAATGCCTGTTCTGCTTTAATGCTTTTAAAGTAGCTTAATGTGCTAATTCAGATGAATTTTGATGAAACATTTTATAACATGGCAATAAATGTTATTTGTTAATTACTGAAAAGTTGAATGTTTTAGCCAAAATATTACTATTAGCAATGCGATGTTCCAGGAGCACTCATGTTCTGAGCATCAAAATATCTCAATCAGGAATAGGAGTAGCACCATGGCCAGTAAATATGCATGTAATACATGCAGCTGAAGTATGCATGTAGTTTCCTGGGGTTCAAATGCCTTGCAGGAGGAGGGAGGAAGAGATGTGTGGTTTCAGCACAACAGTGCATTTGTAGATCATACTATTGTTTCTAATGTCTTTAATTGCCAAGCGACTGGGTTATAAATCCATTAAGCACAATCCAGAGACACTCTATGTGCAGAAGTCATTGTTTGTTTGTTTTTAAAAAAACATTCTCACACATGGATCTTTCTGTGGTCTCCCTCTCCATTTGTCCCACTCAGTTCCACAAATGCCATCAATATTGTTAATTGTTGTTGGCAACCTTCAGTCTCGAAAGACTACGGTATCGCGCTCTGAATGGTGGTTCTGGAACAGCGTCTAGTGTGGCTGAAAAGGCCAATTCGGGAGTGACAATCCCTTCCACACTGGGAGCAAGTGCAGTCTGTCCCTGGTCTGTCCCCCTGGCTATGGGCCTTCCTTCTTTGCCTCTTTGCCTCAGTCTGTTGGCAAAGTGTCTCTTCAAACTGGGAAAGGCCATGCTGCACAGCCTGCCTCCAAGCAGAATGCTCAGAGGTCAAGGTTTCCCATCTGTTGAGGTTCATTCCTAAGGCTTTCAGATCCCTCTTGCAGATATCCTTGTAGTGCAGCTGTGGTCTACCCGTAGGGCACTTTCCCTGCACAAGTTCTCCATAGAGGAGATCCTTTGGGATCTGACTATTGCCCATTCTCACGACATGACCAAGCCAATGCAGGCGTCTCTGTTTCAGCAATGTATACACACTGGGGATTCCAGCTCATTCCAGGACTGTGTTGTTTGGAACTTTGTCCTGCCAGGTGATACCGAGGATGCGTCAGAGGCAGCGCATGTAGAAAGCGTTCAGCTTCTTCTCCTGTTGTGTGCGAAGAGTCCCATGATTTGCTGCAGTACAGAAGTGTACTCAAGACGCAAACTCTGTAGACCTGGATCTTGGTATGTTCCGTCAGCTTCTTGTTGGACCAGACTCTCTTTGTGAGTCTGGAAAACATGGTAGCTGCTTTGCCGATGCGTCTGTTTAGCTCGGTATCGAGAGAAAGAGTGTCGGAGATCGTTGAGCCAAAGTCACAAAGTCATGGACAAACTCCAGTTCATGTGCAGAGATTGTAATGCCGGGAGGTGAGTCCACATCCTGAACCATGACCTGTGTTTTCTTCACACTGATTGTCAGTCCAAAGTCTTGGCAGGCATTGGTAAAACAGTTCATGAGCTGCTGGAGATCTTTGGCAGAGTGGGCGGCGACAGCTGCATCGTCGGCAAAGAGGAAGTCACGCAGACATTTCAGCTGGACTTTGCTCTCAGTCTGGAGAGGTTAAAGAGCTTTCCATCTGATCTGGTCCGGAGATAGATGCCTTCTGTTACAGTTCCAAAGGCATGCTTCAGCATGACAGCGAAGAAAATCCCAAACAAGGTCGGAGCGAGAACACAGCCCTGCTTCACTCCGCTTTGGATGTCAAAGGGGTCTGATGTTGAGCCATCAAAGACTACAGTGCCCTTCATGTCCTCGTAGAAAGATCTGATGATGCTGAGGAGCCTAGGTGGACATCCGATCTTGGGGAGAATCTTGAAGAGGCCGTCCCTGCTGACCAGGTCGAAAGCCTTCGTGAGATCTATGAAGGCTATAAAGAGTGGCTGTCGTTCTCTGCATTTCTCCTGCAGCTGTCTAAGGGAGAATTCCATATCGGTGGTGGTCCTGTTGGCTTGGAATCCGCACTGTGATTCTGGATAAACGCTCTCTGCAAGTACCTGGAGCCTCTTTAGTGCAACTCGGGCAAACAGCTTTCCTACAACGCTAAGGAGAGAGATGCCGCAGTAGTTATTGCAGTCACCCCTGTCGCATTTGTTCTTGTACAACGTGACAATGTTTGCATCCCTCATGTCCTGTGGTACTCCACCTTCTCTCCAGCAGAGGATTTCATGCAGCTCAGTGGCAATGATCTCTTTGCAGCACTTTAGGACTTCAGCAGGGATGCTGTCTTTCCCAGGTGGCTTGCCAGAGTCCAGGGCCACATGAAGTTCTGTTAGGGTTGGTTCACTGTCAAGCTTCTCGAACACAGGCAGGCACTCAATGTTGTTCAGTGCTTCCTCAGTTACTGCATTTTCTCGGGAATACAGCTCAGAGTAGTGCTGCACCCAGCGTTCCTTCTGCTGCACCCGGTCCTGGATGACCTCGCCTGTGGCAGACTTCGGAGGGGCAGTTTTCTTCTGTGTTAGACCTAGGGCCAGCTTGATACTGTCATACATCCCCTTGATGTTCCCCGTGTCAGCTGCTACCTGTATCTGGGAACAGAGCTGGAGCCAGTAGTCATTAGCACATCTCCTGGCAGTCTGCTGGACTTTGCTGCGAGCAGCACGGAGGACCTGCAGGTTGCGCTCATTGGGACAGGCTTTGTATGCTGCTAGAGTTCTCCTCTTTTCCTCAATGACTGGTGTCAACTCCTCAGAGTGGGCTTCAAACCAGTCTCCTGTCTTGTTGGTCTTCTTGCCATATATGGACAAGGCGGTGTTGTAAATGGCATTCTTGAAATGTTCCCATCTGTTGGATGCATCTGCATCGGCTGGGCTTGGAAGAGATTCCTCAAGTGCTCGTGCAAATTCCTCCACTTTTCCGTGATCCCGGGTCTTGCTGGTGGCAATGCGAGGTCTTTCTTCCTTTTTCGTGTGATACAGTCGCTTAGTTTGCAGTTTCACTCTGCTGCACACCAGCGAGTGGTCAGTGTCGCAGGCAGCACCCTGATAACTGTGTGTGATCTTGATGCTGGGAAGGCTGGAGTGTCTGGTGAGAATCAGGTTGAGCTGGTGCCAGTGCTTTGATCTTGGGTGTCTCCAAGAGACTCTATGTTGGGGCTTCGTGTTGAAGAAGGTGTTGCTGATGCAGAGACTGTGATGACAGCAAAGCTCTAGCAGGCGTTGGCCATTTTCGTTCATTCTCACAGTGCCGAACTGGCCTAGCAAGTGGGCCACGAACTGTGATCAGCACCAACTCTAGCATTGAAATCACCGAGGATGAACAATAGCTCCTTTTCTGGGATTTTCTTGATAGTGGTGGCTAGGTCATTATAGAATTTGTCTTTAGCTTCTGCTGAAGATGACAGAGTCGGTGCATATGCACTGATGAGAGTGAAAAGTCCTGCTGATGAGTGGAGCTGTAGGGACAAAATTCTTTCACTTCCTGCAGAAGGTGGGATGATAGATTTCAGTAGGGTATTTCTGACCGCAAAGCCAACGCCATGTTCCCTGGTCTCGTTTGGTGGTTTTCCCTGCCAGAAAAATGAGAAATTTCTCTCCTTGACAGATCCTGAATCCGGCAGCCTCGTCTCTTGAAGGGCGACGATGTCCATCTGCAGTCTGCTCAGCTCCATGTTGATGACAGCTGTTTTGCGTGCGTTGTCTATTTCTTGCAGGTCGTCAGAGAAGCCAGGTGTCATTGTCCTAGCATTCCAGGTGCCCAGTTTTAAGGCAGGAGTTTTCTGTTTACTGTTGCCTGGTGCAGAGTTGTCGATCCACTTGTTGGTTTTCACCCTAAATCCCACGCACCCCATGAGGTTAACGGACCATGGCGAGGCAGCACCTTACTGGCAGGGGACTACCCAGCTTAAGGCGGGCGGTAGCTGCCCAATAAGATGGAATGATCTTTCAAACCGTCAGAAGCAGCCCCTGGCATTACGCTCTACACCAATCGAGCAAAGACTTATAACCGGTAAACTGTTGCTTCCCGTGTTGTGCTGATGCTGTATGGTGAAGTTGGAGTGTCCTCTCCAGTGTGCAAGGCCTGGGTAAAGTGGGTATGAAGGATAGACTGTTACCCATGCAGCAAATCCCCCCTCTCCACGTCGCTGGAATGGTCCAATGGAAAGGCAGAAGCCAATACGGTTGGTTCCAGCGGCGTCGCAGGAGTTGCCACAGTGTGACTGTGTTCAGCTGCGAACTGCCTCAGGGACTCCAGCTCCTGATTTTGCCTCAAGGTTGACTCCTGAAGCCTTTTCCACAACTGGATGTAGCCACAGTGGAGGCTTGAGGTCAGAGTTTCCTTCTCTTCGATGAGCTGCCTTCCCAGGCTGACGAGCCTCATCTATCCGGTCTACTCATCAGTAAACCTTGAACATTTAATTACCCAGTGAGACATATTCAACTTATTAACTATTAAATTAACTATTACTTTAAATAAATGATTATATTAAAGCAAGTGAGAACTTCTTGCTTTTAGATGGAAATATACATTCATACAAATAAATTAAATGTTTGAAACATAATACAGGTGGAGCCTCGTAATTCGCCAGGTTTCCGTTACTGGAGCCCACGCAAATACCAAATTTTGCGTGGAACCAAGTCATGCGAAATTTGGGCTCCACCCACCTCCGAACACAGCCAGAGTCTCTCGGTCACGTCCAGAGCTGTTCTGAGGCCCTTGGAGGCCGTGCTCAGCCTCCACGGGCCTCAAAACGACCTCTGGAAGTCCTAGAAGGGCACTTCCAGTTTTTGGCTGAAAACCGGAAGTGCCTCTCTAGAACCTCTGGAGGCCATTGTGAGGCTCATGGAGGCTACACGCGGCCTCCACAGGCCTCAGAAGCGCCTCTGGAGGTGACTGGAGCAGAGCTCCAGTCCTCTCCGGAAGGCTCAGGTGGGGCCAAGTCTGGCTCCATGCAGGTCCTGGGGACCCACATTGCATCAGATTCGCGGTTAAAAATATGGCGAATAAAGAGGCTCCACCTGTACTTTAAATTTGCAGTGGTGCTATAGGTAGGCTATAACGGTTAATATCACCTTTCAAAGAGTATGTATACTGAGATAGGGCAATAAATTTGGAAATACTTTTAAGTGTTTCATAGTTGGGGCCATATTACCTCATCTTAATGCTGCTTTAACCCACTATAAGAGCAAAAAATGATTTACAAATGTAGGCATTATACTCACTAAATAGGTCTCACTGCAAATGAAAATCACCTTTGGCTCCTGCTGCTTTTAACTTTCCTGGTCTTAAATATATACAATTAGGACCCACTATCTAGAAATTTAACCCATTTTTGCTCAGCCTACAGGTGTACACATTTGATCCGTGTTGCATGTATGCAACTTGGGCAGAAATGGCTTAAGTTCAGACTCTCACCATTTAGGGCCTCACTGATTCTGAAGAGTTAGGTATATGTACTGGAAGGTCACTTTAGAGGATCAGTACATATAAAAGGATAAAACAGGTGTTTGAAATACAACAAAATTATGTCTCTGCTTTCTCCCATCTTGAAAGGTCATGACATCAACAAATTTCACTTTTTATATCTTACTTCTAACCTAAAAACTTCTAGCCTAAAAACTTTAAAAAAAATAGTTGAAATGAGATAGAAAACATTTCAAAATATTTTCACCTGTTTTTTCCCCTTTGTCTTCCTGGCTCACTGACAGCCCCTCCCAAAGACATTAACCATTTGTAGCCTAGTAAAATTTGAAAAATGTATTAAAATCATTGAGATACAATAAAATATTTTTTCCAGACTGTCAGTGTTGAGTATCTCTCATTTTCTCCTTCAGCCCCATTATCATCTCTCTTCTGCAATTATGAAGTTTTAGAGGTAAGTACAATTAACTAAAAACAAAGTGTGCAGGTGCATAAATCTTCCCAAAACAAATAGACATTAAGGCTTACTAAACTGTCTGGGACATACAGTACAGTTGCATCAAAAATGTATTTAATATAGGCAAATTCAACTATACATACTTGACAAAGAGGGGGGAAAAATTACATAGTGCTGTGATTCCACCCACCATTCCACCTAATGAATGTATGTCCTGGAGCAGGTGTGAGACCAGATAAGTGAACCTGCTGTTCCCTGTTGGTCTCAGTTCCAGTGTGTCTCTCATAGTATAGTTCTAGTTTTTAAAGTGGCAATACTTTTTAATTTAAGGAATTTTTAGGGTAATTTTGCACATACATGATTTTCACCTTACTTCCAAAAGACTGTGACCCAGCTACCCCTTATTTCCCTAACAAACCCAATTCCCTTAAAGGGGAAAGACTGCTCTTTCTTTCCAGAAGTCCTATCATCACTTCTCATGACACTGTGAGTGTGTGTGTGTGTGTGTGTGTGTGTGTGTGTGTGTGTGTGTGTGTGTGTGTGTGTGTGTGTGTGTGAGAGAGAGAGAGAGAGAGAGAGAGCATGTGTGTATTAGGAAATTCAGCAAAGGAAAGTTAATAAAATCTATATGTAAATGGAAACATTTTATTTACAGGTCTGGCATTACACACAGCCTTCAATATTATTTTATTTTTAAAATGTAGAAGATCTCAAGAGACTATGGTATATTGAAGCATTACATTTTGTAGTTATCGTAAGCATGTGAATACAAGCTAGGCCTTTGTATTGCTATAATTGTGTATATGTATACAAAGCCACATCCCTGTGTTGATATATATATTTATCTCAAGAAGTGTGTGCTTAAGAACCAAAGAACACCTTTAGTTAAATGTGGTTCAGAAGCATGATTAATGACCCAATCCTAGTCAGGCTTTATGCCGCTGGAATGCTCGTTCTGTTGGTGTAAAGCCCTTTATGGCAGCAGCAAAATGCAACAAGCCATTTGGCATAGCATGGCTACTACTGCAAGCAGCAAACAGCCAGGTCCATATACCAGCAGACCAGGGATGCCTGCCCACACCAGTAAGTTAGCACAGGGGGTGGGAGGGGATGGGGGGAGGAATGAGGTGGCAATGGGAGAAGGAAGGAGAGTGGTATCAGTGGCAACAGCACACAGTGATATCCTATCCCTCTTCCCGGCCTTGATCCTCCAATGTGGGTCCACTTGGACTTGCACTAGCAATATAGCTGGCACAGGTCCAAGTAGAATCAGCAGGCTGGTGCAAGCTTACCCTGAGGCAAAGGAATGTTCCTTTATCCCAAGGAGGAGGACAGAGCCTGGACCCCCCCCCCCCCATGGGATACAATGGGTGCCATGGCTCAGTTTCATCACCACACAGAGAACTGACTAGGGTTGGGCTGTAAGACTGGGAACTCTTCCACAAAAAAATAGCTGTTGGTATCTTTGCTTGGGATTGGGACTATAGCACATAGGGATGAGGGTTTAACCCTTTCACTCTGAACCATTTCCCCACAGAAAATACTTGCTAAAGCTGCAATTTACTTCCAGAACAGCTATTCACAGTAAATAGCTTCAAGGACAAATGGAGGTGATAATGGCCTTCTAAGGGGAGAACACTCCGAACATTCAGAGAACAGAGTGAAAACATTGCTTTGAGAAATATTTCTATACAGAAGACAAGTTCTACATATTAATTGTTTTCATGATTACAGATGGCATCAGCTGGGTTTGAAATCGATGTTGGCAGATTGGGCACTCAGTTTTGTAGGTATGTCTGACTACCTGATTTATTAACTTTGTTTCACAGACAGGTTGGTAAGTCTAGGATTTCTTGTTCTTCATTACATTGTGTGGCACATATCTTTTTTCTTCTTCTGACCTAGATATTGTAAAAGCTACCTGCAACTTTCTGCTAACTTAAGTATATTTAGTCCTTTTTCTTTAATTGTCAACAATTTTACAGTTTTTAAAATATAAAGTACTATTTTGTTTTTGCAGATACTATATTTTTAACTTCTTTCACAATGTGAAGTAGCTATTTTGCTTCTCATGTAAAAAAATAAGACTGAAATAAGACTGAAAATAAGACTGAAAATTAGACTGAAAGTCTAAGACTGAAATAGACTGAAAAAATAAGACTGAAATAGCAATAGAGTGATAGGTAGCTTTTTGAGCAAATGCTTACCTTTCTCACGTCCTCTGTTGAAGACCTTAACTTCCTTTAAGTTTATTCCTAGGCCAGTCCTCATGGACACAGCCTCTGTGGCATCATTTTTGTGGCCTCGTCTGATAGACCCATTTGCATGAGCTCTGTCAAAAAATGTTGGAAATATCTGACCCACAATTTCCAACTAATTAAAATCAAAGAAGTCATTAAAATGCAAGAGACATCTGGTTTAACAGAAGGCAAAGAAAGGAACACACTTTGTTGCCTATGACATTGATATGGTTTACCTTTGAATATCCACATTGCCTTTTCTCTGGAAATTACATGGCTTTGTGAGATCCTTTTAGTGACCTTGCTAAAGAATGGCTAATCCTACAAGGGTGAAGCATCTGGCACAGAAATAACATTTTGAGACTCAAATACTTATGGAAAAATAAATTACCTGTCAGACCAGTAGATGTAAGCCCCAAAGACTGCAACTGAAAACATATCCACATTGCTCCCTGACAGCACAATCTCTCGATTCCTTCCACTCTCAAGGTCAATTCTTTCTATCTTGTCCATTCGAGCATCACACCAGTATAATTTATTTTCCTGAGGATCAATTGAGAAATAAACAACATTTTATCTCATCTTTTATTAATGAAATAGAAGAATAATAAACATTATGACTTGCATGTTCTAATATGGTAACTGCTACGGAAGAGGACTCACAGGAGAAGGCAGGCTGACCCAGAGGAGTAGCACCTGATAGTTAGCACACCCACACACTTTCCTGCTTCCTACTTTACCCATTCAGCTGGTTGTCCAATAAAAGGAAATACGTTGGTAGACCGAATCCACTGCCACTGTCCTAGGCTATTCAAACCAGGGAGAGGAGGGCTTTCTGGGGAAATGCTCTCAGGAGAACACTGAAACCCAAGAATTCCTATTAAAAATCAATGCCCCAGTGTGTCTGCAAAGTGAAGATATGTGACCCATGAATATGGACCAGGCAGATCAAGGATCAAAACGTGAGGGTCGCCCAGAAAGTAATGCACCACATTTTTTTTCTCAGCCTACAGTAATGGTACGAATGCGAAACTTTAGATATACATTATTTGAATTTTCAGGAGCGTGCACACAAATTTTTGGTTTCTTCAGACAGATAGCATAGCTGCAGCAGTGTTTCGAAATGGCATCTGTAAGTGATGTACGTTACAAGCAGCATGTCGTCATTGAATTTCTCACTGCGGAGAAAGAAACAGTTGGGAACATTCACAAACGTTTGTGTACAGTTTATGGAGAATCTGCAGTCGACAGAAGTACGGTTAGTCGCTGGGCACAGAGGGTGAGGCCATTAGAAGGCAGTTCGGCAGAGCTTCAAGATTTGCAGCGTTCGGGGCGGCCATCCACGACTGTCACACCTGACAAGACGCAGCTTGCTGATGTGCTCATTTGCGAGGACCGATGCATAACGACTAGGCAGTTGGCGCTGAAGCTGTCAATCAGCAAAGGAAGTATGGATGCAATCATCCATGCTCTTGATTACTCAAAAGTGTATGCACGATGGGTTCCACGCTGTCTTACGGTGGACCACAAATCTCTCAGAAAAAAACATTTCTTCTGAGTTGCTGAAACGTTTTGAAGATGAGGGGGAAGCGTTCTTGTCCAGGATTGTGACAGGTGATGAAACCTGGGTTCACCATTTTGAGCCCGAAACAAAACGACAGTCGATGGAATGGCATCATCCTCAGTCTCCACAGAAGAAAAAATTCAAAGCAACTGCTTCCGCCGGTAAGGCCATGATCACTGTGTTTTGGGATTGTGAGGGCGTCCTACTCATTGATGTGATGCCAAGAGGCAGCACCATTAATTCTGAAGCTTATGTGAAGACATTAACCAAACTCAAGAAGCGCTTCCAGCGACTTTGGCACCATAACAACCCAGGTGAATGTTTGATTCAACATGATAACGCTCGGCCTCACACAAGTTTGAGGACTTTGGAACACATCACTAAACAGGGTTGGACTGTGTTACCCCATCCACCCTACAGCCCTGACCTAGCTCCCTCAGACTTCCACTTGTTTGGGCCATTAAAGGATGCCATTCGCGGAAGACATTTGGAGGATGACGAAGAGGTGATTCGCACAGTGCAGAAATGGCTTCGTGACCAGAACAAGGAGTGGTACCGACAGGACATACATGCCCTTGTGTCTTGCTGGAGGAAGGCCATAGAACTGGACGGAGATTACGTGGAAAAATAGGGAGTGTAGAAGAAACATCATTCTTTCTTGTGTGTAAGTTTCATTGTGTTCAATAAATAATTGTTGAAGAAAAAAAATGTGGTGCATTACTTTCTGGGCGACCCTCGTATAACTAGCTATATTAAAAGTCTAAACAAAAAGAGATTAACCAAAATGGGAACAGAAAATCAGGTAATAAAAGTTGAGTAGGATGATGGAAAATACTTGGCTGGGAATCATAAAAGTTTTCATGAAAAGGATATAATAACAAATATGCTACTCCATCACGTTCATTACTATGGAGGAAATTTGTAAGCCAGCTGGAATTATGGCAAACATGTAAAAATAAAAAGGATAAATCTTATGATCCTAGCTAGACAATCCTTAGTCTAAGCAGCTTACATTGCAAGGAATTCCCAGTCCTTTGCACTTGCTGTTTGGTTAGCGGCTGCTCCTCTCTGACCTCCCACAGAATGTGTCACTCATGCAACTGGTAGAGAACAGCCCTCCACTTCCTGAAAGCTTGGAAATTTTATTACGTAGCTGTAATGATGCCATCACATAACCTAATCGGAAGAGTGGAAACTACCTGGACACTCAATCCCACCTCTTGGACCAAGACAGACAGGTTTGCTACCCAACTGACAAGATAACACTGTTGCTAAGCTACATAACTAACTCATACAGAAGATGCAGTCTCGATCCACATTCCCATGTAGCTATCTGGTAACAGTGGATTTCAAACAAAAGATAACAACTGCCTATAAGGAATATCCCAGCTGCTGGATGGCACAGAAACTTCTGGGGCAGTAAAACTGTCCAAAATGCAGAAGAATAGGGAAGATGCAGGGGGCTCATCACAGGAACATTTAATGAATTCATACTATTTAGTAGAAGACACAAAAACTAACCTCATGGTCAACAGAAATTCCATTAGGCCATGTAACTCCAGTGTCAACAAGAATGATCTTTTGAGATCCATCTAAACGTGCCTTGCCTATGCAGGGTGCCTGTCCCCATTCTGTCCAGAATAAATATCTAGAACATGGAAACAACGTAATAACATCTATGTTGCTGGAAACATCACTATATGCAAGGATCTTATACATTTTGGGGGGGAAAGAACTACTTAGGGTACAGACCAGATAAAAAGATACTTGGTAAACTATACTGTTCCTGCTCAGTCTGAATCTTTGGGAATGTGTGATACAGTAGATATAAAAACAAATAAATGTAAATGTTCAAAGATGATAAAATGTAATTATTAGAAATAAAAATATTGGTCCGGATCCTAAGAAGCGAGCATGGAAGGAAGTTCCTATAAAGAAAATGGCCCCCAGAGCCTCTGAAATACCTCTGTGAGGAACCTTTGGGAACAGGGTGGCTGAAACTCAGGGACTGCAGAAGGGGACTTTCCCGAAATTGGATGGTGACACCTTGAGCAAACGGAGCTCCCGCTTGTGTAAAGAGTCATTTTCTTGGAGCCCCACAGTTTTCAACAGGGTGTACTTGGAGGCTCTGAGAACTGCTGTGGGGAACATGGGCCATGGAAGGTTCTTCACAGGAATTTGCTTTCATGTACATTCTTTAGATCCATTCCAGTATCTTCTAAGACACAGATGTACAAAATATTTTCAAGATTAAAGTTTTTGCGTCTAAGTTTCCAATATGTTACATTTGTTGACAGACTAGATTGGCAGAACTTCCATTATTACTGTGTTCACACAAGCATGCTCCACTGACATATAATTTGATAATTAATATGTACATTTTCAGAAGTACCCATTAATAGTTCTGGCGGCATCATATCATAGCAAGGAAGTTACCCTTTTTCTGGGTGCACTGCTATAGATCTCGGCTGGTCCAGACCTTGAGAAATGACCACATATCGAAAAGAGCCATTGAGTCTAGAAACTTCAATAAAGTTGAAGCCATGATCTGTCCAATATATATTACCTGGAAGAAATATGCAATTTAAATAAGAAACTTAGGAAACTTGTACGTTACAGAAATAACGAATGTATGGAGCACACACCAGTCCTTTTAAGAATTGTATTCAAAACTACGTCTTGTCCATTTTTAGTTTTCCCCAAATTCAACAAAACAATGCAGAATAACTAAAAAATTGACAAAGAAACATTTCCTACACATAATTTATTGCAATAAAGATATCAGTAATAATAAGCACAAGTTATAAGGATATTTCATAATTAATCTAAAATGAAGTACACAATGTCTTATTAAATAAGTATAAAGGTAAGGTTCCCCCCGGCGTTAAGACTAGTCGTTTGCGACTCTAGGGGCAGGGCTCATTTCCGTTTCTAAGCCGAAGAGCTGGCATTGTCTGTAGACAGTTTCCATGGTCAAATGGCCGGCATGACTAAACGCATAAGTGCATGGAACGCTGTTACCTTCCCACCGAGGTGGTACCTAATTATCTACTCGCATTTTTACACGCTTTCGAACTGCTAGGTTGGCAGGGGTTGGGACAAGCAATGGGAGCTCACCCCACAGGCTCGTTGACTCGGCTGTTTAACTCACTAAGTATTGAGTTTAACTCACTGAGTTTAACTCACTAAGTATTGAGGTGAATTTCAGAAGTCACAGCTGCAATATTTATAAGTGCCCACCAATATAAATTTTATACCCAGCTAGTTGACTTCATTCATAATACAGTTGTTCCTTGTTATCCACTGGGATTTCGTTCCAGAACTGCTAGTGGATAAAAAAAAAATCAGTGGATAAAAAAACAGTGGAATAATAGATTTATAGACCCACTTCCAGGTTTCTTGCCCCTCCATTGCTCCTAATGGAATAATTCCATGCCTTGATAACCACAGGGGTTTGATTCTGGGACTCCCTGCTGATACCATAAAAATGTATTAAATAAAAGCAGTTTGAAAAAAATTAAAAGTGCATCCCTTTACAATTGTAACTTAAAAGTAGCTTTTCTTACTGTTGTAGAGAGGCAGTCAGCAATGAGAAATGCAAAGGACCCCCTGCCTTTGCCTAGCTCAGCTGAAGAATGGAATGATCGCTTACATGGCTGACTCTCTAAAACAGTAAGAAAAGCAGTTTTTTTAAACTGTGATTTTAAAGGGATGCATTTTTCCCTTTGTCCAGGGATCAGCACATTCCCTCTAAGTTGCAGTGGCCATTCTTGTTGAGTCAAATCTGTGTATAAAATATCTGCGTCTAACAAGGTTGGACCTGTAAACTAAAACAATAGACTTACAGGTGGGACCTTGGTATCTGCAGTGGTTCTGTTCTAGGTTAATGAAATTCCTGGGGGATTAGAGAACCTCCTGAAGTGAGTTCTGGTCAAATCCGAAAGTGTCCATGGTGCAGGGAGGCTGTGCTAGCCCCACACACCTCAGAATGTGTCCCAGGGGCTTTCAAGATGCACTTTCAGTTTTTTTGTAAAACCAGATGTGCCTCTTGGAAGCCTCAGGGATGTGTTTTGAGGAGTGCTGAAGCTCAATGTGACTTCTGTGGATCTCAGAACACCTCCTGGATGTGACAGGGAGGTTTACAGGCCAGTCGCCACAACAGATAAGCCCTGTTTATGTTGCCACCAATCAATTACGGTGATTGCATAAAGACGAAGGCCTCTACAGAAAAAGACAACAAATAACTTTAAAGGAAACAGTACTTTTTCTGCTTAATAAAGTTTCTTAGACTATTTTACTAACAGCACAATCCAAACTGCACTGTAAGGCAAGTTTGCGCCTCCTTGTGAGTTGGCGGAGATGCGCTGGCTTGCAGAGGCTGACATAAGCCTCCGCGCTGATGAAGGCACTAAGCCTTGCATTAGCTGAGCTGGGCCGATGCAAGGCTCTGGGGTTGGCGGGGAAGAGGTGGGGGGAGGTGTTCTGGAGCAGGGGGAAGGAAGGTGGTGGGTGGCCCTGAAGGTGGGTGGGTGGAGCAGAAGGCGGGGCTGTGGTCTGACAGTTATGTCCCAAGCCCCGTTCCCGAGGACCATGGAGCAGCTTCAAGTCACTCTGCTCTCCTCGGACTTGTGCCACCTCAGGAGGTGCCATAAGGAGGTGGCACAGGAGGTGCCTCAGGAGGTGGCACAAGCCTGAGGAGACCCAATAGGACCAGGGTGGCTTACCTAATAAGTTTCCCCTTACCTCTTGCTGAACCACTTTGGGCACCTATCCTGAGCTGGATATAGCACAAGTCTCTTGGCTTGCCTGTTCCAGCGCAAGATAGGATTGCGCCCTAAGTTAGTAACAGTAAATTTTAAAATAAATCTCTTCAGAAACTAAATATTGCCAAAAAAAAAAAATTACCAGTGTTGAAAAAGACAATTAAAAAGTAGTAGTAGTAGTAGTAGTAATTTTTTACCCGCTATCCAATCTACTGCAATGTCTTCCACTCGCCCCAAACCATTTGTAATTATATCTTCCTTCCATGTTTGGTCTCTTCTAGCTCTACTTATTTTGTTGAGTCCCATGTCTGTCCAGTAGATTGTATCGTTTCCTATAAAATATTAAAAATTTGCAAATGGAAAGGTTGTAATCTCAAATCTGTAATAAATTGTCTAAATTTGGTTTTAACTAATACACCAAAAAGCAAACTGTAATTAATTCCATAAATTGATTTCAATCAGTCAGTCTCTCATAGACCTGGTTCAGTTCTAATGGAACAATGTTGCCACCCACTCACCCACCAAACCCCCTCAGGGGGAGTGTCACAGGAGTGACTGGAAATGTGTGAAAGCCGATGCCTGCATGGGAGAGCTGTTCATGTGACTCTCAGGATATAAAGACCTGAAAAGACTGGTACAGTCACTACTGAAGCAATCCGATCTTCATAATTAGCTGCTCATTAGTCTACTTGCATGAACAGAGTTAACAGCACAAGTATGATTTCACATTTTCCTTTTCATGAAAAGTGAAATGGCAGATTCTGATTTTCCTGTTCATAAAAGAGGAGTTGTGATATACATCTGTTGTACTACTTAGATAACTTGTGTGAGTAATTATTTGCAGGGATTTACGACTACATCTTGTTGGCTCAATAGCAACTCTAACCCTCGCAGGAAGTTTCAGATATGTTTCAAGCATTTAAGAAGACAAGCTTGCAATGTGAATGCCCTTGCTTTAACATTTGCTCTCAGTCTGCTTTGAATAGGCTGGTACTCACCTTGATTTTGTGAGCTGTGTCCTACAACAGAGCTTTGGGGCAGGAGAAGGAAAGGTCAGAGACAGCAGTGGGTGTTCCTTGAAGTTGAACAGGGTCTGGGCCTACTAGTCCCAGAATACCTGACAGTAAATGGATAGTATTCACCTCATTACCCCCAAGGAAAGGGCCCTTCAAAAGCCTTCTCCACATCACATAAATGATGTGAACACCAGTTTCTTGCCAAGGATTTTGGGATTCATAGTCCTACCCTCACTTCCCAGCAAGAAAGGATGCTTTGCTGGGGCTCTGAGTATAACTGGCACCTTCTTCCACTGCCCACTCCTTCCTTCTGTCCAAAGGTAAGTTCTGTAAAGTACTTACCTTACAGGTAAGTGAAAAAGTAAGTGAAAAATTCATAAAGCTTTCACAAAGAACATTGTAATGCTTGTATGTCCCTAGAGTCTTTATGTGACAATATCAGATGACAAGCTGCACCTGCTGAAATTCCCTCCTCTACACAACTGTTAAAGCACCAGGAGCCCTAAAGTTGAAAGGCTGGCCACCCCTGTTCTAGTATATATTAAGCTAAAATGTCATTTTCAATTTAACTAGAAATCACCTGGACAAGAAAACTTGGGTACAGATACTTGCTTGGAAATAATTGGAAAGGGCTACTTAATATTTACTTTTATTGTCCTCTGACCCTTGCTGTTTCTGTTAAGTGAAAAAAGAAGTGCAGACTAACATTAACCTACTGATTTTAGAGTAAAACTAGGAGCAACTCAACCAATGAAACAAAACAGAAGTCATGTCATTAGATCTGACAATTTATAGATGTATTTTCTTCTGTAAAAAATCATGCACACTCTGATTTTCTCTGAATGAAGGCTTAATATTTTACAGTGTAAAGCAAAGGCATATTGATTTTGTCTACTTGCAGCTGCAGAACAGATCTGAAAAATATGACTATCATATTTTCTTGTACTTCTGTCTACAGAATAGGTGACAGTTTAAATATGTGTAAAATAAATACAACTAATTTTTATTATTTTACCTGCATGGAAATCTATACCCACAGCAAATGAAGTTCCTGATATGGGCATTAATGCATCTGTTTTATCATTTGGATCAAGAGGAACTCCACGAATTCCTTCATTAACAGAATACATAAGGAATGATTCTATGCCTAAAAGAAATACATATAAACAAAAACAACTGAGATCAATTATAATTTTTAACAAGTGACTTTTCAAACTTTCTATATTCAGGAAACATTTTTCAGCTAAATTTGTTTGTTATGTGCCTTTTGGAAGTTTCAAGGACACACACTCAGTTCTCCCATGGAACTGCCCAGGTCTGTTAGACCACAACGTTGCTCCAAATGAATGGAGAGTGTATTGTCCATTTGAAGGAAGTGTTGAGAATAGTTAAAAACTGTCTTTCAGGAAATTATATCCATAATCTCTGTGTTTCTCATTGATGAACCTCTAATTCCAACTGGCTTCCAAGGAAGTCTGAAGTAACACAATTTGTTACTCAGAAATACAATTTGAAAAGTTTCAGAAAAATTATTTCACTTCTTGGAATGTACCACTAATGTGGTATTTTGGAATGGTTTTTGTACTTGTTGGTCTGCACAGCAGAAATGGAATTGTGTTTATTAATTGTTTTACATATTATTATTATTAACAGTATTTATATACCACTTTTCAATAAAAAAAGTTCACAAAGCAGTTTACAGAGAAAAAAACACAACACTAATAGCTCCCTGTCCCAAAAGGGCTCACAATCAAAAAAGATGCAAAAGAACAGCCAGAAGACAGCCACTAGAAAGGACACTGCTGGGGTGAGGAAGGCCAGTTACTCTCCCCCCACTAAATAAAAGAAGAGTACCCATTTAAAAAGTGCTTCTTACCAGTTAGCAGGGGTTAAACTTTTGTAAACTTTATAGTAAACTTTATTCTTGTAAGCTGTCTTGAGCATTTGCCTTGGCAAGGGAGAGGTGGATATAAATTTTTTAATAAATAAAGTGAAAAGACTCAAAAATAACTTGTTCAGGATCTACAACAGCGGTTTTCAGGTGTGCTGCGGGGCCAGAGGAGGCAGGCAGCAGCCACTCGTACTCGGGAGAAGCAGCGAAAAAGGAGCAGCTGCAGCTGCTTTGCAGCATCTCCTACTGTGAGCAAGAGGAAGGCTGCAACCTGATCCTCCTTTACCTGGGAGTAAGCCCCATTGACTATTATGGGGCTTACTTCTGAGTAGACACACCAAGGATTGGGTATCAAGTCCCTTGTGTGCCCTTGCCTGCTGAATGGGTAACCAGAAAAGCCTGGAGGAGGTCTGGGCGGAGGGATCCAGAGGCAGGCAAGCAGGTAGGAAGCCAGCGAGTCTGCTGAGGCACTACACATGATCTTAGCCATAAGGCTGAGGCTGCCGGTCCATTTATTGATCCCCTTTTTGTTCTGCTTAGTGATAATCAAGCAAACATTACTATAGCAGTTGCTAGTTTTTTATCCCAAATTATTAAAATATCCCCCCTTCCTAAAAAATTTCCTTTTTCTTTTTTCCTCCTCTATTTTTGGATCATTTCCCTCCTCCCTGCCTCATTATGTTTATCCTTTTAGTGATTGTTATAATTTGGTTTTGTTTTATTTTGTTTATTTGTTATATGCCAATAAAGGTTGTGAAGTGAGTCTGCTGAGACTACCAGCTTAAGAATGGGCAGGCTGAGCGTCCACGAAAGTCCCTTCTCCTTGCCACAGTTGCCTGCAGCTTCCCAACCCTCCCTGTCTTGCCTTTGCCTTTCAGAAGAAGGGTGCTGGGCCACAATCCTATTCACACTTTCCTGGGAGTAAGCCCCATTGACTATAATGGGATTTACTTCTGAGTAGACATGACTGAACTGGGCTGGGCTCTCAAGTTTCTCTCCTAGCCCCACTTTCCTGGGAGTAAGCCCCATTGACTATAATCAGACTTACTTCTGAGTAGACATGCCTAAGCTGGGCTGGGCTCTCAGGTTCCTCTACAACCCCACTTTCCTGGGAGTAAGCCCCATTGACTATAATGGGACTTACTTCTGAGTAGACATGCTTGGATTGGGCTTTTTTTCTGAAATACAGGCGCAGGCAGTGGGGGCAGAATGTGAGGCAAATGATTCTGGAGCTTTGGAAGGTGTGGACCAGTGAGGGGAGGGATAGCAGGAGAGGTGCTAACTGCAATTATGAGATGGGGGGGAATGTGCCTGAGGGAGGGGGCGGGTGGGGGAGAGGAGGAGAGAGAAGCGCCAATTGCCTGCTCCTGTATTTGAGAAAAAAGAGTGCAACCAAAAGCCCAATCCTTGGCATGTCTACTCAGAAGTAAGTCCAACAGGCACATTCCCCCCCAGTCTTTGGCTGCAATCCTAACCACACTTTGCTGAGAGTAAGCCCCCTTGAACAAAATAGGACTTACTTCTGAGTAGACCTGGTTAGGATTGTACCCTTTGTCATGTAATGATTTAATTGTATTAATTATATTCATTAAAAATTAATTGTAATATAGTAATTAAATGTAAGTAAAAAACTGGGAGTGTGCCTTGACCAATTTTAGTGCCTTGACAGTGTGCCGTGAGCTGAAAAAGGTTGAAAATGGCTGATCTACAAGAACATGATGCCAGTTATCAAATATTGAAACTAATATTACATAAAATTATGCATTAGTCACTTTTATTATCTGATAATATACATCTAGAAAAAGTTTAATCTGCTTGTAGAGTACGTAATATATCCATAAAGACCAGGAGTGACAATATGCATATTTTCTTACACTTATTAGCTGAAACTTTCTTAAAACATCACTCTGGCTATTTTAACGGGCAGCCCAATCCTGAGTTGCCCGGGGCACCCAGGCTCAGCAGCACCGAGAAGGGCTGCCGCCGGATCCTGCGCCTCCTGGGTTACCGGAGGAGGCGCCTCGGGAGAAGGGGACTTTTGTCCCCTTCCCCTGAGTATGGTAAGCAATGGGTGGGCAGCCCTACATGAGTGCCTTGGATCCTGCAGAGCAGAGCTCCACAGACCCGCCTCCCATCCCTCCCCCCGGCACGCCTCCAGCCTGACCCCTTCCCCATGTCACACCTCCCCATCATACCTCCTCCCCGCCCTCTCTCTGTCCCCGCCGGCCTCCCCCCTCCCCAGAACACTTCCTCCCCGCCCCCATCCCCACCCCACCTACTGTTTCGCAGCTCGGCGGTCTGGGAGACCGCTGAGCTGCAGAAGCTGGGCGACCACCCCACGCTAGCCCAGCACCGGCTGGCGCTGGGCTGGGCTAGCATGGACGGGAGCCCGGTGGTGAACCTCGCAAACGTGCCATACAGCACATTTATGACAGTGCTTGTCGGCACAGAGCCGTGCCGACAAGCACAGGATTGGGTGCTTATTCCTTTGTATTTGTAAAAGTAGCTGAAGAATTATACCTTGGCATGACATACGGTTTTTCCGAAGGTTATAGCCTACTGTACATAAGCATGTTCTGGTTGTTTCAGAGGTTGGTAGGCAAAGTTGGGAACATCCTCCATTATTTAGTTGACAAGAATTGCTACCTACAATACAATGTGATAATAATAAAATGGAAAATAATTACTGAATTTTGCATACAATACTAAAATAGTAATTCTTGCTTTAGTCTCCATTTCATACTTAATTCATACAAGTCATTCCAAAATCAGGGGAGGTATAGTCCTTTACATTACCATAGATACAATCCTGTTATACTCTGTCAGATTGTTTTTGTTCTTCTCAAATGCAAATAATGAAATTGAAATTTGAAGGGGACTGTGGCAAGAAGCATTTTCACATGGACTACTTTCCTGCTCTCTCACCAAGTTGTATAAATTGCATCATGGATTTTTCTTATGCTGCGATGTTATTCACAAACTCGCAGCCCTATCCTAACTGGGCTGTGTGCTAGTAGAACGCATGCTCAACCATAGGACACACCGCCATGGTGCTGGAAATGCAGCCACATGTGCAGGGCAATGGACATGCCGCCTTTCACCACCAGCAAGTTGGTAGTAGGGACAGGTAGTAGGAGTAATGGGGTGAGGAAGGGGGAAAGTAGAAGAGAGGGCAAGAGAGGGCAGGTGGAGGTGGATTCTAGCAGAATCGGCGTGTTTCAAGATCCTAAGCCAATTTCCTCTCGCTTATTTTCCTTGGTCAGAAGCCCCTGCTGATTTGTTTTAAGTTGTGCAGTAAGATAATATTTTCCCCATGGTGAAATTTTGACAAAAATTACAAAGGGAAACCATTACTTATTTGTGTTGCCTTCTTTCTCTATTTCATAATGAAATTTTAGTTTTCATATAATTAACCAATCATAACTGCATGCAAATGGAACTGCTGAACCAATCTAAATCTAAATTCTTTAAGACTGTGGGGATTTAATGCCTTCCACCAATAACACTTCATAAGTGTCCATAATAAAATCCTTTAATCACATGGCAATTTTCTAGATCTTTTTGGCAAGTATTTCTTTACCTTAATGATAAACAGTCCAATCCTGAGCTGGGTAAACTGAGTAACCCCACAATGGGGCTACTTGATTCTATGCTGACCCAAAGGTCAGCACAGAATCAACAGCACCCAAAGGTCAGCACAGAATCAACAGCCTCTGTGTTGGACGGCCACCTGACACGGAGGCTCTGGATCTGGTGCAGCTTTGCTCCACTGGTCGTGCATTCCTCCTGCCATGCTCCCTTCCTCCACCTCCTCTGCCCTGGAACACCTCCTCCCCGCCTCCCACCATGCCCCACTTACCTCTCCGCTGCTCAGCGGTCCACATGACCACCGAGTGGCAGAGCTCGAGCGCTCCACTGGCACTAGCCCGGCACTAGCCAGCACAGGGCTAGCACTGGTGGAGCACCAGCACAGGGCCTGCAAACATGCCTTACGGCCCAAAGTCAAGAAGTCTGTATTCTAGATTGTAAAGCTAACAGAATTAGATACTCAATAGCTTTCAGCGTGAGTTCGCTGTGCATAGCAATACACTAAATTGTAATGAAGACATTTTCTATACATGTTGCATGAATGATTTAGCTTCTATATATTTGTTAATGACAAGCCACATTATACACTTTCTACTTGATGTATAAAACAATATAAAATACAGATTACCTTGCTGTGCTGCCTTGTCATACACTTTCATATGCACAACACCTGAAGTCTTATTCCGCAAGACTGTGGGAATCCTTCCATCTTTTTTATTGCATGTGCCCAGCTGGCCTAAGTTTTGATCTGCCCACCATAGCTTTCTATCTGTAAACAAAGCATTATGATATTAAAATATTTTAAATGTTCATACAGAGCACTAATTATGTTAATATATTGTATAAAGGTTGGAAATATATTACAGGGGGGCTTTTCTATCCATGGATCCCATATCCACATATTCATTTATCTGTGGATTGGTCCATGTCCACCCCTGCGTGACCCCCTCTCCGGAGGCAAGGGGAGCTCTGCTCCTCTCACCTCTGGAGGGTTGTCTGAATCCAACGAAGACCACACGTGTCCGTCTGTGGGCTCTGCTGGGCTCAGACTGAGCTTTAGAATGAAAAACACATGACTGGGTTTTTTTTCTGAAAACTGGCTTCCCTGGTCCTTCCAATACCTTATAAGGCTTTAGAAATATCACTTTCGGTTTTTCTGGAAGTCACATGTTTTTCACTCTAAGGCGGAGCCTGAGCCTGGCAGAGGCCACAGGTGGATGTGCACAGCCTCTGCTGGGTTCCAACAACCCTCCAGAACCAAGGGGAGCAGAGCTCCCCCTTGGATCCATTGGGTAGGGGCGGCATCCACCCATATATGCAGTTTCACTTACTTGGGGGTTCTGGAATAGAATCCCCAAGGATACGGGACCACACCTGCATTTGACTTAAAACTGCCCCCCTCTTCACAAATTAGAATTTTTTAAAAAACCATATATAATGTAATAAGAGTGGTGTATATAAACCTAAGAATGTAAAACATTCTTTTGATATTATAATTGCCTAAGGCTAACAAAACAGGTTGCTTACTGTAACAATAATTCTTTGACAATCATCTGTGCAAACATACGTAGTGAACTTGTGCACATACACACACATAGCCTTCTGTGTGCATAGTCTTGGAAGCTTCTAGGGCTTTGTTGAACATTCTGCTCCTGCTCTTTTGGGGGAAACGCTATGTGCCCTGAGGGCAATTCCTTAGCACCACCCATTAAATTCAAAATGTTGCATCTGAAGAGAGATCCAACCAATGAAACAAAACCTACATAGGAAATGATTGGGTACAATATCTGCACAGATGACCACTCAAAGAAATATATGTAGTTATGGATAAGCAATGTGTCCTCCTTTATGGTCTCTGTGTAGTCCCATTTAGTGGAAACTTCCCACTTACTTGGAGGTGGGTGCAGTTAGATCAGGACAAATTCTGCAGAACATCATGCCTAACAGCCCAATAATATCCTTTCCCCCCACCAATACGGAGATGCCAAAATTGCTACCACTGTATCCGGTGGCGAGGCAGTTGTGGATGTCTCTTCTGGGTAAGCCTCCACAGTGCAGAGAGATCTACTCGGACTTGTGAAAGCAAAATTGCTGGTGCAGGTCCGTGTGGATCTGGGAAGGGGGCTAGGATTATATGGTTGCCACCAAACCCACTGCCTTCCTGGACCTGATCCACCCTTCCCCATCACCACTCTGTTCTACTTTCCCCCACCCCATAGCCGCCTCATTCCTCCTTCCCCCATTCTACCTGACCTCCCCCACTATCCTCTACCTCTGTCAGCACACCTGTGACAATTCACCTGCACACGAGGCCTCTCTAGTCTCTCTACTGGCACTCCTGCAGTATGCAACTTTGTGCACTGCTGGAGTGTATGTTACAACTGCCATAAGGCACTCTACACTTGCAGAACATGTGTTCCACCAGTGTACAGCCCCAAAGGATTATGCTGTAAATGAGGTATCGGCTCTTGACCTCATGTCCAGGGCAGATTAGTAACACAAACTATGCTGCTGCTCCTCAGCTGAGATCCAGAGCAGAACAACTTGCATTTTGCAGTGAAGGCTGAAACCATCCTGGTGGAGTGTGATCTCAAGGTAGGTGGTGGCTCTTCTTTAGACAACTGGTAAAATGGGGGAACAGCCTTACAGCGCAATACTACGCATATCTACTCAGAAGTAAATCTCACTGAGTTCATTGGTGCTTACTTCCAAGTATGTGTAGAATTGTAACATTAGTTACCCAGACACTAGATAGAAACTTCTTTGCCCTTACAGGGTCCCAGCAGCAGATAAATTATGTCTGCTCAGAACAATGCAGTTCGGTGAATATTGAAAAAAAGAGTTCATTTAATGTCCCATGTGTGCAGGGCTCTTGCTTCTCCTGAAACCTGGTTCTAAAAATACACAGGCAATATCAAGGAGCACTGAGATCAGCTAAGGTTAAAAAAAAACAACCAATGCCCAGTCTCAACTCTACTTTTAACTGCATGGAATAGTGTTCAAACATGAAGTACACAGTTTACTTGTCCTGTGTACTAAAATAATGGCAGGCTCAGAAGACTTGCCCATTAGATAGAATAAGTCTAAGGAAAACTACACAATGGAATGGGAGCTTCAATTAGTGGATACAGGTTAGCTAGGCCCTTGAAAACATGTTCTGAGCAGAGGATGTGAGAAAATGGGTAGGTTGTCTATTGCCAGATGGCAGAGCTGGCAGCAAAGTGAACTCTCAGAGAAGAGTTGGCCAAACTGGTTGACTTCAGATGAATACTTGTATCAACAAACTGAATAGACCACTGGTTCTCAAACTTTTTAGCACTGGGCCCTACTTTTTAAAACGACACTTTATTGGGACTCACCCAGCTATATAAGAGTTTTATTGGATTGGGATTATTCTGGTGGCCTTGTATTCCCCTTCACCTGGCCTTCAGTAAGATCCAAGCCATGGTTACCTACTCATGACTTAATGCACATGTGTGGTTCAGTTTCACTTTCCATAGGGCTCAATACATTTTCCTTGTGAGCTCGGAAGGGCGGGAGACATCCTTCTCGAGAGTTTGTTGGGGCCTTCGTCCATCGGATTGAGACTATTCTGATGGCATTGCATTCCCCTAGACCTGTCCTTCAAAGTGGACCAAGGCACACTCATGGGAAAGCATGCACATTCTGCTCTGTCTCAGTTTTCATAGGGCTAAATACATTTTCCTTTGTCATCTATTAGCATGTCAGTTTTGTGACCCACCAAAACATAAAGCCACAACCCACTGGTGGGTAATGACCTCCAGTTTGGGAACTACTGGAATAGACTATAAGAATGAGGTTCTTTATCAGTTATCTGACTCTATAATTTATAGACTTTGCATACAAGATCAAGTCTTATCAATACAATCTAATCAGGATAACACTAAAACAGTGATGGCAAACCAATGGCACACCTTGACACCATTTTCACCAATACCTGACACCATTTGAGTTTGTTTTGCTGGTATTTCATTTTTTTCATTATTAGATGTTTCTTTATATAATACATAGCTCCACATATGATTGGACCATATTTTTTAAAAATCAATGAATATGTAGAAAGTTGTCTCTTTTTGTTTGGAGGGGGATGGTGACATGCCAGCAGTTCAGCATTTTCCGAATTTTTGACAAACTGAGCCCGAAAGCCTTGCCATCACTATTCTAAAAGGTTTAACAATGGATTATATCACATCACATTTAGAAGGTTTCGCAATGGGTGCTATCAATTGCTCGAGTACAAATTTCTGTATAATGAAAAACTTAGAACACCAGTGTTATATGGTTCACCTAAGATTTATGAAACTGGGATTCTACCACTGTGATAACAAATAAGTATCTACTAATCCACTAAGCAGTTTCTCAATATGTAGATTTGCTGGCTATTGAGAATACCTTTGATGTGAGACATCTCAGTAAATATCCACCTATGCATGTCATTTTATCTTTAGCAAATATTGTTTTATTTCATAAATACCTTTCTTTCAGAAGGAAATAGTCAGTTCTCATTATATGCTAGGTTAGGTTCCAAGAAAATCTAGTGGATAGCAAATTCAGATACTGAATAATTGATCCTATTCCTATGAGATCAATGCAGTTAGGTGCAAGGGAAGCTTCATAGGCTTTCCCCAGTCAGTTTAAAGGGGGCCATGCTGGTCATGTGTACCACACTGAAGGACCCTGCAGCCTCTGGGAGGTGTCTGCTGCATTGAGGAAGCCGGCAGAGACCTCCTGGAGGCTGCAAAGACTTCAAACAGCACCCGCAGAGTTTCAGAAGACAAGAACTGACTCTATTGCCAAAGCGGGCAACTGTTCCTCTCAGCCTTCTCTGCAGGAAAAGGTCTCCAACTCCCCTTCCCCACAAGAAAAGCTGCATATCCATGCTTTGCTCTGTTTGTTCCCCATCATCCTCAGGAGGAAGAGTCGCTTGCAGCCCCAGGACTTTGAGAGCTGTTTCACTCCCAGCCCATTTAGCCAGCAAACACCTTTTGGCTACAGGGACTTTCAAAGTAGACTTTTTCCCCTGTGTTGCTCGCTCCCCTTTGTGTTTTTCCTTCCCCCATCACCTCACTGTTCCGGATAGCAGAAATGTCACCGCAGTAGGTAAAAGAGGAGGGAGAGGGAGAACAAAAAAAAAGAGAGGAGCATCTGGACTTGGGCTTTTTGTTCCTAGAAATCCTGGGAAAGGGCCGTGGCAGAGGTTGGAGATGGATGTGACTGAGATCAGGGGGGAAACTGTGCACTTCACGCACCACAAAAGTGCTTCATTTACCTAAACAGCATTTTAATTAAAGGTTTGAATATCTTGTTTGCTGGGTTCTGCTTAGATTTTTTAGCTAAGTATTTTAGCTTTCAGGGTGTTTTTATAATTATATTGCTTAAATTATTGTTTGTACAGTATACTATTTTGAGGGCTATATAGTTAATAGAGGGATAGAAATATTTTACATAATATATAAATAAAATACACATAATATATTGAAATATTGGGAAAATATTTTCAACATTTTCTTGTTGAAAACAGCCCATCATTTTTCATAAAACCAAAGGAACATCAGAATTTTATTGAAGGCGCCATATACTTGTAAATATGAATATGAACAAACACCAAAAGAAAAACAAAATCAGCTATTTTTCCATGTACTGTCAAGATAAGCAAATAAGATTGCATATAAATAAGTAAGAAAGAGTCTGTATAATCAGTTTCTATAAGGACAAAACCTCTTCTATCCTGCAGCTGAGAGGCCCTGCTCTCACTGATAAGAATCCCGTTCGTGTATGTTGCAAAATGACTCTTTGCACATCACACACAGTGATGGACTATGCCCATCAGTGTCTTTGAAATCTTACAAACTTACATACACTGCTGTTCATGATAAGCATTTTGCTAACGTATATTAAATTCCACTTTCTGAAAAACAAGTCTTGAGTTATGTGAGAGAAACAGAGACTACAGGATAAGATTCAAAATACTCAAACACTCTTGCTTCTGCCTGAAATGTATCATCTGATATTGTACAGGCCTCATAAAGTAACATGGTACATGAAGTCAGATAATCCTGATCAGTTTTCATTTTCATTCACGTTCTTTCAAGAAATAACCCTATGGCAGCAGTCTTACTGCTGGATATCTGGCTAGACCACAGTACACACGGAGCCTGTTTATCAGCGGATATTTCATACATGAATCTGGTTCAATGCGGGTCCAGGGGACTCCACCTGAGCCCATCGAAGCTTACAAAGACAACGCACGTCCACCCCTGAAGGGCTTCCCCAGGCCTCAGATTGCCTAATATGGCAAAAAAGTCACTTCGTGTTTCCCTTAAGGAAACCAGAAGTGGCATTCTGCAATCTCTCCAGGCCACTCTGAAGCCTGCAGAGGCAACAGGCGGACAAATCAGAAAGACCGCCGATGTGGGGAGCACTGATCCCCTCAGGGGGAGAAGGTCCGTATTCACTCTCCCCAGCCTCTGATGCTGAGGAGAGCCTAGCACCCCTCACCTCCGGAGGCTTTTCTGAGCCTCACAGAAGCAGCACGCATTTCGGCCAAAAACATGTGACTTCTGGTTTCCTGGGAAACCGGATGTCATGACTTTTTGCCTGAAATGGGCATTCTGAATCTTGCAGAGGCAGCATGCAGATGTGCGCTGCCTCTGTGAGGCTTAGAAAACTTTCTGGAGGCAAGGAGCCTTGCTTGATGACAGGTGTGCCAGTCCACATCCCTGTCGTTAAGCGACGTATGACTGTTTGAAAAAGTGATTAAGGCCTAAAACATCTTTCTTAGCAATGATACACATAAAGAGCTTCTGAAAAATCTGGACAGAATTTTTTTCCTTCGTACATTCCACTTAGAAAGTTCACTGAACCAGAACAATTACAATGCTAATAATATCTTTCTAATGCATTAATAAATCTACAGTAAACGAAATGGGCACTTTAAGTCTAAAGATGGTGATCTCCCACTTCCTGTATGACAAGATGAACCTATAAAGAGATGATTATAAAAATATCTTCTGGTCTAATGATTCTGTGGAAAGACTATGCAGTAGAAGAATGTTTTAAATGTTTGTGAAGTGGTAAAGTACACATACTTTCAACCACTGGCATGGATGTGACAGAAGATAACAGAAGCAGCATGAAAGAAAAAAGGTTCCATTCAGAAAGTTGTCTTCCATAGTTCTAAATGCAGAACGGTGGATATAGAGATGTACTAGTTCTGAGCCAGATGCTGGAAAGATTTTCAGATTCTTTTACTGACGCAATGCCAAACAGTCATAGACCTTTTAAAAGGGTTTGGAGGTTTTATTTCTACATAGTAAGTGAATTACACAAGCCAACTGATTCGGTTTGGATAAAAATGTTCATTCTTCGTTTCCCATCCTGTTTCTCAAAGAACCACACCCAAAAAATCACATTAAATAATGTGGAATAAACAAGTTACCCGTGTGACACTGTATGTCACTTCCACCTCCTTATTGGGCCTATTATGACAGGTTTGGTGCATGGTCCCAGCTCTAATTAGGAGGTCATTCTGCCTTGCATCACAAAATATTCCTGGCCCACAACTTTAGTTATACAAGATCCTGGAATTTTCCCTTTGGGAAAGTTATGATCTACATGTTCTGCCAACCATTATCTCTTTAGGTCACTTTGACATAATGACCCTCCTATCCTACTTTTTAGGGGAACAACAGTCATTCTCTTGGCTCCAATTTCAGTTATTTTTCTCAAACTAGAGAAGATAACCCTCTAAAATCTCTATCACAGATCTCCAAGAATGGCTCAAATGTATGGATGCACAGAAAAGTGCAAACAGAATAGGTGGGGTAAAGCCATCTTTCATTTCCCAAACAAAAGGTCACCAGGGATCAAATAGCCTTACAAATTGTACTTGCTAGAGCAAATACTGGGGCACACTGTGCATTTGCTTCAATTTATCAAAGCTCTTTTATGTGTCTAGGCTGCCCAAGAATAAACCCTATGAGTAATACAAAAAATTGCTGCTCTGCTTGTGGTGGTGCCTTCCATGAACAGATTAATTGCAGTCACAAGGGGACTACTTCTGTGAACACAGCTCTTCTTCCATTCACTGAAGGTGCTAACATGAGCAGAACAATAAGTTTGAATACAGCCTTATGACTCAGACTTGGAAAATAGTACCTTGAAACTTTAAATCTTAAAACTGTTTATACCAATTTTATATAACCAGCAACTATAGTCAGTAGAACTGCTAGATAGTGTTTAGGAAGTTATCGACATCTTTTCCCTGCTCTGGGAAAAAAAAGGAGAGGCAATTAGGAGCCAGAATCTATTAAGCTGTAGCAAAAAAATAAGCTGACAGTTGTCCTCTATGCAATTGGTAAGGGGAATTTTTACGATACTGTTCAACTAACCAATGTGTCAAAAATACCTGTTCCACATCAAGTCCTATACCAGGTAACTTCTATACGGAGTTGACCTGTGCAATTTCAATAACATGACTTCTGCAATTTAACATATCCCAACGGAACACATAATGGTCAGATTTTTCTCTCTATTGTGCTGCTAATTAAGATATTTGGTGTTGGCATAAATAGTAAATAGTCTCTAGACCACCTACCTCTCCTTCTAATTCCAATCATGTAATTAGACAATCCTGTTATCTTTGTTTTCAGATCACAATAATTTTTCACAACAGACATTAGAATTAGAAGACAATTCAGCACAGGGTAATCTCATCACTAGCCCTTAGAGTATTGGCCTTCTTTGCAGTCTCCTGCACCTATACAATTAAAAAAAATTCAAAAAATCAAAACAGGATTCTCAAAAATAGCCACATGCATATCTTGTTTTCATCTTTATACTAACAGTGGCTGAAATCTGTCAAACATTATAAGGGTATTTAGATTCTTTTGAAACCCAACTGTGTGCAGGATTGCAGCTAATATAATTTTCCTTATAGGATTATTATTTTCTTGAATAAATTTACTCCAGTAGAAGTTGCAATTTCCTTATATTGAGGAAAACAATTTTAAAATGAAACTAGACTCAGGAACTAAGGGCACAATCCTAACCAGGACTAATCAGAAGTAAGTCCTATTTTGTTCTGTGGGGCTTACTCTAAGGGAAGTGTGGTTAGGATTGCAGCCTAAAAATTCCAGTCACAAGGGCTAGGCAATGAACAACTTTGAAGACCCATGAATACTTGACATTTCAACTTCTACACTTTACAGCCTAGTTATTCAAAAGTAGCTTTCCCTATGATCACCTGCCTAATGTTTAACCTTAAGCTTAACAACCAAATCCAATCTTTGATGTCCATACTTAACTTGAATAGAGACTACATAGCAGTATAGCATAATCGCCATCCATTATATTCTGACATTAAATATGTTATGTAAGCAGAAACTGTAATGATTCTGGCGCTTCTTTCATTCCTGAACAGTGACTTATTAGTTGGTTGTAATATTGATTTTCATTTAAATGGTTCATTAACTATAACATATTAAAATACTGATACTAGAAAACACAAAAGCAGTTAAAAATAGCTATGTAAATTTAATTTTTGTTGGTATCTGTTTAAAATATATACTGAAATGTGCTACCCCAAAAATGTCACCTTTCAGTAATTTTACTGTTTTAAGTATTTGTTTTGAGATAAAAATGTGTACTCTAAAAGATTTAGGCATCTTATTTAAGCTAATAAAGCTGTTATTATGAATTTAGAGCCCAGTCCTATCCTTTCCCCACCACAGCAAGCAGCCAAACCAAAACAGGCTGCGCCGTATGCTATAGGGGACATCAGGGCACTTGGGAGGAGAAAGGGAAAATATTTTCCCTTAGCCTTCTGTAAGCCTCCTGATTGCCAGTGGGTCTCCTTAGACCTGGACCAGCTCTTTTGCTGGCTCGTCCAAGGAGACAAAGGGTCATGCTGGCTGCCCCCAGAGCGGATAGCATCCATGGTAAGTTGCCCGCACTGGCTGCCATCCCTCCTACATTTGACACACCTTTCACCCACCCCCATTCCACCCTGCTCCATGTTCTCGCTGCCCCATTCCACCCACCCCACCTGCTCACTGTCATCAGTGTGTGCCCTTTTCCCACCATCATGTGTGGGGCTGCTCTGGCCTCTCCAGAGGTTCTGCAAGAGCATGGTTTCAAGCACCGCCAGAGCACAGTTTGCGAGTGCCATAATGCAGCTACCATTGCTGGAACACTAGTTCCAGCAGCAGTAGAGCCCAATAGGGCTGTTAGTGCTATAACTGAGTTATAATATAGAGTCCAATAGTTATATGTACCTATACATATATAGTCCAATAGTTATATGTACCTATACTGCATCAGTTTTTCAGACTAATCAACATTAAGAAGTAACTTACTAGGAAGCAGATTAGTAAAGTGAGTAATATTACTATACTAATACTAAATGTTGTCCTTGGAGGGTTCACCCAGCACTCTGAATACAAATTTTGATGGGCCATTAGTTTTCATTAATGATAGTTTGAGTACTTAGGAAGACAACTATACACTGTACATAAAACTGGGCACATTGCCTAGATATATTTCACATATTACTGTGTTATTAAGATTATTCTGGCAATTATAAAACCAATAGCTTGGAAAGTTTAGGTATATACACTGAAATTCCTTATAGTGCTTTTCACTCCACAAACATATGCATCAAGACTCATTAAATTACTAATACCTAATTGGATGGGCAAGCATTTGCAGGCATTTTTTGTTTTTCTTTTAATTATCAATTGAAATCAAAATATAACATATAATGCATCAGTATTCCTACCAGTTACAGGATAAGTTATATCTTTGTCTCGTTTCTATAGTTCAGGGGTGCACAAACCCCGGCCCTGGGGCCACATGTGGCCCTCGAGGCTTCTCAATATGGCCCTCAGGGAGCCCCCAGTCTCCAATGAGCCTCTGGCCCTCTGGAGATTTGTTGGAGCCCACAATGACCCGACGCAACTGCTCTCAGCATGAGGGCGACTGTTTGACCATGCGCGTGAGCTGTGGGATGAGGGCTCCCTCCACTGCCTGCTGTTTCATGTCTGTGATGCAGCAGAGGCAGAAAAGGAAAGGCCAGCCTTGCTTTGCGCAAGGCCTTTTATATTCATATAAGTTCATCTTTAATATATTAATTTATGTAAACTTATGCAAATTTATTCAAATTTTAAATGTAAATTAATTCTTTTTTTTCCCCGGCCCCCGGCACAGTGTCAGAGAGCTGATGTGGCCCTCCAGCCAAAAACTTTGGACACCCCTGCTATAGTTGTATGGGGAAAGTAAAAAACAAACACAACCCTTTCAAGTGTTTGCCCTTTGTTTGCTTGGATACTTTAATGCATTAGTTCTCAACAGGATGTACGTTGCTATAATACCCATGGTCTCAGAAATTATTGGTTATCAAATCCTAGGTACCCTTCCAACTATGCTACAAGGCTATTTCCGTGACAAATCAAGCATGGGAAACTGGAGAGTAATTGTTGGCTTCAGCCAAGATTACTGTAATGAAAAATATGGAAGAAAGAGAGCCCCTTCAATTAACTCTTCATTTGATTGGATGTGTAATGTAGTGATTCAGAATTTTATAAAAAGTGTGTGGAAGTATATAGCCAGGGATGGGAACTCAAGTCAGGTGATTCAACTCAGGGCACAATCCTAACCGGCAGTTATGCTGGCATAGGTGGCCCTGGAGGGTCGCAAACATGCTGTAAAGCACGTTTGCACCTCCGTGGGTGGGAGCCGCGTCGGCACATTTAGATGCGCTGACGTGCGGAGGCAGGCAGAAGCCTCCATGGCAGCTCCCGCATTGCTGCTTGTATTGGCGCACTCGTGCCGACACAAGCGGCAAAGGTAGGCGTGGGGGGCAGAGAAGGGGTGGGGGGCATTTTTGGGCAGGAAGAGGGCGAGCGATGGGCAGCCCCGGGGGCAGCGCATGGGGAGCCGGGGGCTGGGCTGGGCCCCCAGTGCAGGGAGCCGGGGGCGGGGCTGGGACCCTGCTTCCAGCTGCTCTGCTCTCCTTGGACTTGCAACACCTCCAGAGATGGTTCAGGTTTGAGGAGACCCATTGGGACGCGCAGCCCTTACCCAGGGGTAAGGGGAAGAGCTTCCCCTTGCCCCTGGCTGAGCTGCTGCACCCAACGAACCTGCGTTGGATGCAGCGCAAGCTTCCTGGCTTGCCTGCTCCAGAGCAGGTTTGGATTGCACCCTCAGAGTCACAGAAATGCATGTTTTTTGCTGACTTGTTTACACTTGAGTCATGCATGTGGAAGACTCGGAAAAATACTTGAGGCAAGGGCCCCTTGAATTGGCACTTGTCCCCACGCATGCAGACTCAAATCTGTCTGTGTCTGGGTGTGCTTACTGTTTTCGCAGCGTAGAAAATCTCGTGGGGGCATTGTTCAGACTGGGCAAGTAGCAGGGAAGTTTCAGCCAGGCGGCAAGGAAGCGTTAATGTTTTGCTTTTGCATCTGAGCAGGAGGGTGGAGGTGGAAGTGGGCTCTCTTTTCTTTCTATGATCATTGGACAAAGGATTTATTTATTTATTTGATTTGTAATCTGCCTTTCTCCCTGGAGGGCACCCAAGGTCCTCCACTTTTAAACAACATTTAAAAGCCCCCGGCTCCCCAGCCCCGGCTCCCCGCTCCCCGCCCCCACCCCGGGGCTGCCCATCACCTGCCCTCCCCCCGCCCAGAAACGCCCCTGCCCCTTCTCTGCCCCCTCATGCCTACCTTTGCTGCTTGTGTCGGCGCGAGCACGCCAACACAAATGTTGCGCCAAATGACTTTTAAACAACATTTAAAAGTCAGAAAATACATTAAAAACAGCAATAAAATAGATAAAAAACAACCAGCAGCAATAAAATCAGTAGTAAAAACAATTGTTAAAAGCAGCCATCAGGCATCAAAGGCTTGCTGAAATAAAAACATCTTCAGGCCTTGCCGGAAGGTTAATAATGAAGGAGCTGTTTGTAACTCTAAGGGGAGGGAATTCCACAATACAGGCACCACCACCAAGAAGGCCCTATTTCTGGACACCATCCCCCCTAACCTCTCTTGATGACAGAACAACCAATAGGGCCTCCTCTGATGACTGAAGGGAACAGGCCTGAATATACCGTAGAAGGCGGTCTCTCATATACTCTGATCCCAAGCTGTTTAGGGCTTTAAAGGTCAAAACCAGCACCTTGAATTGAGCCTGGAAACGAACTATCAGTCAGTGCAGCCGCCAGAGCAGCGGCATGACAGAGTCAAACCACCGACCTTAAGCAACCACATGAGCCGCCGCATTCTGCACTAGCTGCAACTTCCGGACCATCTTCAAGGGCAGCCCCATGTAGAGAGCATTGCAAAGTCTAATCCAGTGTTTCTCAAACTGTGGGTCGGGACCCACCAGGTGGGTCACGAGCCAATTTCAGGTGGGTCCCCATTCATTTCAATATTTTATTTTTAATATATTAGACTTGATGCTACCATAGCATGTGACTGCATTTGGGGAAATTTTACAGACCTGTACTTTTAACAGACTACTATGTATATGCTTTTAACAATGTTAGTAAATAGAACTTTCTCCTGGGTAAGCGTAGCTAGGATTGCAACCTAGAATTGTTAAAAATTTCCCTGCTCGATGATGTCACTTCCAGTCCTGACATCACTTCCGGTGGGTCCCAACAAGACCCACTTTTTTCTTAAAAGTGGGTCCCGATGCTAAATGTGTGAGAACCACTGGTCTATCTAGTCTAATCGATCATGATGTCCTTCTGGGACGGTTGGCTGAGTTGGAGATTGGAGGCACCGTTTTGTGGTGGTTCCGCTCCTTTTTGGCTGACAGGTCCCAGATGGTGGCACTGGGGGATTCCCAGTACCTTGGCACCTTGGCCTTTAGAGTGTGGGGTGCTGCAGGGTTCTATTCTGTCCCCCATGTTATTTAACATCTATGTGAAACAGCTGGGAAAGGTCATCCGGGGATTTGGAGTTGGGTGCCATCAGCATGCTGATGACACTCAGCTCTATCTCTCCTTTCCACCAGACTCCAAGGTGGCTCTGTCCTGGAGTGCTGCCTGGAGGCAGTTGGGATCTGGATGAGGGTGAAAAAACTGAAATTAAATCCAGATAAGACAGAGGTCCTCCTGGTGCAGAAATCCATGATGTGGGTGCTGGTCTATCGCCTGTTTTGAATGGGGTTGCACTCCCCCTGAAAGAGCAGGCTTGCAGCTTGGGGGTCATCCTGGACTCACAGCTGCTTCTGGATGCCCAGGTGTCAGCTGTGGCCAGGAGCGTCTTCGCCCAGCTTTGGTTGGTGCACCAGCTGCAGCCGTATCTGCCTCAGTTGGAGCTGGCCACAGTGGTCCATGCCATGGTGACATCAAGATTAGACTACTGCTTCTTCCTGGTTCAGAGCCTCAGAATTGCCTACAGCACATGGGCTGTAGACGAAAATAAACGAAGGCTTCCGAAGCTCTCCAAGAGCAGTGGAAGCCAAGAAGTTCTCCAAGAACTTCAGGCTGTTCTGCAGAGACTGTAGACTGTCGAGAGAGCCAAGAAGATCGGCAGGAACAAAAAAACCTTAATTAACATCCGAAAGAAATTCATCTTCTTCCAAAGGTATTCCTCCTTGGCTTTATTGCTGCCCACCACATTCCACATTAACGGCTCACTTCATTTAGAAAGAAAAGAAAAGCTTGCCTTCAGTATTTTTTCCCTTGGCCAGCTCTTTTGAAAACTAAGACCCTTTCACAGATCTATCAAATATACTTTTCTTACTGGTCTTATATTTTTATAAGACCTTTATATAACACCTTTATCTTTTTCTTTTTTTAATGTTCACACTAAATCAAGAGCCTGAAGCATCCCAGCATCTCTGCCTTAAAAAAAGTTTCTCTATTTTGACTTTTTACAATATTTGGTGTTCCTCTTCTAACTGAAAAAGAACTTAATGAATCAGACTAGAATTCAAGATCAGACAGCCTGATGAGATACCCTTTGGTGGTACACAAACAGGGCATGATGGAAACAGTCTCTCCTTATCTGATCTCACTATTTGGCATTTGCAGATATACTGCCTCTAACAGGAACACTCCATGTTTAGTTATCATGACTAATAGCTACTGGTGGACCTATCCCCCAAGGCACAAGCTGGTTTTTTTTTCCCCACTCTGGATGTACATGTGAGAAATGCGACTTGCAGATCTCATTACAAACTGAGATCCTTTAATCCCATTCCTCATTCTTAATATGGAAGCAGAAAAACCCCAATAAAGATAAGGAATAATGACTGCAGACCCAACTACAGAGATGATCCCTTTCACCCTATTGAGCAGTGAGTACCTCTGAAGTGCACTAAGAACTTTGGACTTCCAGATACAGCAGTATGATGTTCTTGGAGTCCTATTTAACTGCTGGTGTGGTATAAAGAGCTTTGGCTCTGAGATCTTTTATTTTACTTCAGTGTCTTAGGCAGAGGGCTGTGGCCTGAAGAGCAAGTTTATCATCCTGATTGTCTATGATATCTTCTTCTGAGATAGGAAGCGCCATTAAAATATCTGAGCTCAGGGATGAAGGCACCAGGCATCCCTTGAGGACTGATATTGGCATGGGAGATCAACCTTGTCACTTGCATCTCCATCCTCTGAGATATTGATGGTCCTGTTACCAAGTAGCTTGAATTGATATCATGACCTCAGAAGATATTTCAAATAGGAACAAAATAAGGCACCTGGGTGGATCTCTGATCTCAGAACATAAGAACATAAGAACATAAGAACAGCCCCACTGGATCAGGCCATAGGCCCATCTAGTCCAGCTTCCTGTATCTCACAGCGGCCCACCAAATGCCAATCATGATTGGCACTCACTTGAATCACTCAGCCACTCACTTGAATCATGATTTTTGGTATTTGCCACCATTGTGATAAAACCCTGTTTCCGAAGACTTCTGAAGAGGATTTACACACTGTCTATACCAGGGGTGTCAAACCCATTTCATATAGTGAGCTTAACAGCACTCATGGTGCTGGCTAGGGGCCAGAAGTGACATCATTAAGTAGTTGATGGCTAGAAATTTGTTCTCACATGGAAACTCATCAGCTGCAAATGACAGGAGAGACAATGTGCAGATCTTGTTCATAAGCTATAATACAGCCCAATTGTAATGTGGACCAGAGAAACTGCTCCTGGGGGGCTGCATCCTCTGGCCTTTTGCACCAGCAGCCCCAAAGTGCATGACTGTGGAATGACTTTCACACTGCCAGGCCAGGATGTATGGTGACAGATAATGAGAGAAGGTGGCAGATAATCACCATAAGCCCAGGATAGGACTGGGGCAAACCACTAACATTATTAGAGAACTCTATAAACAATAAAGGTAAGATAATAATAATAATTGTTTAATTTGGGGGGGGGGGTGAGGGAAAAGTGGAAACATTCCTAACACTGCAGCCTCAGCAATGGCTGTAAAAGAAATGAAAGTTTAGGGGTTTGGAAGTCCCATGGTTTCAGGCACACGACTGTGCAGATAATTCCTCCAGTGCTGCGGCAGAACACTTAAGATAGATCTGGGTGCTTCTGAGGCTGACTCCATGCACACACAGAATTTCACTACCCATGCCTGCACAGAGAACCACAAAAAGGAACTTGCAAAATCAGTTTGTCTGAGACCATACATAGAAACAAAAAATGATCACCTGGTCAGTTATTATTATTGTTATTTATACATTGGTTTTCAACAACAAAAAGTTCTTAAAGTGCTTAACATAAGAAAAGAAACATGAGAAGATGTTCCCTGTCCTCAAAAACACTCACAATGTGATACTATGATACTATATTTCCAACTAATCTCTAAGAAGTCATTATTTGTACCAATTATTTGTACAGATAAATCAAAGGAATGTGGCTTCTTTTTTCCCCATAGTTTTTGAAAGAGTAGAAACAGTTTCTCTGAAGCAACAGCCCATATTCTGCAGTTGCAGGAATTCTGTGGTTCTATAGAAAAGCCATTTTTTCCCTCTTCTATTACTCACAAGCATTGACACTAGAATGAGGAAAGAGACCCTGTTGAAAGGGTAGAACTAACAGCTTGTTACACTTAACACTCAAAATTGCATCTTCAGGTCCAGCTCTCTGCCTCTCCTAGAACATGAAATATCACATACTGTGCTGTGTGGTATCAGCAGCAGACAATAACATAGAATGAATAATAAAAAAGTTTTATAAGTTTCTTGTGCCTGGTCTTATAAAGGGACTATGTCACATAAATGTTGGGTTACCATACTCTGTTTATTATTATTCTGTTGCTGTTGGGGGCATACGACAACTTCAGATTTCTTGAAATGAACAAAGCTCTTACCCACTTCTGGCTGACAGCAGCTGCAATTGTATGCAAAGTATCTGGGAGTAAGGCTTTAGTTCAGTGACTTTCAACTTTTTTGTCTTACGGCACATAGACAAAGTACTAAAATTGTCAAGGCACACCATCAGTTCTTTTGACAACTGACAAGGCACACAATGCTCTTGGTGGAGGGCTCATATTTTCCAATGGCCCTACTAATGCCCAAACTCCCGCAGCACCATCCTGCAAACCATCTGCGGCACACCAGTGTGCCATGGCACAGTAGTTTGGTTGAAAATGGCTGCTTTAGTTTATACAATTACCTGGGTGCAAGCCCCATTAAACACAGTGGGACTTACTTCTGAGTAAACATGTATATGCTTGTGTAACAAGTCACATTTAACTCAGAGGGATTACTAAACAGTAAACATGCACTGAATCAGCCCCAAAGGCTCCATGTATTCAGACTGTGAAAGGGATAATTTTCCACTGAACACCACAGAAATCTAGCAGTAATAAGCAGTCGAGAAGGAGGAGGTAATTTAAGTCCACCAAAGGACTCAAACCTCACAAATTTGGAGGACAAAGAAATAAACACCTGCTGGGTCACAGGATAATGTTTTTGCTATGTTCCCCCCCAAAGCTTTATCCAGAGACCCCCAAATTGAGCACCCCAGTTGACTCATGCTTGAGAGGAGGTACTCTCAAGTACCTGATGTATTGTGTTACTGCATTTTCACACCAGCTGATTTCTGAGAAATTTATCTGCCACTCAACAACACATTTAGGAGTTGTACCTGCCATTAGCTTATTTCTTGCTTTTTACCATTTCCCCTTAAATTCTTTAAGGCCCTGCCTATTTCTTGATTTCCACTGGAACTAAGCCACCCATTCTCCTTGAGCTATTTCAAAACTCAAGCAACACCTTTGTTTCCCCTATTCTAAGCATCTGATGAATACAGTGAAGTGACCAAATGCAAAAAGAGGGCCCACAACATATAAGGTTGAGTATAAAGAGTATATGGTTAGTTGATTGGTCTGATAGCTTCTTAGGCCACAATCCTATCTCCCACCAGCTGTGCCAAAAAGTTGTAAGTTGTATTCAGTGGTGGAGAGACAACCTGAGGACAAATGAGATGCAAGTACAAAATATTTACACTTTCCTTCTGGTAAGGAGCACTTATGGGTTTCTTTGGACACCCAGCAACACTTTTGATGGCGTATGACAGAGGAGTGCAAAGGGCTGGGGCAGTGGCATAGCTAAGGGGGTGGAGGGGGTAGCAGTTGCACTGGGCAACAAGCTTTAGGGGGGCAACAAGCTGAGCTTAACAACAGTGTCCAAAATTGTGAAAATCTTGGTTTGTATGAATAATACCATCATGTTATATATCATTGGAAAGGAAATTTACTGAAGAATGCAATGAAACAAACCACGTTAGAATATCTCTAGTCTATCAAAAGCTATTGCCAATTAACCAGAAAACAAAAACAACTCCCTTAAGAAACAAAAAGTAGATTTATTTAACTCAAAACTGACGTAAGAGACTGATTGTTCTGACAGCCAACGAGATGTTATTATGCTACAGCATGGAACCAAGAAGGTGTTAATAAGAGTCAGCTCTCATTTCCATGTATCATAATACAGCTAGTCCTGGTAACTGGTAAAGAGGCACTTTTTCAAGTGGTGCTTCTCTTATATTTAGCAGAGAGAGAATAACAGTCCCTCTTCATCCCAGCACAGTGTCTCTAACCAATAAGCAGCACACTTTTTATTTATTTACTTAATTAAATTTGGTTTTGTCATGAGGGGACTACAAAATCTTCTTTGATCCCAGTGAACAGATAGATTTATTTTATTTATTTTATTTTTCACATTTTTACACCACCCTTCCTCCAAAGACCTCAGGGCGGTGTACACAGCTGTTCCCCTCCTTTTGTCCTCACAACAACCTGTGAGGTAGGTGAGGCTGAGAGAAAGTGACTGGCCCAACTTCACTCAGGAAGCTTCGTGGCTGAGGGGGATTCGAACCTGGATCTTCCAGGTCTAAGTCCACCTCCCAAACCACTATAGCACCCTGGCTCCCATAGCTAAGATACCTTAGCTATGCCACTGGCTGGGGGGAGATGGCAGATCAAGTGAGTGGTGAACTGCAGGGGGGAGGAGGCAGGTTTCCCCCCAATTTGCACTTTTTAAAAAGCCCAGGCGTGATGTCACTTCCAGTTGTGACATCACTTCCGGGGCATCATTTTGAGCTTTGCACCGGGCTACATGCTCAGTAGCTAGGCCGCTGGGGTGGGGAGCTTCAAAAAGGAGGGAATAGGATCCTGTGTGAGCCATTGCCACCATATCTACCTCTTCCCACCTTCTCCCCACCCCTGGTTCCTCCCCACTCATTTTCACTCTCAGTTCTCCCCCTCCCTGCCCTTCACCTTCTGCCTCCAGGTGGGTGTGATGAATACAGCTGGGTCTGGTGATGGGACTGCAGTCCTATTGCCTCTTGTAGTGATGCTGATGGAACACTACACGTGCCACTGGCAACCATTTTATGACAGCTGAAGTCACTTCCACTGTTGTAATGCACTCCGCCCAACAGTTCAATCCTTCATAGGACTGGGCTGGAAACAACACTTCATTCTTAAGGGAAAGTTCTTTGGCTTGGCCATGGAACTATTCCCTTCCTAGTTCCAAGTTCCAGCTCATCACAAATGCCTCAGGGCTCAATCCTATCCAATTTTCCAGTGCCAGTGCAGCCGTGCCAATGAGGTGTGCACTGCATCCTGTGGTGGTGGGACAGTTACAGAGGCTTCCTCAAGGTATGGAAACATGCCTTGTGTAATGTATGGATACCCCAGCCATTGACCCTCTTCTCTGTTTTTCAGATACCTGCATGCAGTTAATTGGCGACAGATTTATTGTTCTTCACTCTTGTCTGTCCAAAGTGTATGTCCTTAGGCAGGGGTGTCCAAACATTTTGGTAGGAGGGCCACATCATCTCTCTGACACTGTGTCAGGGGCCAGGAAAAAAAGAATTAATTTACATTTCAAATTTGAATAAATTTACATAAATGAATATATTAGAGATGGAACTTATATGAATGAATGAAGGTTTTGCAGTAGCTCGAGGCCAATAAAAGGCCTTGCACAAAGCAAGGCTGACCTTTCCTTCACTGCCACTGCTGCATCACAGAGATGAAACAGCAAGCAGTGGAGGGAACCCTCATCCCACAGCTCACACAAGCGGTCAAACAGTCACCCTCACACTGAAAGCAACTGTGTCGGGCCAGCATGGGCTCCAGCAAGTCTCTAGAAGGCCACAGGCTCGCTGGAGACTGGGGGCTCCCTGTGGGCCAGATTGGAAGCCCCCAAGGGCTGCAAGTGGCACCAGGGCCAGGGTTTGGGCACCCTGTCCTTAGGCTATGTTCTTAGCCTTTGTGTCAAATCTTTGTTCTAAGATTTTGTGCTAAATCTATGTCTTAAGTCTAACTTTAAATCACTTACAGAAAAAGCCCAGAGACTTTGCTCCAAACTCCCTTGGATCCTTCTAACAAATTCTTTAAGGTCCTGTAGAATCTTTGTGATTTTATTTTTGAGTCATTTCCTCCAAGGTCAGAGGAATTAGTTAGAGTACTCATTAGAAATGCTATATGGTAGCAAGCAAGCTCCTTCACCAAAATTAGTGAATTGATGACCTGTTTGTTAAAAACAAAATCCTCTAAGAAATACTATGCATGCATGTTTTAAAATGTACTCCTTTATTATTGCAAGTCAAATCACAGCTGCATCTCTGTGCCCCAACTAGAGTTCCTATTTCTGCATTTAATCATTGATTTTCTCTATCCCTCACTTGTTTGCCCTAGAGTTTTGTTTTTCCAAAGATCTGCTTGCCTCCTGGATAAACACTCTAATCTCCATAACATTCATGTCACTCCACTTTTTATTTCTACTCTTCCTCTTGTTCCCCTTCATCTTTCAAGGAGCAGAGTAAATCCCCCCCCCCAAACCGGTGTTTGCTAGGTCTAGTACCATTTTATAAGCAAAATTACTGTAAATATCACTGATGTTTTAATCGACAGCATTCTCATTCTTTATTTGCTCTTCCTCTATGAGTATCTCCCCAATAAAGGTGCAGGCATATGTTATTTTCTGACTTCCTTGTCCTTTGCAAAAGCCAAATTCTTTAGGATTGATCTGCAAGTCTGCACAGTCCCTAAAGTGCACATTTCAGTAAAACAGGTAATTGTTCTCACATGTACAACTAACAAGTGTGGTAACACTTTTAACCAGATGAGCTTGAAATATTGGGTTCTTGTGCTCAAATGTTTGTGACAAGATGTGTTTGTGTGTCAAGATGATAATGAATGTACCCTGCAAAAGGATTTTCCAAGTAGTCAGTAGTAGGCAATGCTCAATGTTTTGTTGGCACTTTAGAGCCTTTGCAAGAGATAATGCTTATTGCTTGCGAAGGCTCAAACTTAGAATGTGTGCTTTAGTTAGCTTTAATTTCAACTCTGACACTGGGATGCTTAAACATCCCAAAATCTGGAAACACCATTACAATGCCACAGTATTCCTTTCCAATGGAGGAAAAGGCAAATTTGCCTCCACTTGCATGCAATGAGTGGGGGAGTGAAGCTCTGCAAAATTTTAATACGTCAGAACTACCTCACAAGATTATTGTAACTGTTGAAACAACATAATGTATGTGAATAATTGTGAACATTTTTAGAGTGCAATCCTAGGCACTTATTGGGCTGGAGCATGTCCCTTGCACTGACCCAGGAGCGTCACATATGTGCTGTAAGACAAACATTTGCACCTCCTTGTAAGTTGGCTGGGCTGGTGCAAGGACATGCACTAGCTCATGGAGGCCAGATCCAGCCTTCATGCCAACAAAGGCAGTGGTGCTGGCCTCCCTAGGCCAGTGTGGGGGTTTGGCAAGGGCAGGATGGGGACATCTTGAGTGGGGGGACGGCAGGCTGGTGGATGGACCAGCCTGGGGGGATCCAACCAGATCCTATCCCCTGTCCTTGACCCAGACTGCCTTACACAGGCCACTAGGATTTGCACCAGCAATTTGCTGGTGCAAATCCGAGTAGACCTATAGGGCTGGCTGGGGCTGCTCAGAGTAAGGGGGCATTAGCCCCATTACTCCAAGTTGCATCCTGGCCCGCACTCAACCTGCACTAGATATAGCGCAGGCCTATTAGCCTGCCTGTTCCAGCGCCGGTTAGGATTGCACGGTTTGTTATATAAATGATGATTATTACTAAGATATAACTATCCTTACAACTCCTACTTGTTAAAGACTACCAACAGCAACTTATAAAAGGTAGCACGTGTATTGATTTTAAAAAAGGTTTCACTGAATTTAGAATCTGAAGATTAATTTATGTAGCTAATTTTCAAGTAATGTATTCACTTCGGTAAGTGGATTGTGTGTCTAGATGCTTGCATTAATTAGGAGCTGAATTCATAATAAATACTATGTTTCCTTGTAACACCTATGCTGGAGACTCTTCAGACTGTGTGTAATTTACAGTGAAGCATGTACAACCTAACACTTTCACACATCATATTTTTCATATGCAACCAAACAAGATGACCTAACTGGAAAAATAGTAGGCACATTGGTTTTAAAGTTAAAATATATCTGGAAATGTTTTCAACTGATTACTGTGATGCTGACAGCCCAATTTTATGAGCTCCTTTCACTGACAAAATGAGTGTTCCATCAGTTAGCCCCTGCTAACTGAGCAAGAAGCACTTTTTCAAGTGGGTGCTCCTCTTATATTTAGCAGGGGGAGAGTAACTGGCCCTCCTCACCCCAGCAGTGTCTTTTCTAGTGGCTGTCTGCTGGTGTTCTTTTGCATCTTTTTAGATTGTGAGCCCTATTGGGACAGGGAGCCATTTAGTTATTTGATTTTCTCTGTAAACCGCTTTGTGAACTTTTTGTTGAAAAGCAGTATATAAATACTGTTAATCCTCATCATCATCATCAATGGAAGGCCCACTGATTTGGCACTGCAGCTGCTACAATGTGTGCAATGGGGCCTCCAGTGTGAAAGGCCTGCAGCCATACACAAATGCCACAAGAGTGTCCAGCCACCACTGTAGCAAGTAAGTTGGAATGGGAGGTGGGCTGTGGAGCAGTGAGAGGGAGAATCAGGGCCCCTGGAAGGCATATTCGAGGACAGGGGTGGTTTTTCACAGCAGTGGCACAGTTGATATCCTATGGCCTCAACATTTCTCCTTGAGTTCACTTAGACTTCTGACAGCCAACGAGCTGATGCAGATCTGAGTAGAATTATTGGAAACAATGGTGTGGCAGAGTAGGTAAATAAGAATTTTGTTTACTTACCTCTCTGTAGCTCTATGATCCCCAGCCAGCCTGCAGGATGCAGCGGAACCTGTGTTGGCGCCACTGCACCCTGTAGGCGGAATGAAGATAGAATTGGGTCATTAATAACTAAATATACTCCTCATACTATGCTTAATACTTTTTACAGAAAATTGTAGCACGCTGAGGCCATAAGTTTTGTTAGTTCTGGCAAAAGCTCAGAAAGTTCACTGAATTCCACTTTAGCAGTCCTTCAAAAGAGCTGCATAAATTTCTATATTAGACATACTCATATAAATGTATGCAGCTCAAGCCATCACTATAAATGCATCCTGGATATATGATAGGCAAGCACAATTGTTTTAACAAAAATCTATGACTGTTCAGATAAGAGGAGCAGAATACTGAGCCTTCTCATTTCAGCTTTAAGAAACAAATCAGTTATCACAATTTAACTTTAGAAAAATTGCTTAAATTACTTAGAAAAAGCATCACTTCAGATGTAATGCAAAACAATAGTTTTATGCTACATGTGTCTCCATCCTGCCCACCCCCTTCCCATCTTGGAAGCTGAATTTTCTATCTGACTTTAAGAGGATTCCAAATCCAGTTTAAACTGTAACTTACAATGGTTTGTAGGCAAAATATGGTTTATTTAGCTTGTTAAATGTAAGGACAAACTATGGCTTGGAGTAACATCAGAGGTGAAAAGGAAAATCAGAATATGCAAGGGGAGGAGGAATCATGGAAGCACATAGCCCATTCACATAGCACTAAAACGTGGTCTGGCACAACATCTGAACTGACTGATGCAAAGGCTCTGATTCACTTCTGGTGAAACTATGAGCATTCATATGATAACATTTTTTCCTACTCCATGTATTAGAAGCATGTCATGATACATCACTACTTACATTATAATTTTTTTTAAACAATTAAATTCTCCACCATGCTGTAAGAATACTCTAGAACTTTAAAGGCTAGTCTACTGTAACAAGGCATATGCCTTGGGGACAATCTTCAGAGTGGTATCTTCTCTTCAGCAAAAGTCCCTTTTGCTCCACTCAGCATCTTAACCATGGTTTAAGACTTGCCAGCACCAGACCTAACCCCGGTTGATAACCAGGCACCTTAACCTGCAGTTAGAAGTGCTTTGAAGCTTATGTATATCATATTGCTACACTTTTCTTAATTTTGTAATAAGACATTTTTCTTTAACTTCTTTTCACTGGCCTTCTCCCCTTAATTTTTAACAATTCTTATTACAAGAACTATCAACTAGATCCCTTAAGTATGGTTAATGAATTAACATTGTTACATTTGCATGGTCCCTGAACTGTTGACCCTTAGGGACATGCACAATTATACTCAAGCAGAAGGAGACACCCACAGATGAACCATACATCTCCAAAATGGCCTTAATTTAGAAGTTTCAATGCCATCGAATTTACTTGAAAATTCCAAAGTATAACTCAATCAAGTCTTGTCCATTAAAAAAATAATTGAGACTTAAACAGAGAAAATAAAACATAAGATGATACCTTCAAAATAAATATTTATGCAGTTAAAATATATACTAACCAGAAAGTTTGTATTATCAGAGAACTTCTCCAAGTTAATCCACATCTGCAGAGTAACAAACAGATGAATCCTAACCATGTTTACTTACCCATAATGGTTAATGCTGTAGCTTTTGTTAGTTCTTCTTTCATTGAATCTAGTACTTCAAAACTGCCACCATCCAAGTTGCATCGGTTTATGGTTCCATTTCCTGAACTGATCCAATAAAGCCTGTTTTCGGCATAATCTACAGATAAACCTGAAATAAATGTATACAATACATAAAGCGTATTTACAGCAATTTAAAACACTTATATTATTTGATTGCTTGCATGAAGGCAAAATGTGCTTATTTTACAGGACTACAAAATTGAGGGTCAGAAAAGTTTTTCCCAAACTTTAGAGTGGTTTGATATGAATTTGGGGTGCTGATTCCAAAAATGGCATCCGTTTTGCCCTATCACGTCTAGTTTTGGAGATATGGCATAGCCTTATTAGTGAATGCTTCAAGCAGCTTCCTCATGAGGAAGCCATGCTTCCTCATGAGGAAGCTGCTTGAACCATTCACTAAAGAGGCTGTACTATATCTCCAAAACTAGACGTGATTGGGCAAAAAGGATGCCATTTTTGGAATCAGCACCCCAAATATACCCAGGAATTGGTGTAATGTTTAAGGAAGCAAAATATATGTTGGCCTCTTATTTTTAAGCCACACACACACACACACACACACACACACACACACACACAAGCCGATCAACCATATGAAGCTTATGGGTACATTTTTAAAAAGCTAATCAAAAACCTAAGCAACAATGCACATGATATTCTTCATGATATACGCATCTGCTGGAAGATGCCAACAGCAGCTGAAACTAAAGAATCTGACGAAATGAGCCAAACACAGTGATTTGTGTCACAGGAACCACTTGTAGCTATGAGAAGTCCGAGTCTTGCTGTTTCGCAGTGCCACCCTGATAAGGGTGGAAAGAGATCCTGAAGGTTGTTACCAACCTGGGTCAGATGACTTATGACACCCATAGTGGCTCCACTAGCATCAGACAACTACAGGTGGAGCCTCTTTATTCGCCATATTTTTAACTGCGAATCTGACTCAATGCGGGTCCCCAGGACCTGCTTGGAGCCAGACTTGGCCCCACCTTAGCCTTCCGGAGGGGAATGGAGCTCTGCTCCAGTCACCTCCAGAGGCGCTTCTGAGGCCCGTGGAGGCAGTGTGCAGCCTCCTCCACGAGCCTCACAATGGCCTCCGGAGATCCTAGAAAGGCACTTCAGGTTTTTGGCCAAAAACTGGAAGAGACCTTCTAGGATCTCCGGAGGCCATATGGAGGCCCATGGAGGCTGTGCACAGCCTCCATGGGCCTCATAAGAGCCTTTGGAGGCGACTGGAGCACAGCTTCAGTCACCTCCAGAGAAGTGGCCTCTGAGGCTTTCAGGGGCCTTTCTGAGGCCCACAGAGGCTGCGCGTAGCCTCCACAGGCCTTGGAAAGGCCTCTGGAGGTCCTAGAAGGGCTTCAGGAACAGAACCCTTGCGAATAATGGGGCTCCACTTGTAATTATATAAATGCTCAAGCACTGAGGAATTATCCACTAAAAGTAGCTAGTACCAGCCTCAGGTTGCTAGGAAACTAGAGCAAAGCCTTGCATTAAGTCACCCACCCAGCTGCCTCTTGGTGGTGCAAGACCATTGCCACCAGCATCAAGGAATCAGGTTTTGGCCTGGCCATGTGGATCCTCTGATGGACACAGCCCTCAGTCTGTGCCCAACCTGGCTGACCCCAACACCGCCTTCGAGAGAAGCTGCTCAAGGATCTATTGGAACCTGACTGCCTGCCTGTCTTGGACCATGTTGTCTGCCTCAAGGCCCTCAGATATTTTCTTGTCTGTTTTAGAACATCATCATTGCCTGATTTGTACCACATAACCTGCCTTTGGCCTTTGAACCCACATCTGTTCCTCTGATCTTGATCCAGACCTGCCTTGGACCATGCTGGGTCCTGATAAATATTCAGACTTTTTCCATTTATAACTATAATGAAAACTAATTTCAATTACTGCTCACAAGCTATTATTCAGCTTTAAGCAAGCTGCTCAAGAGATAAACAACAAAACACTGGAGACATTCTTAAGCCTCCCATATTCATTGGGTTGTGAGTGTCTCATACCTGTTAAATAAAATTAAGAAATTAGACTGAAATTTAATCTTTTAAATATTTCAGTTGTTTACTGAAATCTGACATAAATAAAAGACTGGATATTGACACATTATGTGTTTACAAGCACGTATGCTTATTTGTATGTTATTAATTTGGGGGTGACTCCTCTTCTTCCTTCATCACTAACTATCACTGATGTTGAACAAATCATGTTACAAGACTCATTTAAATATTGTGATCATGCAGGTATATATGTCTAAAATGGGAGAATGTCTCTTACATTTTACCCACAAAATTAAGGCATTTCACTACTGTAAGTTCTGAAAGGATGGAAAATATGACCCTTTAATTTTAGGATTGCATTCTTCTCAAACACTAGCGTAATATAGATAAGTACTGCTGAATTTTCTTCAGTTTGCACTCAGTATAATTTGGAATGTTGAACAACCCAATCCTATGGGCTGCTAGAAGTAGCAGAACACACATTCTGCCAGCTTTGTAAAGCAGCTGTCAAGTGCGTTCTAGCAGCGTGATGTAGCATACTGCCAAAGCACCAGCAAGAAGGCCAGAGCCTTTCTACCTGTGTCAATGGAGTGCTGGCTGTCTGCCAAGGAAGGTAAGGTGGCTTGGGATGCAGGCACCCTCCCCCTGCCCTGGATACCTCCCCTCCTGCCCAAAAACCCTGCACCGCCGCTTGGTAGTGCACCTTACTGTGGGCATTCAACTGATGTTGGCCTCCTGGCTCTGGGCTCAGCATCATCTGGCCCAAGTCCAGCACTGGCATTCCTTGCTCTCCCGGTACAGTAAATGTGCTTTATGGTATGTTTATGGCACCTGGTGCTGGAGCCCAGTACCGGTGCTGAGAGCATTTAGGATTGGGTCCTTAAACAGGCACATTTCCCATCCCTACCTGACTATGGGTGCAATCCTAACCCACTTGCCAGCACTGACATAAGGGCAGTGCAGCTCTGAAGTAAGGGAACAAACATTCCCTTACTTTGAGGAAGCTTCCATGTGTGCCACCCAACTGTAGGATGCAGCACATGTCCCATTGGCACCACTATGCCAGTGCTGGAAAGTTGTTTCGGATTTGGGCCTTTGTCAAGCTTTGAACCCGGGACCTTCTGCATCCAAAAACTGTGCTCTGCCACTGAGCTACAGCACTTCTCTGTTGCTTAAAGTGATGGGGGAGAAGGGGAGCAAAATACATGTGACCCCAAGGTTTGTCCCAGCTTGTGCTTCTAGTGCCAAGCCATGGTTACATCTGAATAGCCTCAATATATTTGTAGGCTAAACTGTACCAACCAAAGCAAAGATTAAATAACATTCATATATACATCACATTAGAAGCACGAAAGAGCGATTTTCCTCCCAACTCTTCCCCCCCCCCTTTTTCATAAGTGGCTAAAGTTAAAGATAGGAGGATTGACACAAGTATTACCAAGTTGGATTGGAAAAATTTAAATGTATTTTATGAAAGTTTTAAAATCGCTGTTCTAAGAGCTGCTTTGAATTTTGGGATGACAAATTTCTATTGCTGTGGAGTTTGCAGTGCCTCTACACTTGCTTCTGTTCTTTCTCCCCAATCAGAATACCTCTTCAGCTTGTACGCTTCCACAGCCACAGAACTCTCACACTGCTCAATACATCACATGTTGTAATCCAGCAATCTAATACAAGCCAAACTGTCCATTATCTAAGCCTTGTGACTCAACCAAGCCAAACATAACCCAAAAGCCATAAACAGTGACCTTCAAATTGCTTGAAAGCCCCCTCCCCGCTTTTGTGTTGTTAGGTAGGCATTCAAAACAGGAAGTTTATCAGGCTTCTGGAAAGTTTCTTTTTCTTAACATTCTGAAAAATTATAAACATTAATATTTCATAGGAAGTGCTTATTTTATTTAAAGAAAATATATGTCAAAATAACAATACATTAAAATAAATATAACATAGCAGTATTTACCAACAGGATCTTTTTGATTCTGGAAGAGTATTTTGCTGTTGCTGCCATCCATATTTGCCACATTAATGGTGTTCCCATCAGTCCAATATAGTTTTCTTAATAAAAAAGAAAAGAAAGCATAGGATTCTGTTAATAAGATACATATGTTTACTATCTTTAAAAAAAATGAGTAAAAAGTTTCTAAGTCTGGTCATAGAAGAAATGCTAAAATATCATGCGCTGCATTCTAAATGTCCACTGTATCTGTACAAAATGCTACATAAAATTTTCAACATTCAATCCAATAGTTAGCTTTATAAAGATGCATGTTTCTTCCAGCAATTCATCCCTGAAGTATACATTCACCAGGGGCCAATACTACAATAGAATGATGGAGGAAACACCTCTCCATTACTAGGCAGATGATTGCCATAGCATGATGGTCCAACATGAGGCCTGTGGGCTGCATGCAGTCCGCAAGTCTCTTTAGATGGCCACCAAAAGCCCAGCAACAGCCTTCCCACCACCTCCTTCCACTTCAGAAGCTTTTTGATCTCCCTGCCATGCTGTTCCAGCTTCTCCTTTGGAGAAGAGGCTGAAATTTAAAAGCCCTGCCGCACCCACCTCCACTGCTTGTGTTCTGAGCCTCCCAAATGACTGTGGCAGGCTCAGAACACAGAATTGGTGGTGACATCATCGTATCACCTTAAATTACTTCTGGGCACAGCCAGGGGTCACACACGGGTCAAGCCCCCCATCTGCCGAAAGTTGGACTGCTCTGCCCTATAGGAACCAAGGTCTATACACAAACCCTACTCACATTATTTTTTCACTTCACCCTTTTTGAGGGGAATACATTTTGTGAACTGGATCTATTCCCAACTGGCCACCATCAACCTGGAGGCTTTGGCTCCCACAGGGAGTTATCTACATGGTAGAAGGTAGGGGGCATACAAGAGAAACGGGGACTCTCTATATTACCTGAATTCACTGCCAGTACTGTAACTGACAAATGCAAATGATTTTCATACACAGAAAGTTTACATTTACAGTGAAATGTATGTACTGGTGAAAATTATTATTATTATTATTATTATTAACAGTATTTATATATCGCTTCTCAACAGAAAGTTCATAAAGCGGTTTACAGAGAAAATCAAATATCTAATGGCTCCCTGTCCCAAAAGGGCTCACAATCTAAAAACACCTCTAAAACACCTCTAAAAAAATTATAAATAATTATACTTTATCTGTGAATGTATATACCATCCTTTCCTAGGTAACAAAACCTGATGGGTAAGGCAGTTTACTACATGACATATACGTAAATAATAAAATCAGCATTAAACCACAGTAGCATAAATAGACCTAAAAACAGCAGCTAAAACCATAAAAACAAAGGACAACAAATAGTGAAACTTTACCCTTTAGCTGGGTGAACAGCAAGACACTGGGGCTTATCAATTCCATGTATAATTGATGTTTTTAAAGAGCCATCTAAACGTGCCACATTGATTTGTGTTTCATCAAATTCTGAGCTAATCCAGTATAAATTACGTGACAACCAGTCCACAGCCAATCCCCGAATGCTCTGAATGTCTGCAAAATATAAAATATTAAAAGTAGTTACCTAAATGATCTGCCAGTAGATTTTCATTCATTATAATAGTGTTTTCCATATTGTCTTTCCAAAACGAATTATCTATCCTTAAGGACACTTCAAATTGTTATCAACAGCTATAAGAAAGTTGCCATTTCATTTATATTGTTTAAAATAGTTCAAACGGTTCTTTCTGGCTGCGGTTTTCAAACTCTCCCAGAGTTTGAAACCTGCAGTAAGTCCTTGCGGGGGCGGGGGGAGGCAGTGGGGGCAGGGGGAAGGCAGCAAAGCAATCCCCAGGTTCGCGCCGCTCAGGGGGGCTGCAGGGACTGGGGTGCACTCACCAGTTGCTGCAGCAGCCGTCCATGGGTGCAGGGAGCCCTGAGTGAGCCTCTGCAGGGCTCCACAGGTCAGCAGCACTGAAAGTGAGCGACTGCGCTCTGCCTCTGCAAAACCGGAAGTGGAGTGCGATTGCTCCACTTTCACTGCTGCTGACCTGAGGAGCCTTGCAGAGGCTCACACAGGGCTCCCCGCACCCAGGGACGGCTGCTGTAGGGAGCCAGTCCCTGCAGCCCCATCAGAAGTGAAAGTGGAGCGATCGTGCTCTACTTCTGGTTTAGCAGAGGTGGGGCGCGATCACCCCACTTTCACTTTGGAAGCCTCGGGGAGCCCTGCAGAGAGCCGCGCAGGGCTCTCTGCGCCCCCAGGAGGCTGCAGGAGGCTGTGGTAGGTGCAGCCAAGCCCCTGAAGCCCCCTGAGTGGCGCAATCCTCCCTGTCTCCTTGGCTGCCCCCGCTCCTTAAGGCCAAAGAGGCCAGGGCCCTGAGACTGGGGCGTCGTGATGCCCCAGTTTGAAAACCTCTGCTTCATGGTATAAATGTCAAATCAGTACCAAACTAACAGTTGTTGAGAGGGAAACTGAAATGAAGAAATATTATAAATTTTCTTTAATTAGACAGAAATTGTTAATCATACAACTGCAGTCAGTGGCATCACTAGGCAGGTTCGGTGGTGCGGGCCATACCAGGTGATGCACATGGGGGGGTGACACCACTACTGACCAAAATTTTAAAATCTTGGTATTTTGAATAATTCCATCATTTTATATATCATGCGATGAGTATTTTCATGCAGAATGCAATGAAACAAACTGTGTTGAAACAATCTCTATTGTATCAAAAGTTATAGCACAACAATTAGTGGAACGGGGCAATGGTGCATCACTACACCCATCTCACACGGCGTGACATGCTAGCATCCTGCACCAGGAGACACAAACCCTCGTGACGGCACTGACTGCAGTAACTGAGCTTATGGCAAAGTACTAAATCGGTTTGCTGTAAAATGTTGTGAAAAGACCAAACAAATCTTGGAATACAAACATAAATTTTAGATTCAAATTTATGTTAGTATTTTGTGTTTAGTCCCTTGGTGTAGGTCATAGATAAAAGGTCACTGATGTACAAATTTATTCTCTCAACACTGAATTGCATTGTGAGAAAAATGAGTGGCAAGGACAATGAATTTAAGAACTGCTTTGCACTCATAGAACAATGTCCATGGAGACCAGCATTCTGTTTCCAGTCAGATACTTAGAAACTCACAAGGAAGTTTCAAAAGTGTTGGCCATTCTCTGTTTATATGATTCCTTCAGCAAGCAAATATGCTGAACTGGTGCTAATTGACTGGGCAATAAAACATGCCCAGTTACAGACAATGAAAGGTTTCTGCATACTCAGGGAACTTATCATGCATGAAGAAAAAAATATTAGTTTGTAAAAGAGAATTAACCCCTCTACCCTCTATGCTATTAACTTGTTAGCAGCTTATTGATTGCTTCGCAATCAAAATCCTGAAGCAGAATATAATTAAAAATTAACAATACAAATAAAATGGTAAAGCAGCAACAAAAGTGCAGGGGACAAGATAAAACCAAGACCTTTCATTAAAATAGTAACCATAGTCAGACTGCATGCTCCAGCAGGTTGCATTTTGCAACAGCTGGAAAGAATGTTGTGCTGCCAGAATGCTTGTTCTGGTGGCACAATGTGCTAGTAGAATTGGGCTATACATTTAGTGGTGGCTGCTTTCATTGGAAGAAGATGGGAACAATGCCCCACCCATCAGTTCATCACTTAAGGAAGAACGTCCCTTAAGCTGAAACTATAGCATTTGAAAGGATATCCTGCAATTGGAACCAGATGTGCAGAGGTAGTATCAGTATACTACCTGATAGTTTGCATAGATGACCACTCAAAGAACAACAGCTATGAAGGCAACATGACATTCTTTGTAGTCTTTGTTCAGTCACAGTCATATCCAGCTTGACTGCAGAATTCCTGGCACTCTCTGTTGTAGGTCATGGCAAACAAGTGAGGGTGACACCAGTGGTTAACTGAGGACTGGAAGACCTCCGTGTGAAAGCTCGACTTGCAGAAACCACTTGTTTTCCATTCTGCTGACATCATCTGCTAACTGGTTTGATACCTTAACTAAGAAGTTTCCAAACTGGGGTGTTGTGACATCAGTCAGTGGGAAATGGTGGCTACCCCCTTAATAATAAAATATCCTTTAAATAAGTTAGAAGCAGGAAACACGCCAGAGAAGCGGTTGGCCCTCTGGATGGCGAGGGAGGGAAAGGGGAGATAAAAGAAGACATTGGAGATAGAAGAAATTAATTGAGTTTTTTGCATCTGTCGTGGCAGAAGACCTTGGGTATATACCACTGCCTGAATGGCCCCTCCTGACCAAGGAATTAAGTTGGATAGAGGTTAAAAGAGAAGACATTTCAGACCTAATTGACAAATTAAAGATCAATTAATCACTGGACCCTGATGGCATCCACCCAAAACTTATTAAGAAATCGAAGAATGAAGTTGCTGATCTCTTGACTTAAATATGCAACTTGTCCCTTAAAAAGGCCATTGTACCAGAGGATTGGAGGATAGCAAATGTAATGCCAATCTTTAAAAAGGGAAGGAAAGGGGACCTGAGAAACTACAGGCTAATCAGCCTAACATCTATACCAGGTAAGATGGTGGAATGTCTCATCAAGCATAAAATTTTAACATGCATAGATGAACAAGACTTGCTGAGGGAGAATTACCATGACTTTTGTAAGGGTAAGTCTTGCTTCACAAACCTTTTAGAATTCTTTGAAAAGGTCAACAGGCATCTAGAAGTGGGAGAACCTGTAGACAGGGCCTAGGAGAGGGGGGTAAAGGGGGCAATTTGTACCCGGGCCGAGGATCAGAAAGGGGGCCCAGGAGCCAAAGGAGGGGGCCCAGAAAGTTCCTGGGATCTGTCATTTTCTTATCTCACCTGAACTCGCTGCCTGTGCATGATGCCAGGGCACAACCACGTGCATGCAGTATTAACTGCTGCTGCAAGCCATGCACACCAGGTCCAGGAATGCTCTTTGGATTGTGGATCCCATAACCGTGGAGGAGTGTATAGAAGCTCAGGGACCCAGCTGTGGGGCTACAGCTGCTGCAGAAGTTCATTTTGGTCCATTCTAATGTGAGCCTAAATACAATGATGGTAATTTTCTGCAATTGATTTTCTATATTTCAAAGGTTTTAGAAAGACTTAGGAGTGTGTTTGGTTTTCAATATTACTTTATCTAGCTGCCAATGCCACATGGTCAGGTAGACCTGGATTGTGCATCTAGAAGCCTAGTAGACTTGGGCTCCAAAGACTATTGTGGCTGTCAGCACCCTTTCCCTGCCCTATTTTTGTCCCACCTGGTCTGCCTGCTCCCATTGCCCCCACCTTTGAGAAGGGGCCCAGAAGAAACTTTGTACCCCCTGATAAAATTCCTCTAATAGGCCTTGCCTGTAGATATTATATATCTGGATTTTCAGAAGGTATTATACACGTCCCTCACCAAAGGCTGATGAGAAAACCCCACAATCAGAGAGCAGGTCCTCTCATGGATTAGAAACTGGTGGAAGACCAGGGAACAGAGAGCGGGTAACAATGGGCAGTTTTCACAATGGAGAGAGGTGGAAAGTGGTGTGCCCCAAAGATCTGTCCTGGGACCAGTGCTTTTCAACCTGTTCATAAATGACCTGGAGACAGGGTTAAGCAGTGAGGTGGCCAAGTATGTGGATGATACCAAACTTTTCTGAATGGTGAAAACCAGAAGACATTGTGAGGACTTCCAGAAGGACTCTCCAAACTGGCAGAATGGGCAGCAAAACGGTAAAGTAATGCACATTGGGGCAAAAAATAAATACATATAGACTAATGGGTTCTGAGCTGTCTGTGACAGATCAGGAGAGGGATCTTGGGGTGTTGGTGGATAGCTCGATAAGAGTTTCAACCCAATGTGGGGCGGCGGTGAAGAAGGTCAATTCTATGCTTGGGATAATTAGAAAAGGTATTGAGAATAAAATGGCTAATATTATAATGCCATTGTACAAATCGATTGTAAGGCCACGCCTGAAGTACTGTGTCCAGTTCTGGTCACCACATCTCAAAAAGGATGCAGTGGAAATGAAAAAGGTGCAGAAGAGAGTGACTAAAATGATTACTGGGCTGGGGCACTACTTTTACGAGGAAAGACTACAACATTTGGGGGTCTTCAGTCTAAAAAAAAGGTACCTGAGGGGGGACATGATTGAGACGTACAAAATTATGCAGGGGTTGGATAGAGTGGATAGAGGGATGTTCTTTTCCCTCACACAATACCAGAACCAGGGGATATCCACTAAAATTGAGTGTTGGGAGAGTGAGAACAGACAGAAGTAAATATTTCTTTACCCAGTGTGTAATTAGTCTGTGGAACTCCTTGCCAAAGGATGTGGTGATGGCACATGGTACCATGGTCTGGTGATGGTGATGGTCTGGGTGCCTTTAAAAGGGGATTAGACAAATTTCTGTAGGAAATTTGTAGGGTTACAAGCCATAAGTATGTGCAACCTCTGATTTTAGAAGTAGGCTACCTCAGAATGCAAAGAATGGCACCAGGATGCAGGTCTCTTGTTGTCTTGTGTGCTCCCTGAGGCTTCTGGTGGACCACTGTGAGATACAGGAAGCTGGACTAGATGGGTCTATGGTCTGATCCAGCAGGGCTCTTATATTCTTAAGAAGGGAGGAGATGTGATGGTGGCAACAGTACTTCTTTTGTTGCAAAACTGGAAGCAGGCCACAATCACAGCAGTGACCTATTGAGGCACAGAAGGCTTGCAGAGGGGACTACCAGGCCATGTGCACCCTCCAAAGGGCCAGCACAACCCCCTGGTAAGTGGGAAACTGCCTATTTTCTCAGCAGCAATCTGATCCCAGAAATTGCCACTGCCCCGCTCCCTGCAACTACTTACTGAGGTCCCAACTCTCTTGTAAAGATTGGAAACCTCCGCTTTAACTAGATGAATAGAAATAGTGGTGATATAGTATTGAATGCACCAACTCCAAACTGTGCATACCAAGGAACATAGGCTTTTCAGTGTTATGCCACCTGTTTGGTTATGTACTTCATGTCTGCTTTTTAGTCCATTAGAATCTGAACTACATGATCTGTGAATAATGGTAAGAAGGATCCTAGCACTTTGAAGATGGAGAACAGCTCTAGAAAGTTGATGTGAAATTTCTTATTTTGCTGGGTTCAAGCACCACAAAGAGAGCTACAATCCACTTTCCAACCCCAACATCCAAATAACAGTACAGATCAATATTTTCAAACATAATGGACACTGACCAATATATCAAAATACACGCAAAAATTACATCAATACATGCAAAAGTAAGCAAGGTCACTCTTAAAATATACTTTTTACCTCTTGATATAACAGTTTCTAAGCCAGTCCCATTAATGAAGGCTCGTTTTATAGTTTGTGTCTTCACATCAGTCCAGTATAAACGTTCCTCTGCTGCATCAAAATCTACAACTGTTACATCATCAATATCAGGAACTGTGAAGGCTGTTATATAGTTGAAGTAGGGATTTTCAATGTCAACACCTCTTATTTCCGAACGCCTTGCATAAAGAAGAAATTTTTTCATTTCTGTAAGGATGATATATGCTATTTCTTAGATACAGATGAATGGACAGCACTTATATATACTTTGTTTTAAATATACTTCAAATGTGCATCAGAGGATAAGAATATTTACACAAATGAATTTGCAACACATTAATGATTGTGTAATACTTATGGTCCAATCCTGTCCTTATGGTGCACTGGCATACTGCATGGTATGCTGTCATGGCAGCCTCTGCGCCAGGCTGCAGAGCACTGCCACTTGTGAAAAAACTGGAAGGTCGTGTGCTGCCAGCAGCCCTGTGCAGTCCAGCTGCCGGTGGGTTTCTGCCAACAGTGGGGGTTGTGTTGTGCAATGCTTACTAAAACTTTGTGTATAAACAAAACTTGATCCAAAACAGAAAAGCACATTCCTCTGGACACAGGCAAAATTATGAGTTGATTTCCCACTACATATAAATATAAGCTCTGTTTCCTCTTAAACAGCAACAAAAATGTCAGTAAGAAAACATTAAAAATTTGAAATAACTGAAATGTCAAACAGAATTGAAAGATATAATATTTTTGGTAATACTTAGGAAAATAGTATATTATAAATGCACCACCTGAAAGTTTTTATCTTGTTACTCCACAATATAAATATTCAATGGAAAAGAAAGAGTGCACTCAAAAAGTGGGCTAAGTAGAAATATTTTTTTAAACATGACCCTTCTTGAAAAACTCAGGGGGACGGGACACAATTTATTTATAGAATTTATATCCCATCTTTCTGTCCCAACAAAGGGCACTCAAGGCAGCTCACAAATAAAACCAGGAGCCACTACCGAGAAGGCCCTCTTTCTTGCCGCCATCCTCCTCACCTCTGCTGGTGGCGGCACAGTTAGAAGGGCCCCCTCTGATGACCTGAGAGGACGGGTTGGATTGTATGGAAAGAGGTGGTCCCTCAAATAACCTGGACCCGAACCATATAGGGTTTTAAAAGTCAATACTAGCACTCTGAATTCAGCCTGGAAATGAACTGGCAGCCACTGTAGCTGCTGAAGCAGGGGCCCAACTGAGTTGAACTGAAGAGTCCCAGCAACCACACGGGCAGCCGTGTTCTCCACTAATTGCAGTTTCTGGACCGTCTTCAGAGGCAGCCCAATGTAGAGCGCATTGCAGTAATCTAATCTGGATGTCACTAGGGCAGAGGTCATCATGGCCAGGTCTGAGCGACCCAGGTATGGTCGCAGCTCAGCCAAAGCTGAGCAAAGGCTCCCCTGGCTACAGCTGTTACCTGGGAATCCAGGAGTAGCGGTAGATCTAAGATCACCCACAAGTTGCGGACCTGTTCTTTCAGAGGGAGTGCAATCCCATTCAGAGCAGATGATAGTCCAATACCCAAGTCTTAGACTTCTGGACCAGGCGAACCTCTGTCTTATCAGGATTCAATTTTAGCTTGTTTGCCCACAGCCAACTCCTAATGGCCTCCAGACAGCGATCCAGAACTTTGACTGCCTCTTTGGAATCAGGGGAGAAAGAGCTGGGTGTCATCAGCATATTGATGGCACCCTACCCCAAACCTCTGGATGACCTCTCCCAGTGGCTTCATGTAGATACTGAACAGCATGGGGGACAGAATGGAACTTTGTAACACCCCACACCTAAGAGGCCAGGATGCCAAACAAGCACTCCCCAGCACCACCTTCTGGGATCTGTCAGCCAAGGAGAACCACTGCAGAATAGTGCCTCCAAGCCCCAACTCACCCAACCAACCCAGAAGGATACCATGGTCAATGGTGCCAAAGGCCACTGAGAGATCCAACAGGTCTAACAGGGATGCACTCCCTCTGTCCATTCCCTAGCAGAGGTCATCCACCAAGGAGACCAAGGCAGCCTCTGTTCCAAACCCTGGCCTGAAGCCAGACTGAAAAGGATCCAGATGATCAGCTTCGTCCAGGACCCTCTGGAGCTGGGACGCCACCACCCGCTCGATCACCTTGCCCAGAAATGTGCTTGTTAGATTGGTGGCTATGGTAAGCCCATGAATGCCTACTGAGCTGTTTTCTCCACTCAAGTGAATGAAAAAAACTGGCATATACAAGAACTGTTTGTGCCCCCAAAGTGTAGATCTAACAAAAATGTATCAAACAAATTCCAAAGGGGGGGGGGGTAATTCACATTTCTGCATCTATTCTAATTTTAAAGTATTTCTTGTTCTGAAAAGCTGTCTATTTACACATTAGTTCTTAAGACTCTCCAGATGAAGCTGATTCCAGAAGAGCAGATAAATATTAAAACTATTAATTAGGTTTGTTCTTTTAATATGCAGTGTACTGGCATCATCATTTTCTTAGGATGCCCTTTCCATTGTCAAATCTTGCTGTTCTGCAGATGTAAGTCCTGCTAACTCATTACATGCATTTGCAATAAAATGGGGAAAAAAGCGAAATAAATAACAAAGCTTGACAAGCTGAATACATTGGAACAATCTGTTGGTTCACATGAGGCAAACATTACCACTAAAGTTATCAGTAAATAATGTTGCAGAAGCCATCTGCTATGTCCCATTTTAAAAACTTAGAATGAATATCTTGTGAGACATACAAGTAACAGAAAAAAATTATACACAACTTACCATAACATGTCTTTCGGTCTGTAGACAGCTTCATCAGATGAGGGCATGCACATGCAGCACTTCTATTGTGATTGATCAAGCACATATGAGAGCATGGACCGCTGCCATTATTTGCAGCACAGGGATTGGGAGCTAGAATTATTAAGTGTAAACAAGTTACTATTCTTAATTTACGTAACAGTGTATATTTTCATTCTCTAGTGCAGTGGCTAAAAGCTTTTAGAATTCCTAAAAGCAGTCTCAGGGAGCCCTGCTGGCTCATACATGGAATGTTGGAGGGCCCCAAAGTGACAGACCATTTTTTCAGAGTGGCACAGTGCTGTGCTCAACACCAAATATCACAGAAGAGCCAGGACAGGAGAATGAGGAAGGAGAGCCACAAACAACAGAGCTGGGTGGGGAGAGACAAACAGACCAAGCGGGGGACAGGTGGTGGACACTCAGGGTGTGCTAGACCCCTGAAGGGGTCTAAGGGATCACCAGAGCATCCAGGTGCACACTTTGAGGAACATGGCTCTAGGACAGGGATGCCCAAACCCTCGAAGACTCCCAATCCACTTGTGACCCTCGAAGACTCCCAATCCAGCCCTCAGGGAGCCCCCGGTCTCCAATAAGCCTCTGGCCCTCCGGAGACTTGCTGGAGCCCGTGTTGGCCTGATGCAACTGTTCTCAGCGTGACAGCCAACTGTTCGAGCTCTCACGTGATCTGTGGGATGAGGGCTCCCTCCACTGCCTGCTGTTTCACATCTGTGATGCAGCAGTGGCAGCAAAGGAAAAGCTGACCTTGCTTTGTGCAAGGCCTTTTATAGGCCTTGAGCTACTGCAAGACCTTCATTCATTCATACAAGTTCCATCTCTAATATATTCATTTATGTAAATTTATTCAAATTTGAAATGTAAATTAATTCTTTTTTTCCCCAGCCCCCGACACAGTGTCAGAGAGATGATGTGGCCCTCCTGCCCAAAAGTTTGGATACCCCTGCTCTAGGAGATCAAAGAAATCCACAGGCTGGTAATAAGACAACATTTTTAGCAGAAGGTGGGAGGGAGAAAAAAGAGAAGGGCAATCAAGATATATTCCGTAGTATAGAGTCAATCTGTATCAGACAGATTTCTCACTTTTTTCCCCAAGGGAAAAAAAGGAAGTACCACATAAGAGGGCAGGAATAACTGCAATACACAATGTAATCACTCAAAGAAAAATATTTTACTAGAAACACCCTTAAACATGTGGTGCATGATTCAAGTTTTCATAGCATTGTGGGAACTATTAATCACGGATATCCCATCATTAGGACTCTAGGCATAAAATAATCCAACTATATAATCAACTTGTAAACTCCTAGATGCCTCAAGGTGGCAGGGAAATTTCTAGAGCCAATAGCACCTACAGCGGACTTTGATAAAATAATCCTGAAAATATGCCACTGGAAAAATTCAGGCCAATTTCCTAATTAGGTAGTGTACCAGGATAGGGAGTAGAGGAAGCAATATATATTTTGGAGAAAAACAGGGAAACTTTCTGTTCAGCAGACAACTATTGTTCAGCAAATGAAGTGTTATCATACCCACACAATCGCACCTGGTCTCAATATTCCAGTTCTCAGGGGAGAACTATTTTGTTTTCCCCTAAAATAAGGGGAAATAATGTTCTCCAATAATGTTGCAAGTCCTCTCCTAAAACAAGCCTATTTCCTCCCACCACCCTCCGAAAAACCAGCACCACAAAAGCACCTCAGATGTCGGGCTGAGGTAAAGAAAATGCCTTGATACTTCTGGATGAAAAGGAATTGAAGAAGAAAGTCCCTCACTACCCTTGATATTAGAAATTGCAGAGATGAGAAGGAAAAGGGCAGCATGTCACATGCCTTAAGGAACTATGGAGAGCTACTCTAATTAAAAATGCACTGCCTTTTTCTGTAGACCCAACAAGCAGAGACAGCCCAAAGACCGATATACAAGTTAATGACATTTTCTTTTACTTATTTTTTTGTTGTTGGCTTCCTTATATATTTATGACTGATCAGTACAAGTTGGAAAATTAGCAGAAAGCTAACAGGGGCAGGTTTTCCCACCACTGTATTCTCACACTGGGCAAAACTTCTGGCTGTCATGCAGGTTCACAGCAGCACCGCAGGGTTAAACACACAGAGACTGGAAGCTGCAAAAAGAATCAGCCTAACTAGCCAGTCCCCTTTCACCTCTGAAGCCTCCTGATCTAGCCCTCCCACTAGATACAGCACTCCCATTTTTTGTGAAGCTGCATCAATGAGGAGGGGGACACACAAGATTGGGCTCTCAGAGAATGTATGTTTTTAAACTTGTTCCTGCCTTAAGGTTTTGGAGGGAAAACTGGGTGTTGCCTTAGTAATTGCCTCACTAATTATGAACTTCAGAGGGAGATCTGTCTCTTTACTCTTAGCCTATCATCATTCCTGCAAGGAAACATATTCTGCATAATCCTAAATTTCCTTGAAGAATAGAATCACAACTTTCACCCTTAGTTTTCAAAGAAAAGGGAGGGGGAATCACAAGGCAAGATAGTAAAGCAAATTTACCTGTATGGTTTATTAGTGGCCCTTCATATTAGTGTTTGAAAAATTGGTCAATTTACATTGATCAATTTTTTTACATTAAAATGGATATGCCTAGCCCAAGTGCAGTAGTTACATCTGAATGTGTGTGTGTGTGTGTAAGTACCATATATTATTTGAAACCCCCCCTCCCGCACCACACACACACACACACACACACACACATTCAGGTCACTAAAAGGGAAGCCTTTGTTTTGCAATAAGAAAGGGCTCCTCATGGGACTCAAGAAAACCCTAATTCTTCCTTGCCATTCACTCAGGCTGCATAATAGGCCATTATGAAGGACAGGAAGCCTCTACAGAGCTCCATTGCCCCTCTCTGCTCAGTCAAGCAAGCAAGCAAACAGCTAGCTGAGTATGTGGGAAGTGGCACACAGATCTGCAGGACCAGCACATACACCCCTTTGTACATGCCAGGAGACAAGGAGGAAGTCCACAGAAGATTCCTTCATAAGCAGGCACTTTTAACTTTACATGGAATTAGAGCAGGGCTGCCCAAACCCAGGCCTCCAGGCCATTTGTGGCCCCCAATCCAGGGGAGCCCCAGGCCCTCAGTGAGGGAAAGGCTGGGCCCTGCTGAGCTCTCACAGGAGAGCTTGGCAGAAGCCCTGTCCATTTGCAAACACTCTCATTAGGTTGGGAAGGCTGCAGCTGAGGTCAGGCATTGGGGTGAGAAGTCATGCATCTGTTTGTACTGCTTGAGTTTGGTGGGGCGGGCACTGAGGAGAGAGAGCAACTGTGGGTCAGGTTGTGCTACTTGAGTGTTCTTGGGGTCCGGGACAGCAGGGGAGAAATTGTTGGTATGTTTGAATGCTACTAGAGAGCATGTCTACTCAGCAGTAAGTTCCATAAGAGTCAGTGGGTCTTACTCTGAGGAAAGTGTGGATCCGACTGGGCTGTGAGTGTCCGGGTGCTGCAGGGGAGAAATCACGAACATGTCTGAATGGGGAGGAAGCATGTTACTTCTGCTTGTTAGTGTTCCTGGCAGAGAGGGAGGAAGATGGGAGTCTATTTGTGAATGGAGAAAAATATGCAGCTCTCTGCCAGCTTCTAAGTTTGTTTGGTGCTTGATGCTGGCTGGGGGAGGGTCAGAGAGAGGCAGACAGACAGCTCCCTTTTGTGTGTGATAAGGGAAAATAAACTCCTGCCCTGCCCTGACCAGTGAAGTGTCCACCAGCACCCTGGCTGACTGTGTTCCTTTGCTGATGCTTGTTGTCAGGATGGGGGGGGGGGAAGAGAGAGAGAGATAGAGAGAGTGAGTGTAAAAACATGCTCCTGCATGGAGAGGGAAGGAGCCCATGCTGACTCCTCTTAAGTTGTATTTTTCCCTGAGAAGAGGTGTGTTGGGAGTGTCAGGAATTATTTTAACACCCCCCCTTTTCTGCATCTCATGTGTATTATAAATAAGCTCAGTAAAATTATTCATTCATAAAAGTTCCTTCTCTAATATATTCATTTATGCAAAATTTATGTAAATTTATTCAAATTTGAAATGTGAATTTCCCGACACAGTCAAAATGTTTGCCCACTCCTGAATTAGCATATCTATGCTAAGCTGAAGTAAAATATTGACTTGCAAAAAACAACCATTTCCTGAAAACTGAGCACATGTACTTTCTGATATGGCTCTTTTGCAAATGATTAAGATAGATATGTATGTGCTAGTGGGTGGTTAAAAAATATTCGGGTGGGGGAGGAGGATTAACTTTTGTGGAGACAAGCAAAGCTAGTTTGATAATACAGTAGTATCTCCCAAAATGCACAGGATACATTACTGGAAAGTTGAGCACTGTGTGTAACAGCATTATAAGAGACATAGGACTCTGGGTGCCTTCTGCTAATGGAACCAGTGTTCTATCAACAGAAGGCCCTCTTTTTCAGCACTGCAGACATAGCATCAATGTGCACAATAGGGCCACCAGCACTAATGGTTGGATGCAGATCACACAGGCCACCAAAGCTTTTCACATATAGGCTTAATGTGAACACAAGGATGATAAAGCAGAACAGTTTTATTACAAGTGCTAATTTACCGTGTGGTTGACGACTCGGGTGATAGATCTGCAAATCAAAAGGCTGTGCACTAGTTTTTTGTATCACACTGACATTTTGACCTGTCCACTTGTTGGCTTTTGATAATGTATTTGTCCTCCAATCAGTCCAGTATACTTCACTCCCATATAATGAAACAGCAAATGGGTGAGAGAGATATTCATGTCCTCGTATAATTTCAATCATATCACTTCCATCATACAGAGCTGAATAAATGGCATCTGACCTGAAAGATAGTACCAAGCAGAAATCCATTCTTAAAATAAGATATATAAACAATTGTGAGGGAGTCATGAAGCTGTGATTATTTTCAGGAAAAAAAGAAAAGCATCTGAACATAGTTATGATGACCTTTTAACTGTAATCTGGGAAACAAGAACAAAAGTTCAAAGGAATGTGATTCTGTTCAAATATTTGCAATTGATCCATGAGGCAAAGTTTACTTTTTCCTTTAAACAGCCCAATTCAAAAGTTTTGTGTGTGTGTGTGTGTGTGTGTGTGTGTGTTTACCATAAATATGAAGCAAACTGTTTTCCTTCTTTTGCTTTCATTTTTTTGTTTTCTATTCTGCTTCTAGCAATTCAAAGTAATACAATATACGTAATATACCAAGTTAACTATGGATGAAAGGGACACATTGCTGGAAAAAAGGATCTCTCTACACAACAACGTTTTTGAAAAATGTGTGCATTTAATATGTATTATTCTATGTCAGTGGTTTTCAGACTGGGATGTCACGACACCCCAGCCTGAAGGCCCTGGCATCTTTCCCCTTAAGGAGTGGGGGCAGGGGCAGGGGGAAGGCAGGGAGGAGACAGTGATGCGATCCCCAGGATCGCACTGCTCAGGAGGGCTGCAGGGACTGGGATGCACTCACCACTCCCTGCAGCAGCTTGTCAGGAGTGTGGGGAGCCCTGCATGAGCACCTGCAGGACCCCCCAGCATGTTAGAAGTTAAAGTGGAGCGATCACGCTGCACTTCACGTTTTTGCATGAATGTTTTTCCATGTATAACAAGATTGGACCTGTATTTGTCTTGGTTCTATTATTAATTCATTGGTCTTCGATATCACCCTTATGTTAGTGGCATTAAATTCCGTGGTACTTCCCCCTTCCTCTTTTGCTCCGATCTCTAGTTTTCTCTCTAGAATGACTGTTCATTATACCAAATTTAACTCTGCTGAAACTTGAGCTTTCAGTTATTGCTCCTGCTTTTCAATCTCTTTATACATCAGTATCTCTTGTTCTTAGTAGTGCACTTATTTCTGCCCATCTTTAGATTTGGAATTTTGGAATTCTTTTTCATTTTTCTTGTTCTTATATCCAGTCTCTTGCAAAATCTTGCCATTTCAGTTGATTAATATATCTAAGATCCAGTTTTCCACTCTATAGACACTACCATATGTTTAGTTCAGTCTTTCTTAGAATTTCTCATTGAAATTGAATTGCCATAGTCGTCTTCTTGGTCCTTCTGCTTCTACTCTTTAGCCTCTTCACTCTGTCCTAAATGTATCTTCTCACTGATATTTTCAGCGCATTATTTCTGTCTTATTACATGTTTGTACTAGTCTCAAGCTTCACTTTCACTTCACTTCACTTCACTTTCAGTACTTTCAAGGCTTCAATGGTCTTGCTTTTCTATATTTTTTTCTCTTCATGATACTCCACAGATATTCTTGAGGTATTAATTTTATTGCTCAGTCTCAGATTTCCTTTTTTGTTTCACACCTGCATCCTTTTCCTCATGCAATTCAATTTAGCTGGAATAGCTTATATTGTTTCTACATTCAAACACATCTGTTCTCTTTTATACAGATTCTTTTTTAAAAAAAAGTTTTTTGTCTCTTTTCCCTCCTGCTTTTCCTCAAGTATCTTGTCTTAGATCAGGGGTGTCCAAAGTTTTTGGCAGGAGGGCCACATGTTCTCTCTGACACTGTGTCGGGGGCCGGGGGAAAAAAGAACTAATTTACATCTAAAATTTGAATAAATTTACATAAGTTTACATAAATGAATATATTAAAGATGGAACTTATATGAATGAATGAAAGTCTTGCAATAGCAAAAGGCCTATAAAAGGCCTTGCACAAAGCAAGGTTGACCTTTGCTTTGCTGCTGCTACTGCATCACAGATGTGAAACAACAAGCCTATAAAAGGCCTTGCACAAAGCCTATAAAAGGTCTTGCACAAAGCAAGGTTGGCCTTTGCTTTGCTGCTGCTACTGCATCACAGATGTGAAACAACAAGCAGTGGAGGGAACCCTCATCCACAGCTCATGTGAGATGTCAAACAGTTGCCCTCAGGCTGAGAGCAGTTGTGTTGGCCCAATGTGGGCTCCAACAAAACTCCAGAGGGCCAGAGTCTCATTGGAGACTGAGGGCTCCCTGAGGGCCGCATTGAGAGGCCTCGAGGGCCGCAAGTGGCCCCAGGGCCGGGGTTTGGGCACCCCTGTCTTAGATTTTGAAACTGTAGACAGGAAATGTAATTTTCATAGTTCTTATATTCTTTTCTGTCTCCCTGCCACACTGTTCCAGCTTCTTCTTTGGAAAAGAAGAAGCCGGAATGGTATGGCAGAAAGATAAAAAAGCCCCACCACATCCACCTCGGCTGCTTGTGTTCTGAACCTGCCAAATGACTTCTATAAGCTCAGAACATGAAAGTAATTGGCAGTGATGTCATCACACCACCTCCAATTACTTCCAGGCCAGCACAGCTGGGTCATGCAAGGGTCATGAAAACTATTGAAAGTTGGACCGTCCTGTCCTAGAGGCTGCCTGATTTTTAAATACTGAGGGCTGAGGCTATATGCTTCCTCCCCCAAGTGTTCCCTCCCCAAGTAGCAACTTGTTTAACCCTTGATGCACATAGCCTAATCTAACCTGTCAGTTTCACAAACCACCAAAAACCACTAGTGGGTCCTGGACCCACAGTTTGAGAACTGCTGCCTTAGAGGATTGCAAATCAAGAGGATTCAAAACCTTATTTCTAGATATGTTCTTTCAGGGCTACATTAGATGTGCACACAAATGCAAGCAGTTTAATGTGCTTCCACCAGAAGCTCATTTGTTTCTTACTTCTGCAGATGGGGGATGATCATAGCCAGGAGCAGGACACATGAAGAGGAGGAAGTTCACTTTCCCCCCACACCATTTAAAAAAAAAATCCCTGCTAGTGATTTGACTTTTAAGTTATGATTTCCTGAAATCTGCACTTCAAAGGTAAATGGCCACATCCTTTTTCAAATGAATTGGAGAGAAAACAATGAAGCCTTCCCTTCCATGCATCACGTTTCTGATCACACAACCCCCCCCCCCGCCAGCTGAATTTTTTTTTAAAGAGGTTCTGGTGGGAAATACTTTTTAATAGCATTTCTGTTCACATTTAATGTGACCTTAAATAATGCAGGAGGCATATGGGACAATGCCTTCTGAGTGCATGATTTTTTTTTTATCTGGGTCTTTACTTCCATGCTGTTTCTAGTTTTTACAAGCTCTGCCCTTTCTTAATGCAACTGGTCTTGTGTTTTATTACGATTTTAATGTTAACTGTTGCACAGCCCAATCCTATCCACACTTTCCTGGGAGTAAGCCCCATTGACACTATTGGGACTTACTTCTAAGTAGACATGCATAGGATTGGGCTGTCAGGCTGCAATCTTATCCACACTTACCTGGAAGTAAGCACAATTGACAATGGCACTTTCTTCTGAGTAAACACACAAAAGACTAGTCCCTGTTTTAATTTTAATTTAATGTGTATATATGACTTATTGTTTTAAATGTGGTTTTATATTTGTAAGCTGCTTTGGGTGCCTCTTGGAAAGAAAGCAGGATGGATGGAATGTTTGGTTTGTGGGGAAACAACCAGACTTTACCTAGCATCGGTCCATACTATTCGTTTTTCAAAGTGATCAACGGTAAGCCCATTAGGCCAAGCTCCACTATCCATGTCTTTATATATGATCCTCCTTCCTGCTCCACTCATGGAAGCAGACTCAATGCGAGGAAAATTAGCATCCCAGTCTGTCCAAAACAGGATTCTGAACGATATAAAGAAGAGAGAAAATAAAACTAGAAAGTATACATCACAATTAATTATTATTAATTATTATTATTAATTATTATTATTATTATTATTATTATTATTATTATTTAACAGTATTTATATACCACTTTTCAATGGAAAGTTCACAAAGCGGTGTACAGAGAGAATCAAACAAACAACTAATGGCTCCCTGTCCCAAAAGGGCTCACGATCTAAAAAGATGCAAAAGAACACCAGCAGACAGCCACTAGAAAAGACTCTGCTGGGGTGAGGAGGGCCAGTTACTCTCCCCCTGCTAAATAAAAGAAGAGCACCCACTTTAAAAGTGCCTCTTACCCAGTTAGCAGGGGTTAATAATAATAATAATAATAATAATAATAATAATAATAATAATAATAATAATAATAATAATAATAATAATACATACATACATACATACATAAAATAATAAAAGCAATATTTTTAAAAGCAGTACATTACATTACATTATCAACATTACATTATCAACTTTGGAACAAATATTACAAGTTAGAGGTGTGTAATGGGGGGCAGATTGGGCCTGCGTCATGGAAATCAGTGGCAGTGGTAAATGCCATATCCTGTCCCATTCCCAGGACAGTTCCACCAACGCAGATCCACTCAGAATTGCGCTGGTGAGTTAACAGCTGATCTCCACACTGCTCCACTTTGCAGCTTATCTCGCTAACTCCGTTGCCCTCTCACAGCCCGGGGATCAGCTATGACAGTGACTTCTTGTGAGTCTGTACCCTCTGTACATAAGTTTGTATCTATCAGCTGTGTTGGTCTCTCTTACAAAGAACAGCCAGGGTTACTCCCACTTAGCTTCTTTGGGCAAGGCAGCAGCTTAACCTCCAGACCATACCTCCTGCCCAGATTTGGCTGACAGATGTCCAAATTTCAGTTTTTGACTCACTATTGTCATGTATTTAATCTAGGTTTCAAAATCTATATCTCTTGGACCTGTGCTAGCAATTTTGCTGGTGCAAGTTCAAGTGGATCCAGGAAGGTAAATGGAGACCAGGAAGGGGAATAGGATATCAGCTAACAATGCTGCCTTCCCAGACTCAATCCACCCTTCTCACTGCCCCGGTCTCCACCCCGTTCAACCCACCCTCACTCTGGTGTGCCGCCACAGCCATTTGCCACTTGCGGTGGCAAACTAAGCAGCGCAAAACAGCATGTTGCCTTTTGTGACAGCCATAAAGGACCTTGTGCAGCTGGAATGCTAGTTCCAGCAGTGCAAGTCCCCATTAGGATTGGACTGTATAACTGCCAGAACAAATTAATAGCCCATTGTCCCAATACAGACTCAGGTTTACTACAGCTATGGAGAAAACGAAAAACAACAGATCACAGTATATTCAAAAGGTAGTTACTGAATTGCATAGTTTAAAAAAAATTAGGAATATGCATAATTACCCATATCTAGGATCCAAAGCAATAGCTCTAGGATGTTCCATGGCACCTGCTATTAATGTTGTCCTCAGGGTGCCATCTAATTTTGCTACTTCAATTTGGTCCAAATTACTGTCTATCCAATATATATTTTCAGCAATCCAGTCAACAGTAAGACCTTCAGGGGTAGCTAACCCATGTTGGACAACCACTTCAATGGAGCTCACACCTGTGAAAATAGACACCTTCTTAATACATTGAATTCCAGAGATACAACTCAAAATGAGCAGACATTGTAACACAGAAACTACTGACTCTTGAAATGTTACCTACTGAAATATAAACTACAGTATATTTTTTGATACCATAAAATATTTAATGTACTAGAATACAGTTTTTGAAATATATATTTTAAATCGTTGTGCCAGAAATGAAAAACTTATGTTCTAATTTTAAAGAAAAACAGAAAGCTTAATAATTTCAAAACTGTAGAAATATTTTTACAATAATGTTAGCATTAAAGTACAGCTGTCTTTTGAAAAATCAGTTTTGATGTGTCAGAAGGTATTGAGAAATACACTGTGGGAAAGAAATTACCATCATTACCATCATCACTCTCTACTATTTTCTAAACTACTGTAATAACATTAAAATTAGTATTTCATATTAATATTTAATATAAAAACATTTCTGAGAGCATCATGCAAAGCTAGCACAATATGACTAAGATAGAACACCTGCTGATGTTGAACTGAATTTGGCCACAATCCTGCACCCTGTGTGCATGGAGAGCACACCACGGGTGGAGTTTCAGTATCATCTCCTCTCTCCCACCTGCTGCATGATCTGTGCATGATCTTCTCTGTGGTTCTTAAAATCAGTTTGTGGCTTGATAAGATTGTTCATTTACACCTGAGACCTTCCCACTTCTTACCTTTGAGCATTTGGAACCTGCTGTTTCCCCAGCCCCATGGAGTCCAGGTTACTCCCCATAGAAGCAGACGTGGAGACACATGCAGGGGCCTGGTGGGAGAGGGAAGGTTATACTAGAGCCCTGTGGGAAACACTTCACACTCTGTTCTCTGTTCAAACAGAATGCAGGATTTTGGCCTTTTGTGTCTCATAAACTTTATATAAATTTATTACAGTCCAATCTTAATGAAAGCCTGCACTGGCAGAACGTGTGTTCTGCTGGTGCGCACTGTCACAAAAACCACTATAAAGCGCTTTGGCACAGTGCAAGGCCCAGGCACACCAACAGGAAGGCCGGAGTCTTCTCACTGGCGCCAGCATAACAACATAGGCCTGTTGGAGCACTAACCCTGTCTGAGTCGAGACTCACTAGGCTCAGAGAAGGAGGTGGTGGGTGGCCAGGATGCAGAAGGCTTGCTTGAGACCACACAGAGGAGGCACTTGGACATGGAGAGCAGGTTGAACTACGTGCCAGCTGCTGTATTAGCTTCCCTCATGTTAGCCAACATCTTCTGCCTGAAGAGGAGGAAGCACCGGCCAACACAACAGCAGCAGGGGTGGACTTCAAGTCTGACATCACTGCCCGAGTGCCTTGGCTGGCTTCACTTCCTATACCAGTGCATGGGGAAGGGGCAAACAGCCGTGTCAACCAGCTCACAGGTGCAGGAAAAGAAACAAGATGGGGGGGGGGGGGAGGTTGGCAACAGAAATTGAATGGAATAGCCTATGGGGCCTCATGCAAGTCTCTCCCAGGGATAAAAGCATCCTAGCAAGGGATTAGAGGCTGGCTAGCCCCTCAGAAGGTATGAGCAAAGACTGAGGGAGGCATTTGGACCTTGACAGGCTGATCTCCCCCAAGAAGAAGCACTTTTAACAGTCACAGCAGGAGGAGGACGCTGGTGACTGTCAACCCCTCCCTGGCAATCCTCTGAAGCTGTCATTTAGGGGTTCTGAGAGAGATTCACAAGCCATCCTGGCTTGGCCCAAGAAGGGGAGGTACGCATCCCCGGCAGCATGGGCTTTGGGGAAAAGCACTCCCCACATTATAAAAAAGAAATTCTTCAACAGTGCTAAAGGGTTCCAGTGTGGGAGCAACTTTGGAATGTATACTTATAAATATGTTAGATTACATAATAGCGACAAAAATAATGTAGCCAGAACAGGTTAACAGGTTCAACCTTTCACCATTTTTCTTCATTTGACAGCTCTCCTACCCCTTGGGCTATTAAAAAATCTTAACTTCATTCAGTTCATACCTCCAGTTTCAGAAAGCTTGCCTCTGTAAATTTTATCTTCTACCACATCAGTCCAGTACAGTAAGCTCTGATTGAAGTGAAAATCAAGTGCTATTGTATTTCTCAAACCAGGAACTAACAGGCTATAGTCCCGTTTCTGAAGATCGATCTTTCTGATCTCATGCCGAATGGAGAAAATTATGAAAGCTTCAAATGGATCTGGAAACACAATGGTACATTTTGTGGAAAATGTAATAAATAGTAGATCATTCTAGTGATAGTGATAAAAGAGCAATCATTTGTCTCACACTGACAGAATATTCTAATTGGAGAAGACTTATGAAATAATTGGCATTGTTACATTAAATGTCTTATAGAAGTATTTTTATAAAATACATATTTTTAGCCCAAATCTAACCTTTCTTCACATATATGAGTTATAACTGACACTGCAAATATGAAAATCAGATTCAACACTCTAACTGTGGTTCACTTTTTTAGTACAATAAATATATCATTGGTGGCAGTTGAAAATTTTAATATGTTTTGTAAATCGTTTCATAGGATATTGGGATAATGCCTATAGTAGCAATTTAATTTTCATTATTTTCATTAGGGAGAATGGAAATTAAAAGTGCTTAGTAATGTTAGGCCTGGTGTCAGAAGTTTGGCCTGTTAGACCCCAAAGGCTGCTAAGCCTTAAGCCATGCGAATGCCCAAAAGTTGCTAGACCTGAAGTCAGGGGGGATGGAATATGAAAAAGAACAAATGAAGTGCCCCTGCGGTTAAGCAGCTCAAGGTCTCATTCTCACCTGGCTGGGAAAAGCTAGAAAAGAAAGCATAATGCAGGTACACTACAAATGCGTACATTCTAGGTAAAGTTACAATGCTGTTTGGCTGATAAGACAGTTGGGGGGGCAAGATTCACACGCCTCCTACATAAGCAGTTTTGTGAAGAGTATGCAAGATGGAAAAATACTGAACTAAGGGGTGTTGCATTTGTGGGTGGAGTGGGGGGATGTAGTTTGGGGGTTATATTTTGTGCTGCTTTGTGCAAACAGTATAAAATGTCTGTTGCCTCTACTGTCGAGGCTCTTGTCTGATTTGAGACTTTTGTCTCCAGGGAGTCGTATGAGGCTTCAATAAACTTTGCTTTCCACTTTAGTGTCTGTGATTTGGTTCTGCACTGCACTGAACAACCGAACCACTGTGTGGCCTGATCTAGGCCTAACTTAACAGTAGGAGGCAACAGTGATATGATGCAACTATAATGCATCTCTTTAAGGATGAGCAAGGTGTCAATTGTATGAAAAATGGCAATTTCTAAGACCATGGTGAATGAAGCCCTCCTTGGACCTTGGCCAGGGGCAAGGCCAGGTTTTGCCAAGCCATGGGGGCGAGTCCTTGAGCACATGCAAAGCACATATTTTGTTCCATACATGCATTTTGTGCCCCTTCTTTTGTGGAAGTGCAGTTGGTGGGCATACAGGACAGGTCTTCCTCAGTAGTGGCATCTATATAATCCCCTCTAATGTGGAGCTTGGACAAGGGAACTGGACAGACACCAAAGACCACGTAAGTGGTATGAATATAAATTCATTTCATCATCAAATTGAACAGATCAGCCTGTTCCAACTGCCTTCCCTAAATCTTCCAAAAATCCTGAGATTAATCCTCCTTTTTATCAGCTCACCTCAACTCTCCTCAACTGCTCTCAACTCAGTGGCGGACCTGCTATTAAATGAACAGGGCAAATGCCCCAGGTGCAGAGCCTCGCATGCTTCTAGGACCACACAGCAGCCTCCTTGAGGCCACCAACTTGGTCAGATACTGTGCTTCCGGTTTGCCGGAAGCACAGTTTAAAATGCCGGGGATGCTTCTGGAGGCTTCCCTGACTGCTACAGAGAGAGAGACCCAGGAGAGAGACCCAGTTACAATTAGTGATGGTAAACTTACAGTAAACTTAACACTTACAACACCCCTAACATAACAGTTACACACCTCCATAATTACCCAGGCCCCAATATATAGAAGAACCCTGTAGACTGGATTTCACTGTGTGATCACTGGAATTGCATGTCCTCTGGGTTAGCTGTCTTCCTCCTCTGAGCAACAGGCTTCCACATCACACCCTAAAGGCCTCCCTCATGAAAGATCTCAAAGGTCTTCTCCCACTCAAGATTCCGTATTATTGTTACGGCTCCAGGCAGTTCTCATTCACATTCTTTGAAAAGGATCTCTCTCTCTCTCTCTCTCTCTCTCTGTCCCAACTGAATGTTGACAATTACTGACTCAAGCTGTTGCTTAGCAACTTGACAGTTTGGATTTTTTTTACCCCAGAAGAGGAAAGTGAGCAACAATCTGCTCCATAAAAGCCTTATAGTGCTTTTCAGGACCCACAAGGGACAAAGATTGCTGCAGAAAGGGAAGGAAAGGATGGTAATTTTACTGACCTCTTGATACACCAAAGACCTAGGACACCATATGGAAGATGTAGAAGGTCTATGATGCAATAAAGGGTCAGCAGAAATACCGGTGTGTTGGAGAGCCATTGAGCACTTGAGGTGGAGGATAGGACCAAGGCCACGATCTTTCCAAGGCTCCTGAAACAATTCCTACTAACAGAACTACAGGAAAGGGTGTGCTGCTTCTGGAAGCAGATTCCAATCACTCTTTGTTATAAAGTGTGTCTCCTGTTGGCTTGAGATATGTACAGTTCATATTGTGGAATAATAGAATTGCAAGTCAATCTATTTATCTTTCAGTGGAGATCATCTTGAAGGGGTGTGTGTCAGAAAGACCGACAGTGCAGTGGCATCAAGGAAGGTCCCCCCACCCCAGGAAAGCGAAGACAACTGACATTTTAAGGCAGGATGGTACCACACCTTCTCCAAGAATGCATTAATCACCTTCCCTGCCAATTTGAGCAATTCCTCCCCTAAGATAACTGATACAGCCAAGATGCACAAGGATTAAGCATGCATGTGGACAACTTCACACTTCCCCGTAACCTGTCCCTGTCTTCAGGCTGTGCGGGGGGGGGGATCCATTTCTACTAACATGTGATAGTAATAAAAATAATAACTTATTTATATACTGCCTTTCTGGATTACACATTTGGCTTTATTCACGGCAGTTTACACAGGCAGGTCTTCTCTAAATCCCTAAGGAGGTTTTCACAAACACAAATAACATGTAGAAAAATGAAATATTGTAGGAATCTGCTTTGGGCACCTCCTGATTGGAGAAGGAAAGGAGAGGTAAAAATTAAAAAAAAAACCTTTAAAAAAATCCTTTACAGGACAAGCAGCTGCAGAAGGGTATATCCTTAGAAACGTTAATGTAGAGAGCAAGTCTTGTTGGATACAAATGCAAAATGACCAGCAAACTAGTCATAGACAGCTACTAGGGCTACAGTGAGTCTAAAACCTATGAGTAATCATTTGTTCATAACATAAGAGTGATTTTAATCTCCTCCACAACCAGATTATAATTTACCTGCCCAGCAGTAAACACTAGGTCCAACTCCTGTAGAATATGTAAGAATGTATCAACAGAAACAGGCCCATGGCTGCCATGGCGACACTGAAAACTTGAGACTGTACCTTGGGTCACTGAGTTTACAGGAAGCCTATACACATGAACAGGTGCCTACACAGCATTGAACCATCACCCCAAACAGAAGAGGGGAGTCATTAACACGCTTATGACACAAGCTAAACATATCTTTGAACCCAAGTATTTGCAGGAGGAATGTGAACATGTAAGACATGCTTTGCATAAAAATGGACACTCCCAACAAGAAATCATGAGGACATTAATTCCACACCATTATATCACATCTCAAGAGGAAGAGCAGCTTAACCATAGAACAAAAGTATTCCTGCCTTATATTAAAGGTGTGAGTTCGGAAGCAAGCAAGTATGAGACTGATTTTAAAGCCAACATCAAAAGTACAACAGGCTTTGTGTTCAGTTAAAGATCCTAGCACCCCGTCGACACAGCAGGAGTGTATTGCATTCCATGCAGCTGTGGAAAAGTCTGCATAGGAAATACAAAAAGGACTAAAACAAAACTAGATTAAAAGAGCGTGAAAGTCAGAAAAATCGGCAGCGGCTGAACATGTGATGGGAACAGGCTACCAGTTCAGGTTTGAGCAGACACAAGTCTTATTCAGGGATAAACAATACCATTCCTGGATATACACGGAAGCAACTGAAACCAGAAAAATCAGCAAAATATGAATAGAAAGGAAGAAAAAATAAGTAATGCTTGGCTTCCTGCATTAAAAGGCACAAGAATTTTGCACTTTAAGAACATGGAGGAACAGAGGATGGTGGAATGGTCAGATTTCCCTTTAAATCCAGGTGAGTGAGTGTGAAGTAGCCTGCTTTCTATGAAGATCTACAGGACAGTTGGAGTGTCTGTGTTCTCTCAATCTTTGAGAATGCCCATCACAAGTATAGGAGAATTGTCTAGTTGAGATTTTAACAGACTGTGGTCTCAGAACCTGGACAATTTTAATTTTAAAGATAAAACTTGAGCTGTTCCCATACTGAGGTGTCTCAGCAGGAGCATTAAAATCCTCCAGCACCAGAAGTCAATGAGACTCTCAATGTTACGCCTAAGGTCATGCCACCAGTTCAGGCAGGGCTGCAGAGTGGGCAGGACATCAACAGAATCCCAATTCTGTCTTGGCCATTCAGAATCAGGAACAAACACTCAACCTCAGAGAACGGCTTAAGTTAAAATAATTCAATTTGAAACAACCCAATACGCTAACAGGGAAAGTGAGTTACTGCATGCATTATTATCTACAATAATTGTTATACATTATCAATTACCTATAAGCAATAGGTAAGTAATTTGAACACTCATTATACACCTGAAAGTACATTTTAATGACTCTCAGAGCACAGAAATGCAAAATTATGGGGTTCATTGGTGTATTCTAGTCCAGCATTTCTCAACCAGTGGTATTTCAGGTGGTATCCAGTGGTACACGCAGGACCCCCAGACCTTTATCGCCTGGCAGCAAGACCAGCAATGCAACATGATAAGTAGCAGTAGGAGACTAGGTTCAGTGGGCAGAGCTCCAGTGTGTGCTTTTCACATGCTCCTGTCCTCCCTGAGTCTCTTACCAGTGTTTGTCGCATTGCATCTGGCGTCCCAATCTGGAAGTTACTGACGACAATTATCACTGTCAGTTACTTTCAGTGGTTCTTCCAGTAGGTGGACCATGCAAAGTGTTATGGCAGGGGACAAACATTGAGAAATGGTGCTTTAGGCCAAACAACTGGTTGCCTTAACTGTAACTGGATGGCTCTGGGTAGATGCTGCCTTTCACTCTCAAAAATTCTAAAGCTTAGCAGACTGAATATGGGAGCAGTTCTCAAACTCTTATGTAGAGTTTGAGCTGCTCGATGCGTTTGCGGGGGGCAAGAGGAGGGGGTAATGCAATTGGAACGATCATGCCATTAGCAGGAACCTCTGGACTTGGTTTTTACTCACCCCTGTCTGCTGCAGCATCTGGGGATGAGGGGGAACTCCACAGAGCCCTCTGCAGGGCTCTCTGCACCTCAAAACATTGAAGAAATGCGATTATGACCACTGGCAGTCCTAGAGGGGGGCAAACAGGGCAAATGCCCTGAGTGCCGACACTCCAGGGGCACCTCTCAGACTCCCACCCCCGAGGAGTGCCTAGGAGGGCTGTAGAGAAGCAGGTTGCTGCCTCCGTCAGTGCCTCAGTGCCAACTGAGCCGCCCCCATCCCCTCATCCTTTATAGGAGGATAGGAGACAGGCGCCCTAGAGAGGCACTGACGCTCTAGGGCGTCTATCTCGTCTCCTCCTATAAAGGAGGGGGGCGGCCTAGTTGGTGCCGAGACGCTGCCTGAGAGGCAGCTTCCCACTGCCTCCCAGGAGCGCTCCTGGGTGCCCCTGCTCCACCTCTGAGGGTGACCCTCAGAGGCGGAGGGGAAGTGGCAAGCGCCTCCCCCATTTGGAGGAGTCGCATGCCACTTCCCAGGCCTCCACAGAGTTTTCTGCACTGCTTGCAAGTGCTGTGGAAGGCTCTGTGGGGGCCTTGGCAGCCTCCTCCATTCCCACTTGTTTTCAAAGGGGGAACGGAGGAAGCAGCTGCGCGGAAGTAATTGTGGTGATGATGACATCACCGCAATTACTTCCAGATCAGGTGTGGGGGGGCAGAGAAGGGGGGCAAAATGGGGTGGGGGTGGAAAACTAGGGGTTGCCATGGGCGCAGGCACCCCCAGAAAAACCACTGATCATGACCCACTTCCAGTTTCATGATTGCAACCTGGAGGTGGGTCATGACTGCACAACCCAGAAGTGGCCGCCATCCCTGGTCCCTGCCCCATAAAGGGGCAAAGGTAGGGCTTCTCAGGCTGGGGTGTCTGAAATATGACAATCCAGACAATCAACTCCCATTCTGACATAAAAGCACATTTTCAGGCCACTACTATAGTGGCCAGAATAAATAATCTTTATTTCTCAGATCTGATCTTGCTAGAAACATTGCATTTATAGCTGTCCTCAGTATGAGAAATACATGCTATTCAATTCACTACCAACAGGTTTTGTGGATATATAACAATTATTTATAACTTGTACATAAAGCTCTGAAATAGAATCAAATTGTGGTATGTATATTTAAGAATAAGATATAAAACAACCAAGGGATTGTACTGATTCTGTGAAGTGAATGGGTCCTCTTTTGCTTCCCTTATATTTTTATTTAAAAAGTGAACAGATTGTAAACATCAACCTACCAATATTAGCACAGCTTTCTCCATCCTTATTGAGCTTCCAACCTTCATAACAGGAGCACTTAACAGTATTTTTATGCTGCTCACACACTTGGCTGCACTTCTGGTGTTTCGTACAATAATCTACAAACTCACAGGTTTTATTATCTGAACTCAAATACAATCCTAGGGGGCATGAACACACTATTCTGCCTCCAGGAACCACAGAGCACTGGTGACTGCAGCCGCCGTTGTTAAGTGAACATTCATCTGAAACAGAAACAAGGAGAGTATCTCAGACAAAGCACTAGATTCTTGGAAAAAACAACACAATGATTGGTAATAAAGTGGTGCACAGATAAGTTTGGTAAGAAAATGGTTTAAAAAGAGAACACTTCGCAGATTTAGTTTGAAGAAAAGTAAAAAATGGGAGTTCCTCAAGGATCAATCTGAGACATATTTCACTGAACATTTTAGGAGTTAGTGTGGGAAGATGAATAGGAGTATGTTAATGAAATATCTCACTGGTTGAAACACTGTTAATACAGAGAAGAGGTGAAGTTTAAGAAGGAAAATTGAATGAAGTCATGTGTTGGAATAAAATTAATGAAGCTCAGCAGTACCAAGTACACATATTGAGTAATACTAAACATTTCTGTTATTAGTAGGTGACCCAGAAGCTGAAAGGAAGGTGAGAATTTGCAGAAAACCTCATTGATCACAAAGTGTTTAGAAGGCACACATGATTGACTGCAAAGAAAGCAAATGAAATTAGAAAAAATAATAAAGGAAGCAAAGAATCTCAAAGACAAAAGCTGGATACATTTATGACTGAAGGACACCTTATGATTATTATTATAGTTCCACCAAAGCTGTGGCCTACTGAGGTTGAGAAAAGACATTCTCCAACCTAAGAGTATCTATCATTTATGTGGGAAATTAATGTCTACCACAGGATGCTGAAGTTCATCATTCCATAATGTTTCCCTGAGAGGTGATTCAAACCAGCACAGTATACAGTGGTACAATTGTGTTATGAAACTGAACCAAGAAGTCACTTGATTAATGATTTGTGAATGCCCCTTTGCTCCAATTAGATTTAGAGCCTGATCTTAAACTTACTGGCATTCACTGTGTCTACTCTCTACACCCATTGGGTGCTGATTGCCATAAAGCTCCAGTTACAAAAGAATGGGGCAGGGGGGGGGGTGAATGGGTTGGGGAAAAGCATGGGATAAGCAGATCAGGCCCAGGAGGGGGGCGGGATCAGTGGCGCCAAACCCACTTTGCAGACCTAATCCAGTGGTGTGGTCCACTGTGAAACTGTGCCAGATTCAAGTTGCCATTGGGCAGACCAGGACTCTACATGGGGTAAAGGAACAAATTTCCTTACCCCAAAGAGACCTCCAGTCTGCTCAGTTCCAGTGCTAAATACAATATTGGCCATGTGGTACCACTGCACCAGCACCGGATACAATTGGACTCTCAATGAAATAGCTAACATTCTCAGAGGTAGTATGTTTTGTTATGGGCATTATTTCTCACAGGCTTCCTTCTGAAAATATATTTTAACATTTCTATAACACCATCAATGTGCATGATGCTTTATATAGAATTCCCTAATCTGAGGGACTTACAATCTAGAGATATATAAGGAAACAAAAGAAGAAGGGAAGAGAGCTAGCAGCAAGGATAAGTAGGGAAAGAACATGAATCTATTTCAGCTACACATTCTTAAGTTTAGTTTAAGTAAGGAAAGAGGACTAAGGTGATGTACCAACTGGCTCCCCATGTGAAAATGAAGTAGTGCACCTGATCCAGGAAGTGAACATTGATCTGGCCTGTTGGAATTAATTGAATGTGTTTTGCTTTTTACCTGTTTTCCTCCCCCCTCCCCTGCCCACAGCTGGTACAATTAAAATGTGTCAGATGATGTTTGCAAGATCATGCCTTGTGGTGATGGAGGAAGCCAGAAGACTAGAGTACAATTTTATTATTGTGTTTCAGAATACATATCCAGCTTTATGATTTATTTCCACAGTTCGGTTTAGCTGATCACCCTTGCACTTTTGTTCTAAGCACATACTGCAGAAAAGTAGCACACTGAAGTGGGAGAATGATTTCATTTCCACATTCCCTTTTTCATTTGATTGTTTGTATAAGGCAAATGTACCACTGAATTTATTTGTGGATACATCCAGCAATAGAGAGAAACAACAAGACATGATGACAATGTCAATGACAGTGATTTCTACGAAGGGATAAAACATGGAGTGCAGAGCATGGAAGTCTATTGCAAGCATCTAGCACAGAAATAGTTAAAATTATATGGTTCACTAAATTGATTTTAGAGAAGTCTGATAGAATTGCAAGTATAACAAGGACATGGTAATGAAAAAATTCAAGTTAAGTGTGAGATTTTAATGATGTGAATAGTTCCAAAGGGAATATGCAGATATGTAATATGAATCAGATATTTGATCAAATATGAAATACCACAAAGAACATCCTCATCAGAGCCATCAGGACAATCTCTTCTTCCATTGCAGAGCTTCTCAGGCTGTAGGCAGATGGAAGTGTCATTAGCGCAAGGGTATTTTGGTGGTCCACACATGTATTCCTCGCAATTATCCTCATCAGACTGATCCTCACAATCAATGTCTCCATCACACAGCCATGCTTTACTAATGCATCTCCCTGGGGAAAAGAGGAAATAAACACATAAAATCAGACTAAAAGCAAATACCTCAATAATAACATCCAGAAATCCAATCTTCTCTTGTTGTTTTCGTATGTGGCACAAAAAGAACAAAGTTTTTCATGACAATCTTTCCTTGTATTCTAAAGCATTATCTACTGCAAAACTGACAAGCTAAATTTCTTGTCCCAATGATAAGTTTAAAAATACTGAGGAAAAAAGGTAGGGGTGTGTGTGTATGTGTGACTGCCTATGGCAGTGGTTCTTGGGTGTTTTACACCAGGACCCACTTTTCATGATGACATTCTGTCTGGGACCCACCAGAAGTGATGTCATTAACCTGGAAGTGATGTCATGCCCCGAAGTGACATCATCAAGCAGGAATTGACATCACTGTGATGCCAATGCCGGAAGTCATATCATTAAGCAGGAAGTGACCTCACTTCCAGGTTCTCACCTAGGAACTCATAAACTTCAAATGATGAGAGAAAACATTTCCGCAAAGAAGCATTTCCAATTCTCTGTCCCATGCTGCCATTGCTACCAAGCAATTCCACCTGTAAAATTCAATATACTTCTTGTAATGAGGTGTGTGTGAAGGGTGTGCTTGCTTCCAGCTTGTGTTGAACATGGCATTGATATATTTTGAATATGCCCATCAGTGTTCATGACACCTTGCAAACTAACTACCCTGAAGCTTCCTACAGATCCAGCAAAACCAGACTTGTCTGCACACCTATAAGATGGGAGTCTTCCATTTCACCTCACCCTACAGATCACGCACATGCTCAGCCCATTCTCCCCAGCTCCCCCACCCCATCTCTCCTAGCCCCCAGATCAGCCACATGCTCAGCCCAGTTCCCCCACCCCCCCTCTCCTAGGTGTCTCAGTGCTTTAGTTTGTTGCACATCAAAATTTACCCCAAGTGAATCCTTCATGGGAAGAAGATCCTTTTCTGAGCCCCTAATCCTCCCTCCCAAACTCTGTGCAAGAATCTTTGCAAAGGAGCCCATTCGAGGGAAGGGCGAGAAGGGGCAGCTTCAGACTCCCACCTGAAATTCAAGAGACAGGCTCTGCTCTGCCCTGCCAGTATAACCACGCTCACTGGAGAAATGGAACAGGTGCTGCCTCACTCTTTTGCGCCTGCGCATGCCGCTCTTTCAGACCCAGAGGAGAGAAGCCTCTCTCTCTCTCTCTCTCTCTCTCTCTCTCTCTCTCTCTCTCTCTCTGCAGGACTGATGCAGGCTTGGGAAATGGTGGCACCCACTGCCAGATTCCAAGATTGCGCCACCCAGCTCATTTTGCCAGTATCCAAGATGGCACGCCTAGGTTTTTGCAACCCACCCAAAATCGGGTCACAACCCACCAAGTGGGTCACAACCCACAGTTTGAGAACCTTGGCCTATGGGATATGTATAACTTGTGTGTTAAAGGGCACAATCCTAACCCACTTTCCAGCACTGACATAAGGGCAGTGCAGGTCAGAGGTAAGGAAACAAACATTCCCTTACTTTGAGGAGGCCTCCGGGAGTGACACCCAACTGCAGGATGCAGCACATGTCCCATTGGCACAGCTATGCCAGTGCTGGAAAGTTGGTTAGGATTAGGGCCTGAACGGATAAAAATAACGCAGTTGCCCATTTCTTGTTTCAGTTTAATTTGAATTCTGCTAACACCATCACACAAATAGAAATAAGCATAACTGGATATATGTATGAAGGATAAGAATTTGTTTAAGGAAACACCATTTTTAACCAAATCATATACAATCAATTCAATCTCAAAGGAGTATGAATGTTGTCACTTTATTCATTTCCACAATGTCTAATATTTTCCTTAACTATTTAAAAGCAGGTGTTAGATAATCAAATTTCCAGTTTTTTGATATTCATCGATTTCCCAATAGAGAACAATTCCTTTCCTTGATCTGATCTGGAAATCAACAATATTTAGCAAAACAATTGCAGGATCCTATCACAGATTATCAGTTGTCACATGAAAGGTTCAGAATTTTCTTGCATTGTTACAATTACATCAAACATGAAGTTAATATTCAGTGAATGACTTTTCTAAAATATAAATTATTGGCATTGTCAATTGTTGCTCAGTTGCTAAGATGTAATTATCTCCTAGTTTGCAGTTTACATTACTGTTCTCTAATTTATTCTGTGAAAGACTAGCTAGAGCGCAAGCACATCAATGTCACCAGCATACTTTTTTTGTTTTAATTTCTTTAAATAACAACTCTGCGAGGGGAACAATCCAAATTGGTGTTGCAGTAAAAGGAGTGGAGAACTTTAACCCTTTGTCTCAACAGTGATTCTGATCTGGACCAGATCCCTACAATATGCCCAGTGATGAAAGTGGCATTCATTGGCCCTCATCAATTAGTCATCACTCCTTTTTTCCCATAGACACTCTTAATTTTATGATACCCCTCTTGTCAGTATCCCTCCCTCCAGGCTGATGAATGTACTGAGCCCTATGGAAAGCAAAACTAAGCTACACGTTTCCATTTAACTCACAAGTAAGCAAATGCGCCTTGGCTCATGGTCAGGTCAGGCAAAGAGAAGTACAAGGCCACCAGAATGGTTCTGATCTGATGAAAGTGAAGCTCAACAAATGCTCCAGAAGGCACCCACCCTCCATAAAAATAATAAAACAGAGGCTCCGCTGGATACAAAGCTCCACGTTGGACTTCCTGGTCTAACAGGCAACTCCTTTACTCTGCTCTGGCTAAATAGTTGGCACACAATCAAGAAGTCCCGTTGCATGGCTACTTTCCATACTCAGGGGGATGAATATCCCCTTCAACCAAGGATGTGATGGGAACCACCACCGCTTGCCCGAATGCCCATAAGATGCTGTGGCAGCCATTTTGGTGCTGCAGTAGCAGTATGCGCTGGCCAGTTCAGAATTGGGCTGCCTGACCCCTAAACAAAGGCAACATAATAATAAAATAAAAACCCACACCATAACAAAAATAGTCATTTGATCAGTGGACTTCTCCCTGCTTTCAAAATTGTGCCATACATTCCTTGTCTGTTCTTCTCTGTACTTCATCATAATTCTCTTTTGCAACAGTCCTTACTTCTCTACTGCCCTGTACCAGCCTCTCAACAATTTTTTAAAAACTCATTTATTAAGGGCGTAATCCTGACTTGTGCTGGAGCAGGCAGGCCAGCTGGCCTGTGCTGCATCCAGCGCAAGTTTGGGGCCAGAATCAGCACAACCCAAAGCAAGGGGAAAACTTTCCCCTTACCCCGTCTTGCACTGCATTGGCCCCAATGGGTCTACTAGGATCTGAGCCAACTCAGGAGGTGGTGCAAATCCAAGTAGAGCACTCAGGAATGTGGTCAGGATTCGGTAAAACTGCTGGATCCTGGCCCTGCCTTCTGCTCCCCGCCCGCCCCCAGGGATGCCCACTGCCCACCCTCCCACCACCCCAAAATGCCTCCTCCCTGCCCTCACCATGCCCCCCCGACCTCTCTGTCGGCCGAGCACGGCTGATGCAAACTTATCCCGCTGGGCCTGAATCTGGCATGGGAGGCCAGCACAATTCCTTGTGCTGGCCTCCCTAACTGTAAAGTTGGCGCAAATGTGTCTTACAGCACGTTTGCAACACTCCTGGGTCAGCACAATTGACTTGTGCTGGCCTAACCTGGGGTTAGAATTGTGATGCATGTTCCATTCTCCCCTTCTCTTCATGTGTGCTGTGCTACTGGCTTATTTGAGATTCCATTTAATTGTACAGATGAAACCAATGGAAAACTAATGAAAAATACTGATAACAAGTAAATTTCTCACATTCAAAGTATATTGATGCTAGTCCCACAATAAAATGCTACCTCAATTTTAATCTGTTTTATAGATACATAAGCTATTAGAGTAAATCTGTTTACTTGACTGCCTTTCATCTTAATGAAAAGAAAATAGTCTGCAATAGAAGATTCCCCCTGTACTTCGATAGGCTAGACACTTGCTATTAATTAAAACAAAATGCATATCAATAAGCAAATTAATTTTTGTCAGGCTTCAAAACAAATGCCTATATTTAAACGTTTATTATTATGCATGTCTTGATAACTTTATTTCTATTTGAATGTATTATTTGTGGATTACCATCATATAATGATGCATAAATTTTTCTGTCTTGGAGATATAATTTCAGTCTCCAGTCTCCTCTAAATAACTGTCCTATATTCATTCATCTTTTATTTTTATAGCTCTTACATATACAGGGGCAGGGGGAATGGGGAGGCATAAATTCAGTCTGCGAAGATCTCAATCAAAACTTTTGAAGTATTTACAGAGTCTTAAATTTTTAATTTATTAGCACCCTCTGCAAATGGCATCTGGAGTGCTTAACATTAGACTATTATAGCAAAACAGAGTAAAACTAGATCAAATAAAAATTTTTAAAACATATTTCTTTGTTTCCTTTTTGCAAGAAGGGAAAATAGCACAATGATGAAAGAGAATTTTCCAAAAGTATTTGAAAATGGAAGTCTTCTGGCATCTTTTAAACACAGAAGGAGAGCTGAGCTAATTCTTTGTGTTTGTATAACTGTGAATTGTCTTTCTTGAGGTATCTTTGATGATGCTCCCTACTTGCTATGCTCCCAGACTTATAGAAATAAGAAATATACTATAACTAGAGTCACCCCATACCCTCTAATTCTGGTAGCAGAAGGCCTCAGAAGGATTGAGAAGGATTGAGAAGCAGAAGGATTGAGACTTTAATTTTTTTCCTAATGTCCCAGGTTTTTCAGAGCTTGACCAGAGCAGATGAGCAGCTCAATCCTAAAGATGGCAGTGCCAAAGCAGCTAGCACTACCACTGCATCCTGAGGCACCATGGCAGCCGCCAGAGGTCTCCTCCTGGAAAGGGAATTTTCGTCTTCTTCATCCGAGAAAAGTTCCAAGCCCCACAATGGGGCTTCTGAAGCCTGCGCCAGTTATTTTGCCACTGCAAACTTAAGAGACTCCATGTCAAGCCTTCCAACCCGACATGGAATTCAGGATCTGGAGGAGCACTGCTCCGCCTGTCCCACTCTCCTCCTGCCCCAGTTCCTCCCCCTGTACTGGAATGCATCCCCCCACACTCAAAGCTCTCACTGCTGCCTGGATCTCTTACCCAGCTCTAGGTGGTGTCCGACCAGCGCTGGGTTCAGTGCCAACTAGTGCTCGGCCGGCACTGACTCAGCGCAGGCTGTCACAAACGTTTGTGACACCAAACACCAGTGCTGACCCAGCTCAGGATTGGGCCCCGAGTCATTGTACATTCCTTTTCCAGTATTTCCTTTTCCAGTATTAAGATGGAATTTTCCAGAATGGCATCTGTCATATATGATCTCATCTTTATAAATGATTACCTCTTTCATCAATCATTTGTTCTTAATTGGTAGGATAGATCATCACCAAAGACAGCTCAAGAAGGACAAATCATAAGCAAAACATAAGCAAATCATAAGCATTTGGCCATTCTCTGAGTTATCACACTTGTGGGGCATACCAGAGCAGAACTCCAGAATTTAAGGAAGGCCAATTAATCAAATGGAAAAGACTTCTCAGACAGAAAGGTGCTATGTTTGCACCCAGTGCAATACACAAAGTGCTAGTTCAGCAAATGTCAATTCTTTTGACATCTCACATAAGAATATGCCAAGGCTCTAGCAGCTGCTGCACATGTCCTCATAGGATGTTCTAGAGCAGGGGTTATGTGAAAATAATTTGTTGACATTCAGCATGCCCACAAATGAAAGAGGGAATTGGATCATCCCTTCCTTCCCTGTGCTCCATTCTCATATGGGGTTTAATTTTAAAAGGAATGCATCCTTTTAAACTTTGAATGCTGCAGTTGGAAGGAATATTTCACTACCTTCCTCTCCATACTTACACAGCATTTAAAATTTAAAGGTACACATTCCCTTTAAACTTTAAATCCACATGAAGATGGAGCACAGTGAAGAAATAAGGAGCTTTTTTCCTGTTCTTCTTCCAGTGCTGCAAAAAGAACAGAGGGGAAGACTGCTGCACTCTTGATCACCTCTCCCTGCCTATAAATAGGCAAGGGCAGACTGCTTCTCTCTGAAATGGAAGCGTTGTCCTTACTAACTGGGCAAAGAGGTACCTTTCAAAGTGGTGTCCACTTAATTTAGCAGGAGAGCAACTTTCCCTCTTCATTCCAGCATGGTGTCTTTTCCAGTGGCTATTACAGGTATCTCTTCTGGGTTTTTTTTTTTTTGTTTTTTGTCTTTTTAAAGATTGTGAACCCTTTGAGGGCAGGGAACCATTTATTGATTTTACTATGTAAATTGCTTTGTGAAATACTTCTGTTGAAAAGCAGTATATAAATATTCATAATAATAACAAAAATTGTTGCAGTTTGAGGACCCAATTCAGAACATTGCACACTGGCTCACTGCTGGTGTGCAGTATCACAAACATACCATAAGGCACACCTGTGACATTTTCTGCCTGTCCAGTGCAGGTACTGGCTCTGCATAAGCCTGCCCTGAACCAGCACTGGGCGGAGGATGGGTGACTGTTGCCTGGAGCTCCGGGCGAGTGAGTAGAGATGTGGGAGGAGGTGTTTTGGGCAGGGGGAGGCAAGGGAAGGCAGGGAGAAGGTGTGGCGGGAGAAGGGAGTGGGGTGGGAGGGGGCGGGACAAGCCCAGCTCAGCTCCAACAAATCCAAAGCCCCGCTTCAGGCCTCGTGGCCTGACATGGGACTGCTTTACTCTGTGCCAGCTAAATAGCTGGCTCAGAGTCAAGTAGCCCCATTGTGGGGCCACTTACCTTACTCAGGGGAAGGGGACAAACCTCGGCATGCTCAGGATTGTACTGTGAGTCCCCAGCCTGCTCTGCTACTGATCATTTCAAATTGAAGTGGTGTGGACCATGCAGACCACAGAACCCTCGCAGGTGCTGAAAATCGCAGATAACGAAATTCACACTCCAACCTGCAAGGAGGTTTTCGGGAAAACCAGAAGTGCCTCTCAGAAGGCTCTGGTAGGCATTCTGAGGTGCTGGTAATTTCTGGAAGGTCCTCTGCGGGTCCTCCAGATGCAAGTTCTGAATCTTTGGTGCTTCAAATCCATGGGATCTGAATCTGTTAATAAAGAGGACCCACTGTACTGAGATTTAAGGTAACTTACGGCTCAATCCTATCCACAGTCTGTGGTAGCAGATCTTGCAGCCTGGTGGGGGATTGCGTTGGGCTGTGAGACTTCTAGAATTCTTGACAATTACGCAATTTTGCATTGTATCCTATGATAGTTACCGGCATGACTATGATGATATCAATGCTTCTGATGCTACTATATATTCATCATCAAGTTCACCTTTTTACAGAGGGCCCTGAGCTCAAGACGGTAAATTAGTAATACTGCTGTGCTGACAATTGCTTCTTGTCCTTGATGTGATACAGTTAGTTGAAGAAGGAGCTGAATAGGCCTTCTCAAACCTACCTTACCCTACCTCACTAATAGAAATGCCACGGGGAATCAAATGGGGAGCATTTTCCCTGTGAGGAAAAGACACTCTCTGTGCCTTTTATGGACAAGTAAAGGCCCCTGAAGGTTTTTCCAGTGCAGACCCAGTGGGGAACTGATGTTCTCCAAACACTTGGAATGACCCAAGGTTAAGTGTTTTGTGGTACCTTGCAGCAAGGGACAGGGAGGCAGCAGCGCAGAGGCAACTTGAAATGTCCAGGCCTTGTTGCCTCCGCTGCTGCTTTCCCCCATCCGAAGGTGGGTACCTTGGAACAGAGGAAAGGCTGCAGTAGAGGGTGAGTACCTTCATTGCACTTTGTGAGGCAATACCTCACAAAGCCTTGGGAATTTGCACATATTCACTAGGAATGTGCACAGATCCTTGACCCCTCTAGGTCAAGCCAAGGGATGCTAAGTCCCTACATTTTGTTCCATGCCCCATCATTTCAAGGACAAAGTCCTAAACTTTTTATTAGTACTCCTGAGTCAAAACAACTTCTGTTGTTATTGTTTCAGGGTGCAATCAAGAGGCACCCTTGGGCCAATGCAAGTCCCTTGCGCCAGACTAACATTGTTGCGAAAGTGTCAAAAAGCACTTTTGCATGGACATAAGGGGAGATAGGCCGGTGCACAGATGTGTGCTGGCCTTCCCGTGCCAACATGGGCCCCAGGGACGTTGAGTTTGCGTCAGCCAAGCTAGGCTGGCGCAGGGATCGGGGGGTGTGGGGATGGCGGGGAGGAGGCAGGAGGAAGGTGGAGAAGAGTGGAGAAGGGCGGGCAGCAGGCATTCCTGGGTGCAGGGTGGGGAGCGGGAGGCAGGAGCAGGATCCGCCACTTATGCTAGATCCTAGCCTCATTCCTGGGTGGCCCGGGACAGCCCCGGGGTGCTCAGATTTCCGCCACCTCTTTAGGTGGTGCAGATCTGAGTAGCCCCATTGGAGCTGCTGTGGCTCTCTCTGGGATAAGGGAAAAAGCCTCGCCTTGCCTCGGGCTGACCCACAAGCAGCTGCCTGTTTTAGTGGGAGTTAGGATTGGGCTGCCCATGTCATAACTTTAAAAAAGATACCTTTTGATATATTCTTGACAGAACTTTCAAAACCATTGCTATTTCTCGCTTCATATAGATCTCTGGTCAGAAGAAGCAATGCAAAAGATATGTGTTCAGGAGACAAAGAAAGAGTAAAACAGTTTTGATTTTCACGTGGAACGTTTTCCCCAGGACTAGTAGTTTCGAGGCATACTTTTCTTCACCACCATGGCAAAGGTTAAATTTCCCCACACACTGCAGGCCCAAAGGTTGCTATTTATACTTAAAAAAAAACACAACACAAACATACGTGCCAAATTACATATTTAATATAACCTGAAGTTTGGTCCTCAGAGTTCAGATCCAGTTTCATGCTCTAAACCGCATTCAGAAGGTTTAAATATAAAAGGCTGAAAATAAATTTAGGCCCAAATTCTAACCAACTTTCCAGCACTGGTATAGCATCCTGCTGCATCCTGCAGTTGAGTGGCACTCACAGAGGCCTCCTCAAAGTTAGGGAATGCTTGTTCCCTTGCTTCGGCCCAAGGAGGATGCATCCAGTCTCAGAGCTGCATTATATCAGTGCTGGAAAGTGGATTAGGATTGCACCCTTAAATTTCATCATTAAACGCCTCTTATTATCTACCAAATAGTTAATAAATTTGCTACTGTTAATCAGCAGTCCTTGCAGGAAGAGACCATGTGGAATTTCTCAAAAACACATTTACAATCCTATCTTGCACTGGAACAGACAGACCAGGAGGTCTGCGCTGTATCCAGCACAAGACTGAGGACAGGTGGCTCAGCAGGAGGAAAGGGGAAACTATTCCCCTTACCCCTGGGTAAGCCACCACAGCCCCAATGGGTCTCCTCGGATTTGTGCCACTTCTGGAGGTGGCATAAGTCCAAGCAGAACGGAGCAGCTTCAAGCAGCTCCACATTGCTCAGGGGACAGGTTTGGAATTCAGCATAACAGCTGGGTCCCAGCCCCACCTCCTGCTCCCCACCCACCTGCCCTGGGGACTGCCCTCCACCTACCCTCCCCTGCCCCGGAACATCTCTCCCCACCTCCTCCTCCTCCTTCCCGCCTTCCTCAGACCCCCATGCCAACCGAGCTTGGCTGACACAACCCTCCCTCCCCAAGTCGGCGCAGAGGCTGGATGCAGCCTCTGTGGGCCAGCACTTATCCCTGCACCGGCCCAGCTGACTCCCGAGGAGATGCAAATGTGCTTTACGGCATGTTTGCAACACTCCTTGGCCTGTGCAAGGGACTTGTGTTGGCCTAAACAACCCTTAATAAATTTAATTTATAAACTAAACTAAATCCCCCTCTCGCCAATGCAGGGATGCCAAGCAAGAGCACATTGTATCCTATGGTGGGAGGGGGTGCAGCTGGAGAGGTCTCCTCAGGATGTGAATTTTTGTTCACATCAGCATCTTAGTTCATAATATCTGCTGTGAGCAGGCCTACTGAGATCAGAGATGGAAAGATGGAAATTACGCTCAGCCTTCTCATTAGCATTAATCTCTTGCAAACTCTTGCCACAAAGTGTAACGATATTTGTGAACTAGCATTTCTGATGTTCTTATCTGAAACGGTACATGTCAGAAACAATGCCATTCCATTTATAAGTAGTAATCACAGCCTTTAATATTCCATTTGAAAAAGCTTAATTGTTGCTTTTGGGCACATTTAGAAATACAACTAAATGTCAGTTTCTGTTTCCAAATATCCAAAGGGCATGTGATTTCCATACTCTTTTCTTATTTACAGCTGATAAGTTTTTTTCTTTTCTTTTTACTTCACTCTGAGTACCTAATTAGGAGAGTTTGAAACAAGGGAGGGTAAAAGCTTGCTGTTGAAAGGATGTCACTACTGTAAAAGGAAACTTCTATAGAATACTTCTACGGAAGACTGTTTTTACTCAAAGAAGCAGTTAACTGTGAATGGTTTTATTTTACTTATTAAAGATTTTCATTATTTTTCTTTAAATGTAATTAATTGTCTGTGACTAATGCTTTGAAATTATTTGATGGAAAGCACAACAGCAGATTTGGGGACAGCAGGTGGGGTGGAGCATCTGATAGAATCTTAACACAGAAAATAGAGTTTTATTCCAACGGTTATGGAAGTTTGAGCTGATTTATTCTCCTCCCTTCCTTGTCTATCACAACACACAAGAAACAGATTCCAAAGCTGCCTGTTGCTCTACTTTGAGAGGTCCCTGTTATTTCTGAAAGTTTGATCTTCCCATGAGACCAAGAGCAGTCACCCATTCATGTTCTGCAGAGTACAGTCCTGGGACAAAGTTTTGATTAAGACTGCACATCCCTCATCAAAATAGTGGACTGTTGCATTACTATGCCAACTTCAATTTCAGCAGCAATTAACTGAGATATGGAAAAAAGTAACATGACTAATGTGTCATGGGACATATAAACGTAAATAAATCAGCATAAATAGAAAACCACAGATCTTCTCTCAACCTACATGTAAATAATGCACTGATAAATATAACAATTATACCAGTAAAGGTAGTGGAAGAAAATAAATCACCTTTAAATACTTTGGCTTGGAGTCAACTTTGTTGTCACACAAGAGAAAGGCACATCTGCTGATCCAAAGGCAAGGAGGAGTGCGCAGTTGTTGGCAACTCTCCCTTCCTGATGCAGCCCCACACACCACATGCCACTGTGTTGCAGAGGGTCCCTCAACCCTCAAGAGCAGATTTGCAGCAACTGCAGAAGGCTGCAGAGGAAAAGGGGAAATGGGAAAGCTTTGTTCCAGGGCTTCGTTCCATCGTTCCACTGATGGAACTTTTCCATCAATGCGCAGAAGTTTTGTACAGAAGCTGCAAACCACTGACAAGAAAAGATTCCCAAAAGAGAGACTTTTGCTAAAAAATGAGACATTTCTTCGAGTTCTGTTAAAGTAAATGCATTCCCCTCACAAGCTGCCACAGTGCTCAATTCCTGTATTCAGCTACATGTATCTGGGGTAAATCTTGATTTGTAAAGATGCAAATGAGACAACTGAGCAATCAAAAAGCTTCTGTACTTGTCAAAGTTGTTGGGGTTCCTTATGTCACAAATAGATGGAAAATAATCCAAAAATATGCAAAGGAAAGAAAAAAAAAACACCACTATTTTCTTTTAAAGCAGCAACCAGGTCAAATAAATATACCCTTTACTATAGACGAGGGGTGTCCAAACCCTGGCTCGGGGACTCCCAATCCAGCCTGCGGGGAGCCTCCAGCCTCCAACAAGCCTCTGACCCCCCAGAGACTTGCTAGAGCCCGTGTTGGCCTGACACAACTGCTCTCAGCATGTGAGCGACTGTTCAACCTCTCTTGTGAGCTGTGGGACAAGTGTTCCCTCCACTACTTGCTGTTTCACATCTGTGATGCAGCAGTGGCAGTGAAGGAAATGCTGGCCTTGCTTTGTGTAAGGCCGTTTATAGGCCTTGAGCTATTGCAAGACCTTCATTCATTCATACAAGTTCCATCTCTAATACATTCATTTATGTAAATTTTTGTAAATTTATTCAAATATGAAATATAAATTAATTCTTTTTTCCCCGGCCTCCGACACAGTGTCAGAGAGATGATGTGTCCCTCCTGCCTAAAAGTTTGGACACCCCTGTTATAGACGTTTCACAATGTGTACAGGCATGCCCATGTATCGGGGGTGATCTGCACCTAGGACCTCCTGTGGATACAGAAACTATGGATATGGGAGATTCCTGTTTTCATGGTGGATCCTGCACGTCCATTAACACTGTGAAGCAGCTTACCCATGAAGTTTTCTTTAAAAAGTTACTATAAGCGTTGAAGCTTATAGCGTCATGTAAACATGCTGTCAGCAGCCCAAATACCTTTAAACTAGCTCTGATAGATTCCTTTCAGCATTAGACCCAGTTTAATAAAGTATTTAGGCTGCTGGCAGCATGTTCACATTGCACTATAAGCTTAAACGCTTACAGTGATTTGTTTAAGCAAGAAAACTTTGTGGATAAGCTGCTTAATAATATTAATGGGCACACGCACTTCTCCATCTGCGGAAAACTGAAACCCTGGATACTAGATCTGTGGGTATGGGAACCTGCCTGTACATGAGATGTGCTTAGGTCTAGAGATGCTTGGCAATTTTCTACCTTCTGAATTTTTCCACAGATGTAGCAATTTGCCTGTCCTAATTAAGCAGTGTTGGGCTTGGGGAAGAGGGCTTGCAGGAAAACAGCATGCAAGGAAAGAGCTAAACAATATTTCCCCCTTCATTGCCCTTCCATTTCTGACTGCAGCCTCCTACGAGGCACAGCTGTAATTCATACAATAAAATAGTGTATTCCAACTCAGCATATATTATATGTTTGAGTACCTGTGGTCTTGCAAGAAAATTTTGTTTTCTCATCACATGGGCGTATAGTTCCGTTACAGTACTTTTCATCACTGCCATCTTCACAATCCTTCTCTCCATCACAGCGCCAAAACTCAGGAATACAGTTTCCATCAGGATGGCACTGAAATTCTTTCCCATTGCATCCTCCAACAGACACTGTTTCTAGTGCAAAATAATAATATTTAAAAGTTATCAAGAGTGTTCTATTTTCTCATGAGATCCTCTCACAAAGCCCTGGAGGGAGGTGCTACTTCCACCTGTATAAGGCCTAATTGTATAGCACACTAGTTAAGTTAATCCTTTCTAAAATTAATTTTTTAGTTGTTTTGATGAGTTTTGGAACCACATGACAGATAAAGTGGAACTGTGTTTACAACTCACGCTCAGACCAATGCTAATTCTGGAGAGGAAAGAAAAAAAGAAAAAACCTGGCAACCAATTCATATGGTTAAGAATATTTTGTACACTGCCTGTACCTTACATTTAACAAAATTGGTTTGCAGCACTGTTATTTCTGAAAGAAAGCATAACTGATATACCAATCTGCAGCAACTGTTACCCTGCACATCCCTGATCTTGTCTGATCTTGGAAGCTAAGCAAGGTCAGGCCTGGTTAGTACTTGGATGGGAGACCACCTGGGAATACCAGGTGCTGTAGGCTTATACCATTGTCTTTCGAGACTGAAGGTTGCCAACCAATCTGCAACAAACTGCAAACTATTCACGTATGAGATCAGGGCTGGCACAAGAGCCTTGGCCCAACAGCCTCCTTCCTTGGGGCAGGAGATGGAGTCAGGCAACATAGACAACTTGTGATCCAGTCATGTGAAGGTGTAATAGATGCAAAGGGATCCCCCTCCCTCATATCCCAAAGGCATCAGAAGCAGTAAAGGAGATGTTTTAATTAGCTTTCTGTGCTGTGGTAAACTGCAAAAGCCATTCTAGCTGCCTCAATCCACTGTAGAGTTTTAACATAACAGAATAAATTTACTTCCAAGACTCAGGGAGTAGAGCCTGGTGGTTCCACTCATTCTTAGCTCTCAACCTGTAGCAGCTCTACAGCAAACAAATGAGTGACTGACAGATTTGAGTCCCAAAGACACATGGAGCCAAACACGCCTGTAGTACTCAGTGGTTCGAGACAGTCTGAGGGCCTAATTGCCAAGCTGCTGCCAGCTTGAGGGGAAAAGACTAGTTAGCGTTTACTCTAAAGATATCAATACCTTCTAGATATTAGTCTTAGCAGTCTTGCCTCATAATCTGTACAAATGGTTCATTTTTCTTCCCCCATCCTTTCTCTTTGTTAATTCCATTCATTGTGCAATTCATGCACACCAGGGGAAAGAGGGTAAGAGGCTTCCTGAGGTATGTAGTCAAATACTATCTGCCTACTGCATTTCACACCAATGGTTAGAGAAAATGGAGACAAGTGTGCTGAAGGGAGTCACCATTCATCCGTCCCTAACACTATCTTCATTACCCATTCCAATTCATGTACAAACCGAGGTCTATTATTTCCATCATGTGGAATTCATTAATTTCACTGTAAATATGTTTTCATTGAAGGTCTGCAAATATGATCATCCTGACTTCTTCTTCCTCTATAGCAGCTGCAAGTATATGCAGCCTGTAAATCTGAAAGCATCTTTTTTTAATAATTACTTCATTAAATCAGTCTTTCAGTCCTGAGAAGATAACTGTTTCATTGACGCAATGTGCTTATTTTGTTCGAAGAGTTTAAGCACTTCAAGTTACTTATGGAAGCTATACAAAAATATTTTTACCAGAAATCCAGCTTTTGCAAAGTTTGCCACTGTAATTGCTCCGAATCCTCTTTGAAGTTTTTATACTGCTATTCTGTGCTGTTACTCAGGCAGTTTCAGGCAACTCTTGCTGAAAGTCATCACAATGAGTTTCAAAACAGGCAAGAAGCAGTGCTTCAAGCCTCACAGTACAGTACAGCGCCCTCAGCGCTACACATACCAAACTCTACAAGATATATATCAGACTTTAGCATATAAGGAGGTACCTTGAGAATAAACTCATTATGAAGATATCTGTTGACGTTACAATGAAACTATCTGAGCGCATGACATAACAATTTTCAGAAAACCAGAGCTTAGATGTCTACATGTTGTGTGACTCCAAATTTTTCAGTATATAATTGGGTGGCCAACCATTCATGCAGACATCAATTTAGATGGGACCGATCAGCAGTAAACTGAATGCAGAACTGCATTTGAAAAGACAATCCAACACTCTCTTCCAGACTAATTAGGATGAATTGGCAGTTGAATACTTATCCAGACAGCAGCATCAAGCACAAACGAACTACCCTGTAGCTAGCAGAGGAAGACAATGATCAAGGTACACCCAGTTTTGCTTGCTTAGGACTCAATGCTACTGAACAAGATCAGCCATTTTCTTCCTGAGAAGAAGATTTTCATCAGCAGATGCCTCTATGCAAAGTCATGTCAGCTACAGGACATTGCAAAAACCTTAATGATGTGCATGACAGTTGTATGGTAGCGGCTATAAATACGTGGCTAGTCAAAAGCAAGAATGGCAAGTAGCTACTGTGAACCAAATGAGCAAGCAAGCTAGCCCTGAAATTGTATGTGTATGCTTGGAAAAATGCAGGTGACCAGTTGTGAACTTAGCTATTCATGTAGAAGCTGATGAAAAGAAGCTGGCATTATTGTTTCTGGAGTTGAGAACCTCTCTTTCTAAATTTCTGCCATTTCTTCAATTTCTTTACCCAGTGTGTAATTAATCTGTGGAACTCCTTCCCGCTTCTGGCCTAGATGTCTCTCAAAGGGGATTAGACAGATTTATGGAAGAAAAGTCCATCACAGGGCATGATTAATAATAGGCAGCCTCCCGGTTTTAGGCATGGCCTATCTCCAAATGCCAAATACAAGAGAGTCACAGCAGCATTCAAGTATCTTCTTGTCTTGAGTTCTCTCAGAGGCATCTGGTGGACCGCTGTGTGATATAGGAAGCTAGACTGAGCGGGCCCTTGACCTCATCCAGCTAGGCTCTTATTCCAACATAGTGGCTATTCCCATGGCTATTGTCTTACTTGTGCTTCTTTTCAAATTATGAGTCTCTTTAGAACAGGGAACCATTTTTTTTTCATTCATTTTGCTAAGTAAACAGGTTTGTGATCTCTTTAAGCAAAATAATAAAAATAACAATAATTCATTCTCTGTCCAGCTCTCCCTTTGATTGTGAGTTTTCTAATTATCTGTTAGCTTCAGGCACACTTGACATCAGAATCCTGATTCGTACCAGCTAACTATCCTTCTGAGATGACTTGGATTGCTTTAACTATACTCCTCTTAGTACACAGCACAGAGCATGTTCATACTGAAGTGGTTTTATTTCAGAACTTTTACTCTAATTAGCTTAATTAAAATTAAATAAATCAATAGACTCTGTTGTTTCTCAGATTTCATTCAACTACAACTACTCAAGTAGTCTTAAGCTTTCCTCAGCAAGTATGACTTCATCCTCTTACTTGATAAGTAATGATGCACTACAAATAGAACTGGCTGCATAAATAGGGTGAACTAGATTTTATAAAGAGTTTCAACTAAAATTTTTGAATAGGGTTTTTAAAATCACATTTTCAGTGGCAGCTTAGCCTCAAGCTAAACTGTAGCCTGAGGAAAAACACACACACACATATTAATAATTCACATTGTTTTTAATGTTTAAATATTCATTTGCTGGTGTTGGAAAAAATTAGGATGTGGGAAACCTGTAAAGCTAAATTTGGATGGTTTATGAAGAATTTAAATCTACCATGATTTATTTTCTCAAGGCAAATTCGGAATTTTTACACTCATATCACAGTGGGAAAACTTGTCCACAGGTACTATACTAGTGGAGTAGTTGTACTGGAATCAATATGGCTAATAAAATAAATTATGGAAAACTGCTGGTTGTACACACATGTCCGAATCTAGCTAAAGTTGCTTTCCTTGCAATATACCTTAATAACGATAGACTTCAGCTGCTTTGGGACCTTGTAGTATTAAACAAATTTACTGAACTGCTGATAATACATGCATATGTATGCACAAATTTACAGCCCAATCCTAACCTGTGCTGGAACAGGTAGGCCAGCTGGGCTGTCCTGTATCCAGTAAAGAACTGGGGCTGACTGCAGTGCTAGTTAGAGTAAGGGGAATGAACCCCCCCTTATCCTGTGCAGTAAAATGGTTGGCCTGGTGGGTGGGGTGGGCCTGGGAGGGGATGGGACTGTCCTCCTGCACTTAGGTCGGATCTTAACCTCCCTCCTGCAACTTAGCTGGTGCAGATCTGAGTAGCCCCATTATGGTGGCTGTGGCAGTGCTCGGGATAAGGGAAAAAAATATCCCCTTGCCCTGAGTTGCACCACAGCCACCTCTAACCCTTTGCTGGATACAACGCAGGCCAGCTGGCTTACCTGTTCCTGTGATTAGGATTGGGCTGTTTGTCTGCAAACTGCTTCATGAACAATTGTTGAAAAGTTGTATATAAAAACTGTTGTTGTTATACCACAGAGAGATACGGATAGATTGTACTTGCCTCGAAAATCTGGTGGCAGAGGGCTTTTGCAAGTAAAACAGTGAAGGAAGAGAAACATGCATTGATTGATTATGTAAAAGAGAAACAGGAACAAGCACTTGTTGAAGTAAGGAATAGGAACTTACTACACTAAGCCACTAAGCTAAGCAAACGAAAGGAGAGTATAAGACAAATGCTATAAAAATAAGAACTGAAAGCTGGCACCGTTCACCATTGCATGGTCAATACATGTTCCTGCAAGAAGATCACACAGAATGATGATAAATTTAGACATGATACAGTAGCTCAAATGATCCATTGGAATTTTATGTGGAAATTACATTGAAACAGTTTTGGTAGGAGCATAAACTAGAAAAAGTTTATGAAGAAAATGAGAAAGTCAAGGTCTTGTGGGATTTTCAAATACAAATTGATAAAATTTTGGCACATAAAACAACAGATATTACAGTAATAGAAAAAAAATTAAGTGACCATTATCGACATAGCAATACCTGGTAATAGTAAGATAGATGAAAAAGAATGTGAAAAAATCAGTAAATATCAGGATCTGTAAACTGAAACCCAAATATTATGGTACAAACTGGCAGTGGTCATCCCAGTTGTGATTTGTATACTGGGTGCAGTCCCAAAAATGCTTGAACTGCATTTAAAACATCTGAACATTGACAAAATCACTATTGGTGAAATTCAAAAAGCTACCCTGCTTGATTCAGCACACATCATCCATAAATACAATATAACGTCCTAGGCCCCTGGGTGGGGCCTGACTAGTAATTAACGCCAAGTCCAGCTAAATAACAGGCAGTTGTGATACACAAAATAATGATGATGATGATGATGATGATGATGATGATGATGATGAAGAAGAAGCAATATACAACACAAATAAGCCATCTAAATAACACATGTCAGAAGTAATACACAGTGCTGAGACTTAATTTCATCATTGGATCAAAACTTCAGATGATACTGATTCCTGCTCAATATTTTAGCGAATCATGCCTAAGGAATGGATCATAACCTGACCATCCCACACCATGACTATTGCACTTTGGGGCATGTATTTCAAATTGTACCAGTACTGCATTTATAACAATGCAGAAACATTTTTTTAATCACATAATTGTTTTGAAAGAAATCAACAGAAAGCATCTGGCATTATGATGTCACTGAACTACCAAACTATATCCATGAACAGCGTTGGCACCAGGTTATTCTAGACCTTGGGTTACATATGGTCCAGTCTTGGGCCTTTTCTTGCATATATGCAAAATGTGTGAACATTCTGCCTATCTCACTCATCTTGCTTCACCCCTGCTCACCCTGGCTTGCCTTGCCTGCACCCTATTTTAGGGTGTTCTACAGTTTATCTGGGTGCCGGGATTCATTTTTGGTGGCAGTGCAGTTCCTCCCACTCCCACACCTCCTGCCCAGCAATGCTTCTAGGTGGAAATTTCATTGCCTGAAATTGTTCTATCCCCACTGGTTCCTGGGGCTGGGAAGGAGAAGGAAGTGGACAATTCCTCCTTCCCCTTCTCCTGCAACAGTCAACAGAGGCTCATCCTCTGATGCCACCTCTGACCATGAATATACATGAAATATTTTAAATACAAATGAGTGGAGGGGAAAGTATAAAACACCAACCTTCTTTGGTGCAATTTGGTTTGCTTTCATCACTGAAGTCTCCACAGTCATTATCACCATCACAAGCCCAATGAGCTGGAATACACCTACCACTGGAACATCTGAACTGATTGTCAAAACATGAATGAACACAATCCAGTTCATCACTGCCATCACCGCAGTCATCATCTATAAAAATGTACAGGGAGGTTGTTTTCGTTTTTTTTAATAAACTAAAATCTTGAGTATTCTTATGACCTTTAAACAGAAAATGGAATTAAAGCCAGGTTCATCTTAAATTATTTCAGTTTAAGACGCTTTAATTCATATTATACTTTCCATGTGAGAACAGAGTGATGTACGCTCATGGACTAATCATATACATGCAATGAGCCAGCGGCCCCACCTTTCATACAATACAACTTGTGACATGCCTGGTACAGAAATACAAGTGTATACATTCAGTTCACATAATCATTCCACTCGCATTGCCTGTCTATGTACTAGAGCAGCAGCACTCAAACTTGCACCTGCTGCACACCCAGAATGCGGTCCCTGTCCAAACCGCATCCGAGTGTTCTACTCAGGCAACACATGACAACCTTGTCATTCAGAGGACAGGGATGCTCTGGGCAGTTGTATCGTCTGCCCGGCATCCCAGAAGGCCATGTGACAGGACAGCTAGGCAGACACAACTGCCCAGAGCGTCCCTGTCCTCTGAAAGAGGAGGATGTCTCACTGTGCTCAAACGGAACCAAAAGGTTCACTTACCAGGCAGATGGATTCGCGTGAACGCCAGATCCAGCCCTGGGCCTGGGTTTGCATGGCCCCGTACTAGAGGAAATCCATTCTTAGGCTGCAATCCTACAAAAGCTCAAGTCCCACTGAAATCAACTGTGCTTATTTCTGAGTAAACATGCATAGGATTGCACTGTAAGTATCATTATATTTACATTTAAAGTCAATTTCATCTTTTCAGCCAGTACTTTATTAATCGAGAGCTCCAATCTTGGGTTTAAAAGTGGATTGGTTTTTGTCACTCATATCTGTGTCTCTATACAAATACAGGATCTGTATACAGGCTAGCAAGTAACTGAATTCTTGGCACTTACCTGAATCACAATGCCATTTTCTACTAATACATCTTCCATTTTTGCATATAAAATGAGCAAGAGGGTCACAGGTTGGGAATTCTGTAAGGGAAGGGAAATGTGAAAAATCAGAATAAGTATGACTCCCCTCACTCGTGCAGTTACAGAAAGAGACTTAGTGTTAGCAATTGCACCCCACACAGACAACTATATAAAACATTTATGGACAATTCCCAGGCATTTTTGAACAGTCTATCAAAGAAGGCACCTGAAAGTACTAAATACCTAGGATTACAGCCAGTTCTTCTAATAGTCACATCTGATTTGAGTCAGAACCAACCTGCTTCTCCACCTGTGCTCATTCATCAATGGTTCATAGTGTAAGAGATTTGCATTTAATAACATTTCCCAACAATAAATTATTCCTTAACGGTGTCTTTGTCTTGCAGAAATCTATTGAATAGATGTGCCCAAGTATTATGATCGCAGCCTGGCTTGCTGTCAATCCAAGTCAGAAAAAAATTTATGCAGATGGGACAAAAGTGAGCTCTGGCAAGATGTTCACCTGTACTGCATTATAGAAAGTGTACACTGCTTCAATAGACAAGGTTAGCATTTGACACGGCTGAAGTAGAATCTGCACAGTGTACAGAGCTAGAAAAATAAGTGGCTGAAGAATAAATATATTACCCTGATTCATGGCCTGATCCTGGTCAGACCTTATGCCATTGGAAAAAGCATTCTGATGGCGTAAGGCGCTTTCCAGGTGTTTCTACGTAAATGCAACATGCTGTTGCACGTGGGCTGGCAGCCACCACAAGTGGTGAGTGGCCAGCTCAGCACACCAGCAGACAACAGATGCCTGTTGGCACCTGTAAGTTTATGCAGGGGTGGCTGGAATGGAATAGCAATGTGGCAAGGAGCAGGGCAGACTGGGACCAGGAAAGGGGCAGTTTCTGCAGCACTACAGGGCAAAACCTTACTGCTTTCCTGGCATTGATCCCCAAACCTGATTCAATATGGAATTGCAGCAGCTACAGAGCTGGTGCAGGTCCAAGAAGACCCAGTGAACCAGCAACCATTACATAATTAATAAAAATCAGCAAGCATATACAGGTCCAACCTTGTTATACACGGGTTTTTTATACATGAATTTGACTCAACACAAATGGCCATTGCAAATGGCCCTGGAGAAGGGGAAAAATGCACCTCTTTAAAATGCTTTTCTTACTGTTGTAGAGATCTTTATCTCAACATGATGAGAAGGGTCCTTTAAATTAAAGGAAAACAGTCCTTTACAATAGTTAGAGAGAGGGCAGCCAATTGACAATCCATCAATTATTCTCTCTCCAAGCGACCCCCTCCCATCCTTTTTAGAAAGAAAGATAATCCTTTTTAAGAACCTGGAGACATACTGATTATTGGATTGTCTTCTTAATGACTCGATCTTAACATCACAAAGGTCAGTAAGGCTGTTTTTAAATCACCTGAGCAAAGGGACTTTGTTTTTTAAATTGATTTGCTATAGTGCGATTTTTGCCATTCACATGAGTTCTGTGAATAATGAGACTCAGCCTGACTAGATGTATACGAGTTCCAACACTTGTAAACTTGTGGCTATTCAGGGCCAAGGAAGCATAATGAGAGAATTAGAAATAGCAATGACTTCTAGAGGTACAAACACAAAGGTACTATGCAACAAATTGCTATACAGTTGTAAGATGTGAATTTGTCTCTGAACTCTCACAGATCAAGTGTTTGTGTCACAAGCTATTTTTGTGCATTAATTATTTTATGGTACACTGGGACAGCTGAGCGATGACATTCTTTAACACATAAGAGTTCAGATTCCAGAGGCTGGCAGTGTTAATATGCTGTATTAAAAACAAAGAGAGTCATGTATAGTACTTTACAGCCTAGACGATCTATTATGATATAAAACTTTATTGTGACTTTTATGGGTCAGATCCCACTTTGTCAGATGATTCGGCCTTCAAATGGTTAATCATGTGAATCATTGAAAACCCTGCTATTGTAAAGTCAACATGCTTCAAAAGAAAAAAAAAAACCATCCCAACTGATTTTATTCACAATAACTTTCACAGAATAATATAAAACTTGAATTGCATCCTTCCGTACAAAAACAATACTAGCACTCTGCATTGTTTCAGTTGCACAATGAGGAGGGAAAACTTTGGCAGCCTCAGCTATTGACAATGATAATGTGCAGTATACAACACTACACAAAAGGATTCTCTTCCAAATGTTATCCTGCAGAGTAACAGATCCCAAACTGTGGAAAATGCCAGTGAAAAATGGTTGCTATTCCCTCAAGGGGGTGGCAATTACGCGACTACACTTCCAGGATTATGCTACCAGCATGGTGAAAAAGGGTTTTTTTCCCACATACCTGGCGGTCGCTATGGCCTTGTAGAGGGTGTGGGGAGCTTGTGGCCCCCTTTGAGGGCTTCTCCGCACCTCAGAATGGCTCTCTGATGCAATTGCAACCCATTCCAGTTTTTGTTGTGAAACCAGAAGTGGGTCACAATTGCATCAGGAAGTTGTTTTAAGATGAGGGGAGGCCCACAAAAGGGGCCACAGGCTCCACACTCCCTCTAGAGGGCCATAGCAACCCCCAGGTATGTGGAAAAGACCTTTTACTTTGCTGTGGCGGAAGTGCCATTGCTCCCCCCTGCAAATACTTACAGCAATCTCAACTTCCATTTAAAGCAGCCATTTTCAACCACTGTGCCATGGCACACTGGTGTGCCGTGAATGGTTCCCAGGTGTGCGTGGGAATTTGGGAGAGGGTCATTTATCAGTAGGACCATTGGGAGATGTGAGCCCCCTACTGACAGCACAGTGTGCCTTGTCAAGTGCCAAAAAACCCATGGTGTGCCTTGACAACTTTAGTGCCTTGCCAGTGTGCCATGAAATAAAAAAGGTTGAAAATCACTGATTTAAAGTTTGGGAATCACTGCTGCAGAGCACTCAGTAGTGTATAAGGATAACACAGCAGAATCCATCTCAGAGAAAGAAAGACAAGAGAGTGCAGGACAGTATGCTCAGTATTTCCCTTGTTAACTTAGCTTTAATTGAAACAGAAAATGCTTAGTAAACAAGTTCTCAGTGTCAATTATTATTGAAACTCTTTCAAGGTCATGATTCTACTAAACTCATGCAATTTTCTAATGTGCTTATAGTAAGCAGAATTAACACACGGTCCTTCTTTTCATATCACATTTTTAATCAAGCTACTAAAGATGCCTTGTCATAGGTCCCATATTTTGTACCTGGATGCGAAAGATATGGAAAATACATGCTATGCAAAATATACAATGAGAACAAGTAGCCATATTTGGTAGATTTCCAATTTTCAGGTAACAAATGCTCAATGCTTGGAAACCACTTCATGCAAAGCTTTCGCTGCTTCTCCCTATAATATGGCTGCACTCAAAAGAGCTGATATTTCTTCAGCCACAGCAGCTATTTAAGTTTAAAAAAATGTATGTAGGACCAAACTATGTATTTTATGTTATGACATCATGTGTAGTTTTGCCCTTAGTTAGTGTTACACTAGTTTTAGTGTAATAAAGAGTAGTACACAACTGTTGCTATCTGTATTTTCTGTTTATAATAATCTATTTTTGCTTACTATTGAAAAAAAATAAAATAAAATATTTTTAATTTTTATCTGTACAACTGCTTGTACAGCATCTGAACATTTAGCTTTGTTTCTATTTTACATATAATCAATATACTTTTGAATGTTAATAAATATGAACAAAATGAATAGCCCGATCCTAACCTGCACCAGCACAGCCAGGCCATTTGGCCTGCACTATATCCAGCATAGGTTAGAAGGAGGTTGGAGGTCTCCTTGGGGTAAGGGGATATATTTCCTCTTACTTTGTGTCAAGCCCCAGCCTGCCCTACGGGGCTTCTTGGATCCATGCCAGTTATTTAGCTGGTGCAAATCCGGGAAACCCAATGTAATGCTGGGAGAGCAGGGAAAGGGGTTAGGATACATCAACCTTTGCTGATCCTGGCCCTCTCCCAGGCCAATCTACCCCCTATTCTGCCCTCCCCTGCTCAGAAATGCCCCTTCCCGCCACCTTCCCCACACCCCTGCACCGATCAGCGCAAGCCTATCTGCTCCAGCCGGAGCTACTCCTGAATGTAGCATAGGCCAGCTCACGAGTAGTCACAAACGTGCTTTACAGCATGTTTACAACACTCTGAGCTGGCACAGGAATGGCTATGCCAGCTCACAAAGATGTTTGGATTGCACTGTGCATGTAAAAATTATACAACAGGCATTTATCATGATTACACGTGTGTGTACTACCCTATATATTTACTGTTCCCTACGAGCATAATTTGTCAGTAAGAAAGTAGTCTCTCTTTTTTTACTTATTTAAAAGCACTCACCGTTTCTCACAGAAAGTGATAGAAGAAGGAGCTAATGAAAGTTACAACCTTTCCAGAATAATGAAAGAAAAGGGGAATAGAGAAGACTCCTTTTGATGAAATCATTAATGAAATCTTTGCTGTGACCTGTAGATATACTGTTGAACTTTTTTTCAGGGGAGGAATGCTTTTTTTTGGTCTTGTTTAATCAGAGCAAGGAGTATTATGCTGTTAAAGGGCTGATTACCAGACATTGTTACTAATATCTTCCTGCCTAATTCTGTGAGCAGAATGCAAGATGAGACATAAAAGTTTCAGCATGGAGATCTCTTCCTCTCTCTCCCCATCCAGGCTTAGCATGTCCATAAGTGGTGCTGCAATGCTGATGACTCAGAACCTTTGTAGTGCATATAAAAGTTTTGTTCAGTGGTGTCACAGTAGGGATAGGTAGATGTGTGGCTGCTTTAGCACTTGGTTAAAGAACTTTGCATTGAATAAACCCTATATGTATTAACTAAGAATGTTGTGGGGTTTTAGTGGGTACGCCTACTGTACTGCCACAGGAACAGAGGCCATGCTAGGGAAATGCAGTTGGGAACTTACTCATGTGAACTGAAGAGCAAACAGAAGACAAGTCATGGTGGAAACTATGTCCTTCTGGGAGCCAACTCAAAAGGATGCGAGCCTGAAACCCTTCATCAGCCAGAAGCAGTGCATGCAGTTTGCTTGGGGACATGCAGGGCCAACACAGCTATGAGGCTGAGGGCCTGATCCATGCATGCCAGCTTACCACTGGTGCGCTCTGTTGCAAATGTGCCATTAGGCACATTTGCAAGCCTTACCATGGGCCCAGCACCAGAGCTAGCACAGAGATTCCACTGAAGCCATGGGTAATTTATATTTGTGGGTGCTAAGGATGAATGGGTGCAGTGGAACAAATTCTTTCTGTAAAAAGGTAAATCTTAAGGGGGGGGAACCTCAGATACTGAAAGAGGAGGATAACAATAGCCAGGAACTTGGATACCATCCATTTTTTGGCAAGATAAAATACAGGAAGATTCTCTCTACCAAGCTTGTGCAATAAAACCATAAAATGGTATGTAATGATCGATCAAGGAACAGGGAGATGTTAGGGTAGCGATGGGGGCGGATTGGGTAGGGTCAGGTGACAGGGGCAGATCAGGTCTGGGAAATAATAATAATAATAACTTTATTTTTATCCCGCCTTTCTCCCCTAAGGGACTCAAGGCGGCTTACAACAGGTTAAAACAGATTAAAAACATAATTTAAAAACAGATAAAAGCATATTAACACATATCATAAAAACAGTAGTCAGATAAAAAGCAGTAAAAAGGTAAAAAGAGCATAGAGCAGCAAGTCATAAAAGAAGGAGGCAGATTTGGTAGCAGCAGCGTCTGCTGAAACAAAGCTCCCATCCCAGACCCAATCCATGTGGACTTGCACCAGCAATTTTTCTGGTGCAGATCCAAGTAGGCCTGACCAGGCCTTGGAGATTTACCCCTGGGTAAAGGAATATTTGCTCCCTTACCCAGAGAAGACTTCCATGACTGCCTCCCCACAGGATGCAACACAAGTTGTTTTGGTGTGGCTGCATGGGGGGAAGGATAGGACTGGGTCCTAAGTAAAGGGAAGGGTGTATAGAAGTGCACACACTCATTCATCTACCTGCATCCCCTAGGAGGTGCCCCTTAGGAGGGATGTTCATGGGTAGCAGAAGTAGCAGTGGGAGATAGATTCAGGCAACACGGAGGCACACACAGCCCTTGTGCCTTATCATTCATACTGAAAAATCAGTATCTTTTTAACTGAATTGTTCTGTTAATGAAGACTATGAATTAACTTACCACAAGATGTCATTTCGTCTGATTCGTCACCACAGTCATCCTCCCGATCACACAGCCATGAATTTGGAATACAACGTCCATTCACGCAAGAAAACTGATCTGCTTGGCATGTTCTTGCTGGAGAGACAACACATAAAAACCATAAGGGCTGAAGATTAGATGGTCTAGTTGAATAATTCATGCTTACTACTATATTTTTTTCATGCACAGTGCATCACTTTTTTATAGTGTGATTTAAAAAAATATATATATTATTAAGTTAGAACAACAGAATCTTGTGACATTAAAGATTAATACATTTATTGCAGCTTTTGGAAAGTATCCATCATTTATGGCCCAATCCTAACCCTTGCTAGCACTGGTGGACCTCATGCTCCACTGGCACAAGCTGTTGCAAAAGTGCTATAAAGCATTTTGTAACAGTATGCCTTCTAGGAGCGACAGCAGGAAGGCCAGAGCCTTGCCCACTGGAGCAGATAAATTTGGCACATGGGCGGAGGAATGGCAGATGAGTGGGATCGGGCTCAAGATGGGGTCAGCAGTGCTGGTGCATGCCATATCCTATCTCACTTCCCGGGCCGGATTTGCCAACATGGATCAACACAGACTTATGACAGTGAAGTCATGCTGCAGGTTCAAGTTGGCCTATTGCAGCTGCTCAGGCTTATCCTAGGGCAAGGGGACAAATGTCCCCTTACCTCAAGAAGACCTCCAGCAGCTTAAAGTTCCCCATGCAGTGGAAGCCATGCCTGTGCCACTTTGCTAGTCTTCCTTGGAATTTAATGTGTCAGTCTTTAAGGTGCTACAAGACTATCGTTTTTACTACAATAGACCACTATTAACTGTCCTTCTGGATATCATTAAGTGATCTTATCATAAATTTTTGGATTCACTGTTCTAAAACAGTGACCCAATGTATCACTTCTGTTAGCAATCTAACAAAACAGATTATCAGATTTTAATGGCCAAGTTCTATCTGGGTCTTGCACTGATGGATATTGCATTCTGTCAATGCAGGGCCCAGGATACTGACACCATAGCTGCTAAACTGTGCATGGGCTGGGCCACCAACTCATTAAATAAATGCATTATAGATAAATAATAACCTATGTATTATGCAAGATGGGAAAAAATCATTATGTCTTTCAATCCATCTCTCAACAAATTTCAGGGCAACAAAAAATTTAAGGAGAAGTTTCTACTGTCACAGGAGTTCGCTGAAATGGCAGAAAACCATACTGAATGCCATAATGGCACTACTGAATAAGTGCCAAATTGCTTCAGAAAGTAGAGCCAGGCACAAAGATTAACAGACCATTCCTATTCTACCAACCACCCCCCCCACACACACACACACACTGATGCAGCAATGCCAAAATAGCTACCAATGAATCCTGTATAGGGCAGTTCCCTTACCTGGGCTAAGCCTCTATGGCACAGAGGGGTCTATTCACACATGTGCAAATGAATTCCCAGTCTGCACGGACCCACGCTACAGAATTGAGTCCGGGAAGGGGGCTAGGATTCGGTGGCCACCACTGCCACCAAACGCAACTCTTTCCCAGGCCCCACCCACCTTTATTCCATCCCAGGCCCCCTTCCATCCGCCCTCTGCCCATGTTGCCACTTCATTTTGCTCTTGCACACCTCCATTCCACACTCCCCCACGCCATCCCACTTCCCCCACCATTCTACCTGCCTCAATGTGTGACTGGTGATCCTCCAGCATGTGGGGGAAGTTCCAACAGCATGCAAGTTTGTGCACTGCTGGAGCACTTTTCTGATTGCATTAAGGCAACTGCCTTCAGCACAATGTGCGTTCCAATGGAGGCAGGACTGGGTCATATGTGAAATTCAAACTTACTGTACAGGGTGGATTCCAACTGTATGCCAAACATACTGGCATCAAAATGTCAATTCATTTAAAACTGCTGTAATCAGACCATCAATTACACTGCAGTTCACTGCAGGTTACAGATGATGGCTGGATCCCAAAGGATCTCCTCTATGGAGAACTCGTGCAAGGAAAGTGCCCTACAGATAGACCACAGCTGCGATACAAGGACATCTGCAAGAGGGATCTGAAGGCCTTAGGAGTGGACCTCAACAAGTGGGAAACCCTGGCCTCTGAGCGGCCCGCTTGGAGGCAGGCTGTGCAGCATGGCCTTTCCCAGTTTGAAGAGATACTTGGCCAACAGTCTGAGGCTAAGAGGCAAAGAAGGAAGGCCCATAGCCAGGGAGACAGACCAGGGACAGACTGCACTTGCTCCCGGTGTGGAAGGGATTGTCACTCCTGAATCGGCCTTTTCAGCCACACTAGACGCTGTTCCAGAACCACCTTTCAGAGCGCGATACCATAGTCTTTCGAGACTGAAGGTTGCCAACATGACAGTTACTT